>NC_056725.1:168721394-169331394 GCF_019279795.1 Protopterus annectens
ACAGCTGAGAGCTATGCAGCCAGACTGCAATCCATGCAAAACTAGCATGTACACACAAACCCTGTAAAACTAGCAGTACTCAAAGCATATAACAGCACTATTCACACTCTGTCTCTAGGTCTGGAACCTTATGCAAACATGTAGTTGGCCTGTGTCCACAAATCTTGTTGTAAGATGTATTCCTTTCTGCTGTCTGTAACACTGCAGCCCTCACACATGAAGGATGTCTTCCATACAGGCAAAGTAAAGGGACAATGCCCACATGAAGTAGTCAATTATAGTAGTGGGTTGCTATGACATTGGCTGTTGGAAGAACTACACAGCTGCTCTGCATGCAATTAGCAAGTGGGGAACACCAGTTGGTGCAGTGGCCATCACCTGAGCATGAGCATCACCTACAAAAGCCATGCTGCAACCTATGCAAACCAGCTTGATCCCTGTAGTGCAGAGAGAGAGAGTGAGAGAGAAAGAGAGAGAGAAAACAAAACAAGAAAGACATAAACCTAAACTGGAACATGGAAGAAATCATAAAATAAAACAGGTATGTGAAACATGTAAGCATGTAATTGAATGTAGTACTTGGTCTGTAATAATGGAAAAGATGATTTTGAAAGAATTATATGTGCCAACAAGACTTGCTGTAATGATGTCCTCCTGAACAGCTCCTATGGACATAGCATCTGGCTCTGTCTGAAGTGGGCCATACCTGTCAACTCTACAGATCTTCACAGAATGTCAAGATTTACTCATCATAGTGTTTGGTCTGTTCCTCCTAATATCTATATTTTTCTGGCAAATAGCTGAGGATGGAAGTCATGATGTAATGACCAACACTTGAGTTTTATACTCCACATCCTTCAGAACAGTCATGGTAATGCAAAATGTATTATGCTACAAACTTCATAGGTTTGTAACAGGCATATTTAAGATCTGTCCCTACCCCCCCCAATAAATTTAGGCTTTGCCCAGATGTGATACTCTAAGAGATGGAGAGGTAGGATCACAGCTGAGTAGCCTGACTCACCCTGAGAAAGGACAGCTTACATATGTCAGCCACTAGAGTGTCTGTCAAACAGTAGTTACTCTGCCTCTGCTAGGCCAGTTAATAGGATGTTGTCCATATCCATATGGTACCTGTGAATATGAGTATTATACATGTTTATATTGTAAATCTAAGATAACTATATAGGGCATGTACATAGTAAAGTACTGTTGCAGATGTGTGTGTTAAACTGCATGTGATATATTGAATTAATAATATTCAACTGTACAGTGTTCTGCTGGACAGTAGTCACAGCTGTGACTGATATCTGTAGTCACATACATATATACTTTTGCTATGTCAGCTATATTAACACGTTATCAATACTGATTTCCCTGTTGTCACCCATTGATGTGGGTCATTGTCCAGAAGTCCTGGTATAACAGGTTGAGAAGTATGATTGAGCTGCAAGACTGTAAATACAGTGTGCCATACTGACATAGAACACAAATATATACCCGGCATCCCCTGAGCATGTGTATCTCTATGTATGTTCAGCTGAAAGGCACAAAAGTAATAACATGGGTTACAAGCAGTCTGGAAAATAGGTTGTGCATGTTGCACAAGTGTGTAGCATCAGTGTCACTGCATACAACAGAAATAAATGTGTACAGCTACTGGTTGTTGCATTGCCATAACATTGATATTGGTACTACAGTAGGCATGACTATCAGGTAGTAATCAGAGAAGTGTACAACTGTGTTGAGCCACTGTTCATGCCTTCCACTAACAGCTATATCAACACCCATATACACTGGATATCCAAAGTGTACACATCCTGTGTTGGAATGCCAGGTTTGTGGTTTGTGTGCTGTATGCCAGTGAGACCACAGGAAATCATTACATAATGTTTCTCACCGCAAATGTGACACATAACCTGTACAATGTTATTGAAAAAGAAACAAACTGTTTCAAGGAAGGTGAGCAACCATTGCCAAATGAAGATGTGTCATGATGTTAGAGTACAAAACACAAAATAGCCCAGTAAATCCAGGTAAATACTTCATCCAATACGACCATAAAATCTACTTGTAGCAAAAAATAGATGAGGCAACACAAATAGCAGACAAACCAACAATTTATTCAATAGTAAGCACTTTCACAGTAATCACTACTACTTCGTCAGGCATTTACAACCATAAAAAATGCTCTTGTTTTATATACTATCTACAAACCTATCATGTGATCAGTTAAGTAACAAAATTAATTAATCAGGAACAGCCTCTTAAAGTCACATGGCAAACTTGCATCTGAATATACATGCAAAGAGTGCAAAATGCAAAGAATAAACAATGCAATAAAATATCTACACGTCTCTATCACATACGTATAACTAACTAGGAAGATGTATAAAAACATAATAAAACATAAAACTACCTTTTAAAATGCATATTGAACCAAACCACTTTACTTCCTAAGTCTTCTCATCTTAAGTAGAAGTTGAATAGGTACAACATCATTCAAGCCCTTCCCCATATTAGTTCTCAGCTTAATAATCCTTTTTGTCTCCATTGCTTCTGTCATGTGGGGAATATAATCAGTGTATGTATATTAACTCAGAAGGTAGTTTTAAACATCCAGATATGGGGAAGGACTTTGTTTTCAGGGTTAAAGGCAATTGTAATTCTTAACATATAGTATATATGGCTGTGTGTCAGCTATGTAGTGCATTTTACATAGGTAAAATGGACAGAATGTTTAGATTTAGGATAAGAGAGCATATTTATGATATACATAACAACATCTTAACTAATGCATTAGCGAAACATACTTCTCAGATGGGAACTTTACATAACTTTAAATTTCTCATTATTGCTAAAAATGTACCAGGAATGAGAATGGGTGATGTAAGGAACAGGAATGTGATCCTAACATGAGCAATGAATGTATAATATAGAATCCTATCTTAGGACAACAAATATGGAGTATACAAACCTTACAAAACACTGGGAGCATATGTGCACACACACTCCAAATATATTGTGGAGGCAGCTTTTGATGTACTGACAGCATTCAATCTTCTTGAGTACACACCTGGCATCAAGTACAGCACCTCAATGTCACACCAAGTAATGGTCTGCTGTCCAAGAAGTATGTTCATAACATTTGCCCAGTTGCCTGCAACAGAGGCAGCCATGGCTTGCACACATCTTACAAAGAATTAAATGGATCCCATTTCTGAAAGGTAGCAGTCAGGAGTGGGAAAAGTAACCTTACCTCACACATACATACTCACATTTGCCTGGACTCAGAGGGTAATCCACGCCTAGCTACCCATTTGTAGAACAGTGTCATGTTGATACTGCAAGCTCCAGGAAGCCCATAGTGTGAAGAGTGTCACAAGGTAAATTTAATGTGAATTACAGCAGCAGCCCTTTCTAAGTATAGCAATGGAGAGGGGGTGTAGTGGGTGAGAAGGCCCTTAGAGTATTTTCAACTACAAATTTACAAATACACAGACACAGTTATACCCAGTAACGCACATAGACACATTTGTCAGTACTGAAGTCCATAGGTGCAAGTGTTCCTAGATGTGTACCAGGCTAATGTCCATGGAGAGATAAAAACAGTAGGGCATGTAAGTACACTGGTATCATGCCACCTGACATTTGTCAGCAGGCCATCTATCAACTACTGCCGCTTGAGTGATGCTCAGGGTGACAGTTAAATTCAACATCCACTCATCTGATTTTCTCTTGAAGAGGATCAGTAAGGTGCTCCAATTGACATGTATGCAACATATATTGCATAACATGGCCAGTGTCTGGGTTAGGTACCTGTCCCCAAACATGTTCTGTTGACTGTGGTAGTCTAGTTGAGGTATCCATGGCATGTGGTGCATACAGAGTGGGGTTTCCTAGCTGTGGCATTTGTATCACAGCTGGGCAGACATGTCAGCATCAGTCAATCAGAGATTGCCTGTAAGCAGCCAAGATGTGATCAGGAACACTTGGAGGTTCAGGTCTCTCTCTATATAGGACAGTTGTGTGATGGCTAGGGTCCTACATGTGCAGTACACTTGCAGCCTACACAGTTGTTGTAGGTGTCCAGTGAGTTACATGGCAAATGGACCATTCTACCCACTGATTGGCCTACTGAGCGAGGTGTGGAGGGGGATATTGACCTCTCCATTCCTTGATGACACACCCTTACTTATGCAGTGTGCCACATGGAAGGACTTTCTGTCCACAGTGGCAATGTGGTGGTCAGAAGAGAGGTTGCTGTCAAGCTATGTTCACAGACCTCCTATAAGGACATCTGTGTCCATTGGACTACCACTGATGTGGTCATTTGTGGACAACACATTGATTCAACAGGGGATTGGGACACAGTTTTTGACAATGAGACTAAGACCAGTGTTCTGACAACAGTTGGAGGTGTCAGTGGCAACTTTATGCAGGATGTGTCCATATTCTGGGGATGTGAACATAGCCCCTAATTAGCAATGTCTGCAAACATTGCTAACCACAGTTTATTCATGTTTGGCTGGATGTCAAAGCCACATATAAGAAACACAAGTTGACCCAGGACAAGAACCTGTGGTACTCCACTAATGACTGGCAGGCTGTCACCAATCATGACTGCCAGTTTGACATGGGGTCTGCTGCTTTCACACCATGGGTACCATCCTTGAGCCAAGTTGTGGACCACTTAGTGACATAGGAATTAATGAATAGATGAGTGTGTTTGCCTATGATTCCTGAGTGAGGAATTGTATCCCAGGACTACAAGGGCCACATATGTTGTTTTGTACTCCATAGTGTTCTATAGTTATTTCACATGACAAATGGATTGTACAACTGTAGAGTGTCCATTGCTACCACAAAAGTGGACCCTATACAGTGGATGTTTGGTAGTGTACTGCGTGGACCACACAAAAGTGTAGCAAAACACCCTCCCAATGTATATGGATCACAATGTTAATGACACAACAACAGACAGACAGAGGCACAGACTTGCCAGGAATGAGATTCAACCCCCTACCTATCTAGATATTATTACATAGGTTCATAGATTAGTATTATGCATTTATCAGACGTGCCACAGAGTTTACCTACTTGACAGCACACCAAAGGTATATTTAAAGGTGAGTGACATCAGCAGCAGTGCTAAATGAGGGGAAAAGGAAATGCAGTAAGTGGGAATGGCCTCAAAATCATGTCTCTACAAACACAGACACACTTTTACATTTGCCCGGACTGAGATTAGAACTCCTACCTTACTAGCATACTGCACTACAGTATTACGCAGTTATCAGACACGCCACCGAACTTACATATTTGAGAGCTCTCCAAAGGTATCTTTAAAGGTGAGTGACATCAGCAGCAGTGCTAAAGGAGGGGAAATGGAAATGTAGTAGGTGGGAATGGCCTCAAAATCATGTCTCTAAAAACACAGACACTCTCATACAAACAGATACACTTTTACATTTGCCTGGACTGACATTAGAACTGCTACATAAATAGTTATTGGTTCTCTAGTGTTCATAGGTTCATAGGTGTGTATTAGGGTAATGGCTCTAGAGCCTTTGCAAGCCTAGCCCATAGGATTACCCTGGCATCATACCACATGACCTTAGTTTCCAGTACCTCTGTTGAGTAGGGTCACTGGAATGATCCCTGGGGTGAATTTTCTATGTCCCATTCACTCATCAAGATTTCTCTTGAAGAGGTGCAGTGAGGTGCTCTGTTTGACATGTATGGGAAGTCTATTCCATAGTATGGGCAGTTTCTGGGTTATGAACCTGTCCGTCCAACACATTCTGTTGATTGTGGTAATGAGGTTGAGGTCTCTGTAGCATGTGGTGTGGAGGGATTGGGATTTCTTTAGATGTAGCATTTCTAACAGAGCTGGGTCAGACATGGCTTTATAAGTCAAGCAGAGATCACCTCTAAGTAGGTGATATGAGACAGAGAATAGTTAGAGTTTTTTGAGTCTGTCCATATAGGGCAAGTGTTTAAGGCCTAGGATCCTCTTTGTGAGGTACTTTTGCAGCCTCTCCAGTTGTTGCAGGTGTCTATTGAGGTATATGCCAAATGGGGCATTGTACTCGAGGATTGAACTAATGAGGGAAGAGTGGAGGAAGACAATGACCTCTTTCTTTCTGGATGCAAAATCTTTAGTAATGAGATGTGCCATATAGAAGGACTTTCTGATCACAGTGGCAATGTGGTGGTCAAAAAACTGAGTTAATAACCCCCCCATCTTGGCAATATACATTTATTTCACCAATTTTAAAACCTAATAAAGATCCAACTAGATGTTCTTCATATCGACCCATCTCATTACTTAATGTTGATTATAAAATGTTTATGAGTATTTTTGCTGATAGATTGAAGACAATCATCCCCGGCATTATAGATATAGATCAGACGGGCTTCATTGTAAATAGAAATACTTTTGATAATGTAAGAAGAAATTTAACATTAATTGATTTTGCAAATAGGAAAAAGAAAGATTTAACACTTATTAGTCTTGATATAGGTTCAGCATTTGATTCAGTAAGTTGGGACTATCTGTTTACCTTACTGAAATGCACAAACTTCTCTGATGCATTTGTAAATTTAATTGAGCATTTATACAAAGGAACGATGGCTTATATTAAGGTAGGAACATATGTTTCACAAAAAATACCCATTCTTAAAGGTACAAAGCAAGGATGTCCACTTTCTCCACTATTATTCACTTTAGTAATGGAGCCTTGGGCTAATTTGATTAGAAAAAGTACTGACATAGAGGGTTTTGAAATAGACGAAAATACAACATCAAAAATTCAACTTTTGCAGATGATGTTCTAATTACATCAGCAGGATCTAATTCTTCTATGCAGTCTTTATTTGATAAAATGATGAATTTTAAAAGTATTTCTGGTTTAATATTCAATGAAGAAAAAACTAAAATACTACCTATATATACACAAAAAAATATTCTCATTAGTGATTTTACTAAATATGTACCCAATTCAGGTCAGATAACTTATTTAGGTATAATACTATCTAAAGATATTAAATCTATTATATATAATAACTATAATACCTGTTTTCTTAATATACAAAATCTTTTTAATACCTGGAATAATATGTTTTTTACTATGGAGGAGAGACTTACAATTATTAAAATGATAATATTCCCCAAGATTTATAATACAATCAATAATACTTTCACTTACAAAAATAATTATCAAGAAACTGAATACACTAATGTTAAATTTCTTATGGGCACCTAATAGACCTAGGATTGCATTAAAGAAACATACTAATAGCTGGTCTCAAGGGGGTATTTCTTTTCCAGACTTTAATTTATATATTATCTCTTCTATTATAAAAGTTATTACTTTATTAATAGATCAGTCATATATCGCAAAATGGAAAGATTATTGGGAGCTAATTAGTATGCATTTCATGAAAATCTCCTTAACACATAAAAATATGATTGTAAATAACTCCATGTTGTGGTTGCTAAAGGAATTTTGTACTTCACCTATTACACCTAAACATATGGTTTGTTACCCATTAAATATTATTATTAGTTATCGTAACTTTATATTCATGCACCCTAAGTATAGGAATGGAATTTTATTGTATTCCCTATAATGTATACTCAGGGTATGCTTATGTCATCTACTTCTGAAGGAGCTCATTTAGCTATAGATAATGATCTAAAGTGCTGGTATCAGCTGATATCTGATAATAAAGTTAAAAATCTAGATTTCTTAAAACAAGAATTTGATCTAAGAGAAACTTGCTGGTTAGAGGTTCAGATCTTTAGACAACATCTCATTGATAGAATAGATCTAATGTCTATAACAGTTAAAGAATCTATTCCAAAACTGATTGATTACTTGATATTAAATTTACAGCATAAAGTTTCTGATAAAGGTAAACTTTCATATATACATAAAATTATCAGACAAGAAACTTTTACAGTGTAGATTCATACTGGAATTATTTCACCTCTATTAATGGGGACCCACCAACTCAACAAGATAAACAATATATATTGGAATCTGCTTATAGAACTACATATTCCATTGTCTGGAGACTTTATACATGGAAATTTTTACATAGATCTTTGTATACACCTTTGATGATGAATAAAATAAATAATAAAGATAATCTATGTAAGAGATGTAATGTAGAAATTAATGCTGACTGGGCTCATATGTTTTATGACTGTATGAAGTTGAAAGAATACTGGAAGTCAATTAATGAATTTTTGCAGGCTCTTTTTACAGATAATTTCATTATTTCTAAGTCTCTTATATTATTCAACACACCTGTACCTCAATGTGTTAAAAGATTAAGCTTCCCTTGTTATGGTCTATCCTAGCAGTGGCCAGGAAAATAATAACTAGAAATTGGATTTCAGATACACCTCCTTCGTTCAATGAATTTAAAAATGTTATGAATATAATGTGCCATATGGAAATAAGCACAATTAGAATGAGAACAACTAGAAAAACATCATATTATATTGTATGGGATAATTTACAAAATTTGTTAAAAAAATTCTAATTTTAATAGCACGGTATTTTAGTTTAATTAATTGATCTGATTGTAGTGGATGTCTTTGTAAATACTTTAGTTGTTTTGTTGAATATTATAATAATACCTATTTTTAATTACTTGTATAAAATTGTTATGATATTTCTCTTATATGTTAAAACAATAAACCTGTTTTGAAAAAAAAAAGAGAGGTTGCTGTCAACCTGTGTTCCCAGATCTCTTATAATTCCTTCTGTGTTCAATGGACTACCATCAATGTGGTAGTTTATGGGAACTGGGTTTTCCCAAAGGGGATGATGACACATTTTTTGGCATTGAGCTTAAGGCCATGCTTCTGACACCAGTCGTTTGTCTCAGTGACGCCTTTCTGTAGGATGTCAACATCACTTGGGGAGTTAATAATGGCTCACAATTTGCAATTGTCTGTGAACTTTGTCAGGCAGAGTCCCATCGTGTTGGACTGGACTTCTGAGAAGTAGATATCAAACAGGCGAGGACCCAGGAGCGATCCCTGTGGGACTCCACTCGTGACTGGTCAGCAGTCTGACTTGGAGTCAGCTACTTTCACACTGTGGGTTCTATCTATGAGCCAATTTGCAAACCACCTAGTGATATAGGGGCTGATGCCTATGTTAGTGAGTTTTTCTATGATTCCTGAGTGGGCAATGGTATCAAAGGCCTTGGCCAGATCAAGGTAGGTTGTATGAACCACCTTGCCTTCATCCACAGCTCTGGTGACTGACTCAAAGAAATTGACCAAGTTGAGTAGGCATGATCTTCCCTTCATAAAACCAAACTGTGTGGGATCCAGAGTTTGGAGATTCCCTATGCCCTTGTTTATTAGGTCCATGATGATACGTTCCATATCTTTGCATATCAGACAGAGTTATCACAAGCACCACACAGCATATAGGGCTGAGGGCTAACAACAGGAATTTGTACAGTGACTGAATGTGGCACATGTTGTGATATTGATCAATGGGATGTGTACTGGGTGGGTATGGAGTTAAACAATGATTTCTATGTACACACACACTTACCAGGACTGAAATTCAAACCCCTACCTATCTACTTACTTGCTCTAGTTACACATTTATTGCTCATGCTATTGAGCTTACAGATCTGAGGCTTGTCCGAAGGTACATATTATGTGACATACATTAGCAGATACTGGGGAATGGGACTATGGGATATGTACTGGGTGGGAAAGGCTTCATAATGGGACTGTCTCTCTCACTGTCTGTCTCTCTCTTCCCCATGTCTATGTGTGTGCATGTTTGAATAATTGTAGTATGTTGGACTTAGATATGTGCGTGTGTATCACACAAACCAGATGAAGATTTACCACATATCTGCCACCAACAGCTGGCTATGGGTTTCCCTTTCTAATGTGTGCCCACTGTGTTGTCAGACATGGGCTTTATTTCTCTCAGTGTAGGAGCATGTCCAGTATGACCTTCTATTTTGAGTGTGTGGATCCAATCTCTAAGTGCAGGAGCATGCCCAATATGACCTTCTATATTGTTTGTGGGAATCCATTCCAGGGAGATTTGTAATCCAGTCTAGGGTTTTATGTGCTACAGCTACACCTAGCAACCTTTTTTTGCAGGATATATGTAGATAGGTTGCCAATATGGACACACAATGGGCCAAACATGGAGGATACTATGTGTAACTATGTTTGCTCTTACTGTCTGTGTTGCATGTGTGAGATGTTCTATTTTAGCATAGATGTTTGGACATATGTACTGTTTTACACAGTAATGTATTGTGTCATCAACTCCTGACATATATCTCATTGGTTGCTCACAGTTGTTTACCAGGGAAATACAAGAGGAATGCAGCAGACACCAATATTGTGAGGCAAAAGCTAGACATTCTGGCAGACTCCTGCCATTGTGGAGGGGTGGCTACAGACAATTGAGTGATGGGTCTGTGTAAATGGTACAGCACTTTGGTGGTATGCTGGCTGGGTATCCCCTTCTTGTGAATTTTTAACTTAACTGAATGGCCATATCCTGCTGTGGGCATACCTCTCAGATTCAGATATGGCCAGGTTATCCAAAGGCAGGACTCATATATCTGGTGGATTTCCCTTCACATTTTGGTTTACAAGCAGGTTTGTGCTTATGCATTCATGGGTTTGCAGTCAGGGGGAAATATGAGCAGACATTTGAGTTTTAGACTTCACACACTCCATAATATCCATGCTTTTATGACCCCCTCTGTAATTCTACCCTCTTCCCAAAATTATGGGAACAATAGTTCAGAAGTATCTCTATAGCTGGACCTTTAGCACTGCAGTATTTATGTCTTGGTCCACAATTCTTGCACTACAACATGGAGAGGTATGCTACTGGCATTTGGCATCATGGAGTTGTATTCATTTTATGTTCACTGTGTTAGGATGTTAGTTAGTACCCCATGATGCCCCACTATGATGGCAGTATGAGTGAGACATTGGGGTTTGCATGAGGCCTGTAGGCCATGTGAGAGTAATGCAGGCCATCTGTATCAGACCAGGGCATTCTGTCACTCATAAACTCCAGGCTGCAAGTGGCAAGTGGGTGAGGTGTTCCTGGCAATCCTTCCTGTTCATAGTGATCCATCGGTATGGATGTGGATAGGGTGCTGCTTATGGCTAGAGACACACCTGCAAGGGACACCTATTCGACACACCGAGTCATGTGTGTTTTGCCATAGTCAGTGGAGTCATTCTGTAATTATTCCAACAGCAAGGATCTCACCTGTGAGATACCTGTGGGTGTTGGGGGGGGTGACCTGAGTACATGTGTGATATGTCAGCTTAGGGCACCTGCCTCACAGGTATAAGTGGGACCTTATCTGTATCCCACCTTGTGTATGGCCATCGGCAGTCTGGCATTCGTGTGTAACAAAGCTTTGGTGGTGTGGCAGTGATTGGGCAGACAACCAGTATTCTATAGTGGAGGGACAACTAATGTTATGCTAACCTCTAGATATACAATTCCACAGTTGTGTGCAGCTGAGAGTTATTGTAGACACTGCATAGGGTTCTTCCACCTGTGTAGTGTTTCCATGTAGGGTTCCCTGTTCATGGTCTGTCCGGCTTTCCACCATTGACTGCTATTGACATCTGGACAGTGTACAACCGTTAATATGGGTGTTGCTGAGAAGCACATTGGTTGGCACTGAAGTTATTGGGACATGACCCTCTCAAGCACAGTACTGTACCTAGGCCACTGAGACACAACATGCAGACCTACATGCTGACCACTTCCACTTGAATTTGCTTATTCATGCTCAGCACTTGTTCAGAACTTGTTGTTAGCACTAAATAAGCTACAAATTACTACAGCACTCAACCTTCCCTCTTTACCTAGAGGAAAAAAGTTTGTGTACTTACTTTCCTCACTTGCTTAGAGAAAAACAGCTATTATACTCAGTTTCCTCACTTGTCTAGAGGAAAGTAATTTTTTTATTCAGGCATGTCCAAGGGTCAGCTCCCAGTGTTCTCTCTTGTCTATTTGATAAATATGGGCATCTTGAGGCAATGTAACAATTGCCTCATGTACACAGACAACCCTCTCCTCTTACCACCCAACACCACAACCTGTGAGAGATGCACTTATCTAGCCAAACTGGAGGTAAAGCTCTCTCCAACCAAGACTGAACCTGACAGTCAAGAGGAGAAGGTAAACACTTGCACCACACCACACTCATCACATAGTCCCACCAAACCTACACCACCAAAATCCACACATAGAAAACATTCACAGGGGCTCTCAATAATAATCTGCTTAAGCAACAGAGACCTCCAAAGCAGAAACGCAAGCAACCTCCACCCCCAACACAACCCAAAAGACACATAGCCCACAGACTCAGTGTGCCAATAAACAACAGACCATAAGGCAAACCAACGTACCCAACACACTAGTCATTGGTGACTCTATAGTCAGGTACACTGATGTCCCACTCACCAGGCTAAACAAGGAGAAGGTTACTGTCAGCTGCCTGTCGGGTGCCAGGATCCAACACATAACCCACACACTCATTTCACTCCACAACAAGTACAGATATGATTCTGTCATTGTCCATGTTGGTGTGAATGACCTGAGACATACATCCCTGGACTACATGAAAAGAGACATGGAAGAGCTCTCCAATCTTGTAACCCTGGCAGGTATGACCCTAGCCCTGAGTAGCATCCTGCCATTGCCCAGAATGATGCCACAGTACAAGGACAAAATGATTGACTTCAACAATTGGCTAAGCTTCTGGTGTCATTCTAAGGGGATCCTGTATCTGTCTGCCTGGGACGACATGGTCAATGGATCACGATGCTTTGCTAGAAATGGCCTGCACCTGTTGCCCCTGGGATTCCGGATACTAGCTAATGCTCTTGCCGCCCCTATAGTGCCTTTTTTAGGCAAGGTTAAAATGACAAATTCAACACTGTAACAGGAACAGGCAAGCAAAAACTGAGGGTAATGCTATTCAATGCTAGAATTCTAAATCTCAAAATGCACTCACTCATGGCACTCCTTAAAATGGATAACAACGATATCTGTGAAGTGACTGAGACCTGGTTCAAGGCTCTAGAGAACACCCCTGCATTGCCAGGCTATAACTCATACCACACTTTTTGGCCATCTAACCTGGACCAGAACACCAAAGGTGGAGGTGTGCCCATATTCATTAAGGATATCCACACCTCCAGGCTAGTTGCACAGCATAATGCATCTGAGGTTATCCAAGTGAAACTAACTCTGGACAAAACTGCAATCCAAATTGTAGCTTGCTACAGATCCCCCACCATGCCCCAGGATTCCCACTCCTCTTTTCTTGATATACTGGAAAATATTAGGGTTCAATCAAACACCCTAATAATGGGCGATTTCAACTACCCCATCATTAACTGGGAAAACTACTCATGTACCAACTCCTTCGCTCAACGCTTTCTGGAATTCATAAATTCCAATGCCCTGGATCAACTTATCCACACCCCACCAGAGGCAACAATATCCTAGACCTAATCATTACCAACATGAGTGACTGGTGTTCCACACCTGAAGTCAACTCCTCATTGGTCAGATCTGACCATAAGCTAATCATCCTAGATATCCGCATCCCGTCCCCACCCACCATTAAGGAAATCATGGTAAATATTTCGCCAAAGCCAACTTCATGCTTCTTAAGACAGAAGTGGCGAACTTCATAACACCCATGCAGATGGACAATAAAGTTACAACTGCAGAATCCTACCCAAATGCACTCCATAAGCACTTACACGCGTGCAAAGATCGTGCTATCCCTAACAGAACCAAGACACTATCCTCCAAAAAAAGGAAGCCAATCTTTTGGTCCCCTGCCATAAACAAACTCTACAACAGAACAAAGAATCTGTTGCAAAAGAGTAAAATCCCATGAGTGGAGGAGCCCCCAGGTCAGCCTCAGTAAGAAGCTGAGATCCCTTATAAGATCCTCCAAAGCTACCTACGAAAACAAAATTGCAACTGATTCTAAGGGCAGCCACAAAGCATTCTATAGCTATGTCAAGAATCTCGATGGTAACACCTAGATCTACTCTGAGTTACAGTACAATGGCACAGAAATTACAGGACCAACTGATATTGTCAACATCCTGGCAGATAGGTTTAGTGCTAACCTTACTCCCCTCTCACCCCCTAAAGGGCCCATATCTATACAAGAAGAATGCAGAGTCCCTGTAATCACATAAATGCAGGTAAAAGCTGCACTCTATAAAACCAAAATCACAGCATCCATGGGACCGAACAACATTCCAGGCTGTGTTTTACATGAGCTTCTGAATGAACTGGCTGCCCACCTAACACCATGTTCAACCATAGTCTCACGTCAGGCTTTCTGTCCACTGAATGGCACACAGCAACAGTTATCCCACTCCACAAAGGGGGAGCCACCACTGATCCTGGGACCTATCGCCCTATTAGCCTGACAAGCCTGGTTTGCAAGGCCATGAAATGTATCATCATGGAACTCATAAACAAAGACATTGGTAACCTCCAAACTCTGGATCCCACCCAGTTCAGGTTTGTGAAAGGCAGATCATGCCTTCTGAACCTAATCAACTTCTTTGAGGCAGTCACAAAAGCCGTAGATGAGGGTAAGGTGGTTTACACAGCCCATCTTTTGACACCATCCCCCATTCTGGAATTATAGCTAAACTCACTAAACTTGGTATAAATCCCTACATCAGAAAATGACTTGCCAACTGGTTCACTGACAGAACCCATACTGTAAAAGTTGCAGACTATACATCTGACTTCAAACCAGTGACAAGTGGAATACCACAGGGTTCAGTCCTGGGACCTCTCCTGTTTGGTATCTACTTCTCTGAAGTACAGGCTAACACAGGAGGCCTCTGGCTAATGAAATTCACAGATGACTGCAAACTAGGAGGTCTAGTCGAGTCCCCAAATGATGTGGACATCCTACAAAAGGGCCTCACTGAGAAAGATGCCTGGTGTCAGAGGCATGGCCTCAAGCTCAATGCCAAAAAGTGCATTGTCATCCCCTTTGGTAAAAACTCTGTACCCATGAGCTACCAAATAAATGGCAGTCTACTTAATGCTGAATGTGTGATAAGAGACTTTGGGACCCAAGTGGATAGCAGTCTCCTTTGATAATCACATCGCCATAGTAGTCAGGAAATCCTTCTATGTGGCACACCTCATCACAAAAGGGTTCTCATCCAGGAAAAAAGAGGTCATTGTTCCCCTTTACTCAGCACTCATTAGACCCATTATAGAGTACAATGCCCCTTTTGGAATGTACCTCACAAGACATCTGCAGCAGCTGGAAAGGCCACAGAAGTACCTCACAAAGAGGATTACTGGCCTCAAACAGATGCCCTACACTGACCGTCTCAAAAAACTCCAACTTTACTCTGTAGCATATGGTCTACTCCGAGGATATCTCTGCCTAACATATAAAGCTATGTTAAACCCAGAGCTGTTGGGCAAGCTACACCTAACGAAATCCCAATCCCTCCGAGCTACACTCTCTAGGGACCTAAACCTTGTCACCACAATAAACAGGACATGCTGGAGGGATAGAGTCCTGTCCCAGAGGCATCCTATACTCTGGAACAAGCTACCCATGTATGTCAAGCAAAGTTCCTCATTAGCACTCTTTAAGAAAAATCTTGATGAGTGGATGGGAAATAGGAAATACACCCTGGGGATCACTTCTGTGGATCTGCTCGACAGGGGCACAGGAAATTAACTTTCTTGGGTGGCGTAAGCCAGGGAACCTTGTTGGCTAGGCTTACTTAGGCCCTTGAGTCGATAACCTAGTACCTACCAATGAACCTATGAACATTAAACACACAGAAACCTAGCACCCTGACGTCTGCATATTGTAGACATGCACTAATTTATCATGTTGATTGGGACATCTCTGGCATTCTGTGCTCCATTGATATTACTCCACAAACTTACATGTTACTGCATTTCTACATGGGGTTGTGGGGAGGGGCACATCTGATGACTTTACACATTTGCAGTGACTGTAGTGGTATTTCACTTACTCTGTTTACTTCTATTTAGTATTGTATTGTGACCTGTCTTGCACAAAGGAGGCATCTCAGTAGAATACACGTTAGATTGTACTTGCATACATTTCAGTTTCAGACTTATTGCCCTTCAGAACTATGATGCAACTGCCAGACCTGTTGTACTATGTCTGTGTAGGTCTATAGGGGGGCTGCTCACCACTGATAGCATTTGAGGACCTTAGCCCGACCTTTCCTCACCTGTCCTCCTGGGTGAGGCTGGTAGTGGGTATGTGAACCATCATTGACAGCCATGTATGTGACCTACAGACATCCAATTATTTATGCCATCACATGTACTGTGGTGGGAGTTGTCACCTTGTGTACTGCTGCCTAGTATGTTGGCACCAGTATTTGTCATGGATTTCCTGCTGTTACATATAGCTGCCATCTATCTGATGCTATCCCATTCAGCCACACAATTCCCTTGCATGCTTGCATCCATACCATAGATATCAGTATCAGAACATACTACCACATTCACTAATTGATAGGAGGAGTGACTTACCTTGTGCCTGGGCCAGTACTGCAGATGGTGATGAAGGGCTGACTATGTCGGATGCAGGCAGTACACTGCCTGTACATGGTAAAGCACAGGTAGTGTCATGTTTGGCATCCCTTTTACGGTATGTGCAAGTCAGAGAGAGGTGTCATTCCCTGGATCCCTTCCATGTCAGTGTATGTGCTATGTGTTGCCTCTTTGCCAAGGCCTGGACATACTGGGCATGTCTCCTTCTGCCTACAGGGGCAGGCTCAGGTCGTTCCTCCTCTGAGTCACTCTGTGCCTGTGGTGGTCTTGGCAATAGTGGGGGAGCTGTGTGGCCCTGCCCCATGCTGTTCCTGCTGCAGCTGTTTCTGCAGGATCATATTGTGTAGCATGGCACATACTATGAACATTTGTGTACATGTAGCTGGAGAGTAAGGCAAGGCTCCGCCGGATGTATCAAGGCAGCAGAGCCATGACTTGAGCATCCCAAATACATGCTCTATAATGATTCTGGTTTGTGCGTGTGCCTCATTATGGAGTTCTGTGTGCATTTCTGAGGGGCGTCATCAGTCATGGCTCCAGTGTGTAGCCAGCATCCCCCACTAGGTGGCCATATGGGATGTCCCCACTGGAAAATGACTGATACAGCTGTGTTATATGCCAGATGTGGGAGTCGTGAGAGCTTCCAGGGCTGTCAGCACACACATTCCTGATAATGCCCTGGGCGTCACACATGACCTGGCAGTTGATGGTAGGGAAGTCCTTGCAGTTTATGTAGACCCTACCCTGCTCACCAGGTGGTGCTTTGATGTGTATGTGCGTGCACCCACTACCTCAGGGTATTCTGCTATGTGGTTGAAGAGATGCATATTGCTGGTCAATGCCTCACGGGTGTTGATGAAATATATATGCTCACTGGCATGTGCTGACATGGCATCCAGGAACTGATGGAGTACCCTGGATGCTGATGTCTGTGAGATCCCCATGATATCCCCAGTTGGCCTTTGGAAGGTACCTGTGACTAGTATTCTTAAGCCTACACATACCTTGGTATTCACTGGGATGGGTTCACCTCCGTTGGTTCTTTGTGTAAGGTGGGGCTGGCACAGCTCAACAATTTACTGTAGAATGTCCCTGTCCATCCTATAGCACTCCACTATCTCCAGCTCATGTAGCCCCTGGTAGGTTACCCTGGGTCTGTACACTCTTCTCTTCCTCTGCACTGTAGGATGGTCATCAGCATTCACATCTTCACCACCCTCAGCCTCTTGCACATATTGATGTATGAGAGTGACAGCAGCCCCTAACATTTTGTTAGTTTTGTCAGATAAAATTTCCCCATCTGTGTACACCAGTGGTGTAGAGTTTGTAGGAAAAAAACAGACTGAAAGGTGTTTGCATAGTTTACAGTAGTGCAATGGGCTGTTGCCTGTGTAATTGGCTGATTCTGATACATTTCACCTGCCAGCTATGCTAGTTCTCCTGGATTGCCTTCCTACTGCTGTTTCCCCTTCCCATTTCCTCCCCGTTTAAGCCCCAAGGTGCACCACACATACCCAGTGCTCAGATGTGAACAGTGCTGCTACTTCCGTTTTTTTTTTTTTTTTTTTTATGTTTAAAACGTGGTGGGCGGCATGCACACCCATTTAAGCAAGGACAACAGTGCTCAACGATGTAAGACACACCCCCTTCCTTAGCTGTGCTTAGCTAAGGGCAAACATGGGCCACAGAGCTCCAATAAGCTTACAGCATGCATGACAAACACCCTTATGCAGTCATCCACCTCTTCTACTTATAAAATGATGTTGCTGCACCTACACAGTTGGGTGCAAGCTAACACTGAGAAGAAATCTGTGATTCAGTATCAATCCCCTCATTTGCATAAACCAGAATGCTAATTCATAGTTACCACACTCACACTGAGCTTTACCCCTTAGCAACCACTTTTCCCTGGTATTGTTGTCTTATGCATGCCATTCACTATTATGGCAAAATGCAGATTTGGGTATGAAAGCTTATCCCCCCTTTTTTTTTATATTTTCATGACAGTCCCATTTGTGCACCACTGCCCTATGCTTAAATGGCCAAGATCGGCCAAAAAAAATAGTTTTTTATAAAAGTTCAGCTTTTTTTCATGCCAGTGGTCATATATTTGGCCATTGGCATGCCTACTACATAGAATACATGCTTTCTTTTGAACTGTCATGGTTCTGTTTTGTAATTTGCAGAAATGTATTCAGTTTTGTAACCAAATATATTTCTGCAGGTTACACTATTCCTGCACAGATGCCTACCTGCTTCCTGGATCACTAATTCACCTCATTTGCATGGTTTCCACAGCAAATGAGGTAATTAGCATATGGCAGTGCTGTCTGTGTGGGAATAGTGTAGGGGCGCTCGTTCACATCTCGGGGACTTAATCCCGGATCGCTTGTCGGCCATATTGAGTGCAGCAGCTCTTGCACTATTCCTGCACTCCGTGCAGAGCTTGTTGAATCCAGGGGAATTTCTTACTCCAAAATGGGGAAACTTTTTCTTTTCTCGCTTTCAAACAATACTTTGTCTAAATATCATTCTTTCTTTTTTCTTTATTATAGTCATATAATTTCTTTTTTTCTTCTTCAAGACTTTTCTTTTCCCTTTCTCTACTATTCTTTCACAAACTTATTTTTGCATATTATATGTCATGTTTTCCTTCTTCCATTGCTCTCTCTTTCTCTCTCTCTTGTTAATTTTAAGTGTATATTTTTTAAACGTTTCTTTGTGTACCATCACCACTTTGTCAAACTACCATAAAATGGATTCATTGTCACATTATCTTCCAGCAGTCACCCCATTTCTTTTTAAAGACATACCATTCTTGCAATTTTTCCTGTCAATCTTGTTTAACCCTTTTCCTTCTTTTATTACATTTTCATTCACTTCTGTTATTGCTCATGTAGCCCTACAATCTAAAAACGTTGCTTTTCTAATTTCATTTTTTTATTTCTTTCATTTCTGTAAACAAAATATATCAATCTCTGTTTTGAGTAATCCTCTCTTTGAAGTATATTCTCTTCCTTTACCTATTTTTCATCTACTGTTATTTATAGCCTCTGTCAGCATTTTTACATCTTGTGCTATTTTCTCTTCCACTTTTCTTAAATTATAAAGTCTTGCACCATCATAATTGACATATTTACTGGCATAATTTTGAATTTTTGGTTACATTTGAATATTCATACACTACTACTATTCTAAATACCTTCTGCCCCTTTCTTACATCACACACTAAAACTCACCCTGCTGCCATCACCATTATATATAATATTTTAATCTCTTCATTTCAGTAATACTGCAGCACCTGAACATGTGTGACTGTACAGTCCACACCATTTTTATTTTCTACATCATCTCAAATTCTGCCTTTTTCTATGTGTACATGTTATATACAGCCATCCATCCATCCTCAATCCCTTTTCCCATTTTGCACATGAGGTCAGGGTGTCACTTCAACAGTAACAATCATCTTGAGCCAAGGTTTGCACTGCCATATACATCTGATATCAAGTAAACAAATTACAGTTGGATCACATTTTTCACACTGCTCAAGCATCATCATTGTTCTAACATCACTTTTCATGTTATTCACATTCATTGTCACTATACTTATATTAACCTTTTCCCTTTTCTGCACTTTTTTCAGTTCATCATTTGGCCTACCTTTTTTCCTTTTCACCCTTCCCACAATATAACCTTCTGCCTTTTTTGTAACTCAAAGCTTATAGCTCCATACCTGTTTTCCATCTGTATATGTGATTTTTTCCATATTGTGATTCTTATCCATTTGTTAGTTTGTGGACTTCATCCAATGCATCTTTTTTCTATATTTTTACCTTGTACTTCCTCACCTTTTCCCCACACCATTGTTTCATCATTCACTTCCACCCTTTATTGCCTACAAAAATGTTCTTCCCCTCCGTTACCTCACTTTATCTGTCTTTATTGATTTGTAGACCTCAAACCAAAAATGTGCCTCACTTCTACACTTCCTATAACATGGTTTACATTTTTTTTCCAGAACATCCAAGCTTCTCATACTACCCACAAATTCTTTATATAGAAAAAAATATGCATTTGGCTGTCCCCTGTACTTAACACTCCATTTTCCCCATTTATTACTATCGCATTATGCACATACTGTAACCTGTTATTTTCTTTTTTTAAAGTTGTTTATATTTCCCATCCTCCGGTCCATACTTTTCTGTCATCTACAACTTTTTTAATATCATGCACATCCTGACATAAGCTACATCCTGACATAAGCTTAGAAAAAAAACATTTTTAATTCCTTCTCTTCTATCTCAATTGTTCCAAGTTGCAACAACAGTTTTGTTTTTAACTCCACATTTAAGTTGTGATAAATATAGTCCTTCCAAGCAGATGCATTAGTTCTTTCGCATTCATTAACAAAATTTTCTAATAATGCAAATGTCTGAAAAGTGATTACACAGAAAAGTTGAGTTTCTATGTGAATTAATGTCCTAATGTTAGACAAACTGAATCCCAAGGGCATAACATAATTGTCTAAAACACAGAACCTGTTTATTTGCCGCTCATACTTTGTTTTCACCCACATAACAGGGCTTTTCCTCCAGCTCCCAACAGCTCCAGTCTGTCTCCTCAGCACCTGCACAGCCTTTTCTTTCTGTAGTCTTTTACTGTACCCCACTACAGCTGCTGGATAAGTCTTTATTCTGGAAATACTGCTGGCCTTCTCTAGATATTTACTACTCTCAGTTCCATCTTTCTAAAGCCCAGCACAGAGTATGCCCTTAAAGTCAAGCACAGAGTATGCCCTTAAAGTCAATCACTCCACTACCAGATGTGCCTTCTGTATCTACATCATTTACAGCACCCTTCTTTCTTTCTGTCATTTCCTCACTGCCAAATATTTTGTGCATTACCACACCCCACTGAATGACCTCTGATTCTTCTAGTTCTGCTTCTTCAGCCATTTTTATGTAAACCAGAGTCATCCATACCCCCTGATACCAAGATATTCACCTCAAAAACAGTTCTGATTTTGAATTAGAGTTTCTTTTTCCTCCTTCTCTGGCTCATCTGCACTCACAGCCTCCATCTTAGATTCAGAGATCACAACAGCCCTCTGTTACCAACGTAACAGAATATAGAATAGTTGCTTTTGCAATCTTAAAATATCAAAGTGTCATCATATCAAATACTACCAGCATCTATATTTGGGAGGTTGCAGTACAGTAGATAGCAGGAATTTGCCCTTTTCCCAATAGTGTACTGGGGTAGATAAATTGCAAGAGATGTAGGGCACAGGGGGGATAGCTCCCCCTGCATTAAACAGGTTTTAATTTATTTTTCTTGTCTTTTGATTTTGTGTCATTTGATATTTTGGGTTTCAACCATTTTTTTTGATGAAATGACACAAAAGTATATCTATATATATTATTTTGTTAAAAGATAAAAAATAGATAAGGTCTGATCAACTCATGGTTGCACATCATTCTACTGTAAAGACAAATTGGTCTTCTAATTTTTTTTAAAGAGATTTTTGACAAGTTACTTTCTGTAAACTGTGAGTCATACAAAAATGAGATTCTGTTAATAGAAGACTCGTCTTTCCCCTCTCTTTTGTCACCTAAATAGGACACATTTATGACTCTCTGAAGCTTACATTTCTTCATCTATTCACAGAATTCATTGTGTGGTCCATGAGGTTATATTCCCTAATGTCAGGCATACATACTTCCTATTTTAGCTAGGCACCCATTCCTTCTGTGATGCCTGTGCACTGGCCCAGAAATCAAGGAGCCTCAATCCTCACCACGAACACCAGAGAGGGCATCTCATATATGAGGAAATGATAACAAATACACACATTAAAGTGCAATTTCCCTTAAGAACACACAGAGATCACAATCAGTCCAGGGCTGGTCGCTCCTTTCCTCCCCAGGTCCCCAATAAGACTCTCCGCTGGCACAACTATAGAGTCCAGATCTCTGCCTAGCTGGGCAAGCTAAAATCCCCAGCACCCTCTCTGTCAAACCAGTGCTTCATGTCCCTGCCCAAGTAGCTAACACACACACACACACACACTTTGAGATAAGAGTTTACACAACCACACAGACACTTCTGGGGAAGGCTGGCACAGGTTCTCTAGCTGTGCCCCTTTTACCCAGACTATACGGTAGTACCCTGCCACCACCCAACTAATAGTTATCAGCTACTCAAAGGCTCTTAAAAGGGTGTCCAATTATTATTGTGCAATATTATTATCCAATTGGTAAATGTGACTAATAGTCAAAGTGTATTTGGAGTGACTTGGACAGTAAACTCTATAAATATGCAATGTACTCTAGAGCTTAACTTATCTCTAAACAAACCAGCCACAGTTAAAATTTTTAAAATATTTGATAATAAATAATTAAAACCACAAGTCGATACTTTCTTCTGCACAGTCAGTGCTAGTCAAGAGTTCAGAGATCACACAGAAATACTTAAAATAATTCAGTAGTACAGTTCTGACATCACAGAAAAGCACTTAGTCTAATCCTTCTAATTCTAGCTATCTCCAAAAGAAAACACACATCTAAGATAACTTACATGTGAGCAAGAGGCAGTGCTGAGTTGGATGATCAAGACAAAAATGCTTAATGCCTTCTGATTCTCTCTGTTTAAATTGAAACTGCAGTTCTGATAAACATTACATCATTTATTTTACACTTTCCTGATGTGTCCAGGCTACACATTAACTGCATTTGCATTCTTAACATCTCCCTTTTGATATCTTGCAGCTGGTCAGGAACAGAGCAATACAAATACATTTGCATGTTTAAGTCTAGCAATTTAACTCTTGGTTAAAACAATAGAAATAATTTTTTCATCTAGACTTTTCAGCACCACTGTCTACTTCAAAGGGTCACCACATGCTTTACTTTGGTCAGTAGAGTGCACTGTTGTCACATTTATTTCCAGTTCCACATGTAACAGTATTTCTTTACATTTAAGACAACAACCTTGTAGTTTGCATTTATATTTACAAATGACAGAATTATCTGCACAGTTCTATCTGGCTAGGCTGGCAGCCTTCACACTTTCATTTCCCCTTCTTCTTCAGTTTTGCATCCCCTCAATACTGATGATGTGGTACATCCATGTCATGTCCTCATTTCTCCTTCTCTGTTCTAGAGTATATATATTCTGAGTGCCTGTCCCATTGCCTCATACAATGTGGTCCTATATTCCCCTTAGCACTTCGGTAACTCTCCACTTCATACTATCAAATATCTTAACATCATTCCACCAAAATGGCTTCCAGGACTGAACAAAATATTCCATATGAGGTAAACTGCACTGTATTTAATGGGATGATCTTGACTTTTAGTGTCAACAGCCCCATAAAAACTAATTTACAAAAAAATAAACTAATTGAATTGTATTGCCTTTTAAAGTATTGTACTGGACTGTGAAGCTTCAAAGTAGTAGCAAGATACATGATCCAAAGAAAAAAAATTCTCAAAGGAGTTTCTATGAGCTGTATCTAGCAGATTTCCTTTACTGTGTAGACATAACTTATTTTCAATTGCCCCTGCAATATTGCTACGCATTAATAGTTTCTACTGAGTCTGTAGAACCGAGTAACGTCAACCGCATTGGTGATTAAGGGATCAGCTTTAGTGAGGGAATGGAAAGTGGTCTTATGTATGAGGAGAAAAACAAGCCCACCTGAGAAGGAAGAGTGGTACCACAATTAGTTATTAGTGCCTGTATTAGTGACGCTCTGGAGCATTCATAGAAATAAATACATTAGTTCTTGTGCTTCAGCAAGTCTTGAAAGACACAGAATGTTGCAGAGGTGTTAGGACTATTTTGAAAGAGCTTAGTAGACTACAACATGGTGGCACATTGCTGAGGTAGAAATTTTTTAAATACTCCAATGTCTATCTACTTGAGAAAGGTATGGAAAGAGAAAACTGAGACAGACTTGCTAATAGTTATGGTAATAAATATGAAAATATATAGTTAAAAAATCACATAAGAACAAGGTTTTGTTGAATAAGGTTAGATGACCAGTAACTTTCATGACATTGTAATGCTTCATTTCTTGTAACTCAGTGAAGTGAAGTTCTAATTGCCAAACAGCAGTAACTATTGGCAACTGTGTTTACTGTTTAGTGTTATAACAAAGTATCAGAACTTACTATGTCCCCCCAGTATAGGAAGCGGGCTCTCACACCCCAAATTTCACTGGCATGAAGAGAACAGTTGGTTTTCATAAACAAAGTATAAAAGTAACAATTTTGCTGGATGATCCAGTTGTGTCACTTCACTATGCATTCTCCAGTGATTGCAGTTCCTTTGCTCCATGATACTTTCCACTGTTTATTTAACACTGTCCAGCTTTCATATATTAGGTATGCTTTACCTATTTTCAAATTTCATCTGCAAGGCTTTTGAAGCAAATGGGCAGTCTGTCTCAGAAGATGCAGAGGAAAACTATACGTAAGATCATGAATATGTGGAACCGACATAAATACTCTGCTAATGCACATCACATGGCAGTAAAGATTCTGTCAGTTCTGCATTTGCAACAGAAAATAGGAAATTAACAAACTTGGTGGACTGCAATGGTTTTAATCTACTGAAGAGGCCCCAGGTTTCTGTTTCAGACCATCTCTTTTTCTCCTGCATATTGCCATCTGGTAGTTGGTGAGAGTTCCTGAACAATTAATGGTACTTTATTATGTGTGTTTCTGTCTTCATTTACCTCTGAAAGTCTCAAAACATGTTGAACAATGACCTACTAGCTCTTCAGAATAATTTTCAAGTAGCAATACTGGCAGGTATTTTCTTAGCATTTATCTGTGTACAAATTATGTCGCCTCACTTTTAATTTTTATATTTTACTGACCGTGTTTTGATTAGTGTACAGTACTTGAAACTGAGGAGATTTAGCAAGATCATGTTGCTTCCTCACTATAGGACAGCACACTTTGATGATATTACTCAGAACATTCTGGAATCACAAATTATTACAGCTACACATGCCATGCTTTCAGAGTCTATACATAGGAATGTAATAACATCTTAAAATATAGAAGTTACATGACATAACTTATAGATCTGTATGTCCAAAGGAAACTAAAAGCTTTAAATACACGATGTAAATGTAGTCTCAGTTCTAGAAAGGGCAAAGACCTGTAGACATCTCTGTTAAAGTGAAAGGAAAAAGTACCTTGGCTACAGAATGGCCTCAGTGGAATTCAGTATTAGTTCAGCTATGGAAGGTTCAATTTAAGTCAGAGAATATTGTTTTCGGTTCAACTTAACCGGAGGCTTGGTGTCTCCTAGCACAGTTACATAGCTCAACAATAACAAAGCTGATGGATATAAAGGTAATGCAAGGCCATTTATGGGTGGCAGAAACTAGTGGCAAAGGACTATAAGATGGTAGCTCCTTTGTTTCTGTTGTATTTTAGAAATGTATGAAATGGAACACGCAACTCTATTTGTTAAAGCCATGCAGGGGGTTGGAATATTAAATTGTTTAACACATACAAACAGAAATGAAAAAGAAGCATGGGTCTCAACTAGTATTCAACTCAGAGCATCCGAATACTGTGGTGGTTATATAGGTTCATAGGTAGGTACTAGGCTATTGGCCCTAGGGCCTATATAAGCCTAGCCAAAAGGTACCCTGGCTTTCACCACTCAAGAAAATTATTTTCCTGTGCCACTGTCGAGCAGAGCCACAGAAGTGATCTCTGGGGTGAATTTCCTATCTCCTATCCAATCATCAAGATTTTTCTTGAAGAGTGCTAATGAGGAGCTTTGTTTGATATAGATAGGTAGTTTGTTCCAGAGTATGGGAAGACTCTGGGACAGGAATCTATCCCTCCAGCATGTTCTGTTTATTGCAGTGGCAAGGTTTAGGTCCCTAGAGCATGTAGTTCGTAGGGATTGGGATTTCTTTAAGTGGAGCATGTCCAAAAGTTCTGGGTTTGACATAGCTTTGTGTGTTAGGCAGAGATCGCCTCTGAGTAGGCGATATGTGACGAAGTAAAGCTGCAGTTTTTTGAGACAGTCTGTGTAGGGCATCTGTTTGAGGCCGGTAATCCTCTTTGTGAGGTATTTCTGCAGCCTTTTCAGTTGTTGTAGCTGTCTTGTGAGGTACATACCAAAAGGGGCATTGTACTCTATAATGGGTCTAATGAGTGATGAGTAGAGGGGAACAATGACCTCTTTTTTCCTGGATGAGAAACCTTTTGTAATGAGGTGTGCCACATAGAAGGATTTCCTGACTACTGTGGCAATGTGATTATCAAAGGAGAGACTACT
The DNA here is from genome assembly GCF_019279795.1 of Protopterus annectens. Taxonomy (NCBI): domain Eukaryota; kingdom Metazoa; phylum Chordata; order Ceratodontiformes; family Protopteridae; genus Protopterus; species Protopterus annectens. The sequence continues at coordinate 168,748,355 of NC_056725.1, forward strand.
GTCCACCTGTGTCCCAAGGTCTCTTATCACACTTTCGGTGTTAAGTAGACTACCACTTATGTGGTAGTTCATGGGTACAGAGTTTTTACCAAAAGGGATGACAATGCACTTTTTGGCATTGAGCTTGAGGCCATGGCTTTGACACCAGGCATCTGTCTCAGCGAGCCCTTTTTGTAGGATGTCCACATCTTTTGGAGTTTTGATTATGGCTCCTAGTTTGCAGTCATCTGCAAACTTCGTTAGCCAAAGACCTTCTGTGTTAGCCTGTACTTCAGAGAAGTAGATACCAAACAGGAGAGGACCCAGGACTGAACCCTGTGGTACTCCATTTGTCACTGGTCTGAAGTTGGATTTGGAATCTGCTACTTTCACAGTGTGGGTTCTGTCAGTGAGCCAGTTGGAAATCCATCTTATGTCATAGGGATTTGTACCTAGTTTAGTGAGTTTATCTATAATTCCAGAGTGGGGGATGGTGTCGAAAGCCTTGGCGAGATCTAGATAGGCTGTGTGACCCACCTTACCCTCATTTACAGCTTTGGTGACTGCTTCAAAGAAGTCTGTCAGGTTTAGGAGACATGATCTGCCATTTACAAACCCAAACTGGGTGGGGTCCAGAGTTTGGAGAGTACCAATGTCATTGTTTAGAAGTTCCATGATGATACATTCCATAACCTTGCAGACCAGGCTCATCAGGCTAATGGGGCAGTAGTTTCTGGGGTCTCTGGTGGCTCCCCCTTTGTGGAGTGGGATATTCGTCGCTGTGCGCCATTCAGTGGGCACATAGCCTGAGTTGTGGCTATGATTGAACATGGTACTTAGGTGGGGTGCCAGTCCGTTCTGTAGTTCATGTAGAACACAGCCTGGGGTGTTGTCAGGTCCCATGGATGCTGTGTTCTTGGCTTTGGAGAGTGTGTTTTTTACTTCTGCAGCCGTGATTACAGGAACTTTGCATTCTTCCGGTATAGAGATGGGCCCTTTAGGGGATGAGAGGGGGGTAAAGTTAGCACTCAACCCATCTGCCAGGATGTTGGCAACATCAGTTGGTTCTGTATATTTAGTGCCATTGTGCTGTAACTCAGAGCAGATCTGAGTGGTGCCATTGAGATTTTTGGTATAGCTATAGAATACTTTGTGGTTGTCTTTAGAGTCAGTGGTGATTTTGTTTTTGTAACTAGCTTTGGAGGATTTTATGAGGGATCTCAGCTTCTTACTGAGGCTGACCAGGGAGTTTCTCCAATCATGGAATTTTACTCTTTTTTGCAACAGATTCTTTTTTCTGTTGTAGAGTTTGTTTATGGCAGGGGACCACCAGATTAGCTTCCTTTTTTTGGAAGATAGCATCTTGGTTCTGTTAGGGACTGCACAATCCATGCAGTTGTGTAGGTTTCATCAGTCATACCTCTATTGTCCGTCAGCATGGGTGTCGTTAAGTTTGCCTCTTCTGTCTTAAGAAGCGTGAAGTTGGCTTTGGAGAATTTTTTTACAGTGGTTTCCCTAATGGGGGTAGGGGAGGGATGTGGATGTCTAGGGTGATTAGCTTGTGGTCGGATCTGACCAATGAGGAATTGACCTCTGGTGTGGAGCACCGGTTGCCCATGTTGGTAATAACCAGGTCTAGGAAATTGCTGCCCCTAGTGGGGGTGTGGATAAGTTGATCCAAGGCATTGGAATTTATGAATTCCAGAAAATGTTAAGCACAAAAGTTGGTACATGAGTAGTTTTTCCATTTAATGGTGGGGTAGTTGAAATCACTCATTATTAGGGTGTTAGGTTGTACCCTAATATTTTCCAGTGTTTTAAGAAATAAGGAGTGGGAATCCTAGGGCATGGTGGGGGATCTGTAGCAAGCTACAATTTGGATTTTGGTCTTGCCCAGAGTTAGTTGCACTTGGATAATCTTGGATGCATTATGCTGAGCAACTAGCCTGGAGGTGTGGATATCCTTAATGAATATGGACACGCCTCCTCCTTTAGTGTTTCAGATCAGATTAGGTGGCCGAAAGGTGTGTTATGAATTATAGCCTGGTAATGCAGGGGTACTCTCTGGAGCCTTGAACCAGGTCTGTGTCACTGCACAGATGTCGATGTTCTCCATTTTAAGGAGTGCCTCGAGTGAGTGCATTTTGAGGTTTAGACTTATAGCATTGAGTAGCAGTACCCTTAGATTCTGCTTGCTTGTACCTGTTATGGTGGTGGCAGATACACCATTTTGACAGCTAGAATATGCATGTCCCTGAACATATTGCCCATTTCTGAGGTACACAACTTTATAGCTGGCCAGGTTGTCATGTACTGCAGTCAGACAGTGGTGTGACATGCATTTTTATGAAACATATACAAGCACAAGTTAAGAACCATTTGGGACTTGAACATGTACATTTTGAAGACTGTCTTTGGATAGACTTAACTGCTTCATCATTTGCTTACCTCTTTAGACATTTGCTAACATTTATTTATTTATCAGTGTGCTGAGTTTTCTAAACAGCAAAAGCAAGGTTATTTGAAAGTAATGATAAATTTATGGATGTAGAGGACTGCTCCATTGTAAGAGTGCCTGCATATTATTTTGTTATGCTGGTGATCCATTTTTGGTGATTAAGATAATGCATAACAATGTGAGCAAGCAGGCACCGCAGTACAGCTTCAGCTTGTTAGATTTCCTAGCTGATAGGGATTCTTGGCAATCTTAAACACCATAAGAACCAGGTCTGGTGAGTTCAGCAGTTTGTTCTTGTTGCATGGTTTGCTATATACAGGCAAGTCAACAAAATTATTTTTGCACACATAGAGAGACCTGTGTAAGATCTCAATTACACTCATCTCCTGCATCACATTAGTCAGTCCAGAGCTATCTCTTTATCACATAGGACAACTGACATTTATACAAATTTCAGTGGATATTCATTGTGGAGGTGACAGTACAGCCTAAGAGTTAGCGTAAGAAACTGAGAATGAGCTTGGTATAAGCTAGGTCTCAGAACACAGCTTCAGTAACATTATACCCACTAAGACATGCAGGCAGGTGTGTGCGTGAATGGCTGTACCTTCTTTGAAGGTTGGGCATCGGACTGGCAACTCGGCACCGTGAAAATAGACACCACCCAATTTTGCCTCAAATGTTTGCTTTATACCTCATAAAATGAATGATTATTAGCTACTAATTGAGGGCTATATTTGCTAAATGTTCACAAACAGTAAGAGTCCCAAAATTCTTATAATTAAGGAAATAAATCTTAATATTAATCCTGTTAGCCTATAACTTTATAAATGAAGAACAATATTTAAAAAATGTCCCTCATTTTGGGCTTTGCCCCCAATTCTTGAACTTAGAGGTTGCAAGCTATTATCTGGTCTTATATACTTTGCCTTTTAAGAAGACACTTTAATTTGTTTACATTTCCATGACAGTGCTAGGAATAAACACTTTATATACACAAATTATTCAGCTATAAAAGATTATAAATGAAATAAAAGTTGTTCATATTATTTGATTTGTATGCCCTATGCAGGAAACTGAAATTAAATTTTTGTACGCTTATGGAGCTACTGAATGTAATTCTTGGTGGTGGTGGAATTTGTGGGGGAGGGTTCATTTTTAATGGTTATCAAGTAGGAGGTTTTTAAACTGCTCTTTCAAACAATAAACACCTTTAAAATATGTTCTTGTTCAGCCCCACAAAACGCCAGCGGCTGATTACAAAGAAGTTCTGTGAGAAACCAGGCCCTGCCTGCAGGTGTACTACTAAGTATGAGGAAAAATATTGCTAAACTACAGTTGCTGTCCAAGTAAACAAGAAAAAAAGCAACAGAGGACAAGATATTTGGAAGGAGTGGGGGTTGTCCTATCAGCGGCATGACAGCATCTGACTCCACCCCAATTTATCAAAGAAAATGCTATGTCATGAGTATTTTTCTCAGTAATAGGCCCACACCCATTAAATGGGCAGTTAAGAACTGAAGAGCTGCCGAATTTTATGTCAGTTATTCTAGGCGTATGCAGTTTTGCAAATATGAGGGTTAGGCAGACTGAAAGAGTTACATCTTCACCAAAAAAAACATTCATGCAGCGCTCTCACCTAGGATATGACAGAGGCTTTGACACTGTATGTTCAAGCATAAAAAGACTAGAATAAAGTACTTTCATGCTACATTTTATTTCATTTCCAGAAGGATTTCATAGTGAAAGATATTAGCATTGTTCTCCCTTTATGCTTCTTTTTAAGTCTGTTTAATTCTGACTCATGAACTGTGCTTTTATAACCCCTCTCTATTCGCTGATTTTTGAATTTCAAATGGGATGCAGAGAAGGAAATCTGGGATACTGTTACTTATCAGTGAAAAGGGCACCAAAACACAAAAAGCTCTGTATGTGTAAAACTTTGCACTACTGTTAGCAGTATGAATGCCATGGCACCCGTATACACCATTCAGATCTCGATATACGGTCTGTTGTTTCAAAGAAAACTGTATGGCATCTGTGAAACTGAATATGGTTTAACAGAATATTTACTAATATCTATATAAAAACTGAAATAACTGACAACAATGTTGACAGTAGTAGTGCATTGTACTCCACAGATACCTTGCATTCCAGCCACATACCATCGCATGCTCCTTTGCTATGAATCTGAGACTTTCACCAGTAGCAGTTTCGATGGCCATGAAAAGGTGCAGGGCAGCATGAGCACACAATGTAAACAAGGTTTGCCTGCAGCAAACCTATTATGCCAGCATGTGCAGACAGCTTATATGAAGCAAGGCAAGTTGATTACAAGAATTAAGATGCAGTGGATGTTAAATGGAGAGAATATACACAGAGTACTATGGTAATAATGCAGAATTAAGTAATATGGGATGGAAAACAGAGACAATTTACTCAGATAATGCAGTCAAATGTGACTATGTCACAGAGAAACATTTTAAACATAAATACTTCCATATTACTATAATAATGATTAATCATGTTTGCAATTCTTGACTCATACACATAACTAAAAGCGGGCATGCTAACAAAAGATGTGATAGGAACACAAAAGAAATATTAAGACAAAGGGGAATAAATGTGATATTAATGTTGACAACATGCCAAATTGAGATAAAAGTTAACAAGGACAGAGAATATATTGGGGGCTATTCACATAGGCATGTATATACAAGGAATGTATGTACATGCCTATGCGAACAGGCATGTATATACAAGAAATGTATGTGTGATAACTGACAGTACTGCTGTATTCTCCATTTCATCATGTATAAACAAGAATAAATAAGCCCTGCAGCTGTTGTGTCATGCACATAGGAAAGGGACGTGTTTGTCATTTGGCAATCATAGAAAGGAGGTATTATACACTGAAACATGTATTAGACAAGTATGTGTTGTATATTCATGCACTTCCAAACCAGTAATATAATAACACTCAACATACACAAGTGACAAATGGCAACACAGATCTTATGACATTTTTAGTAGTTCAAGGTCTCCATTCCTAAATGGAGCACATCTACCACATGATTATACTGGGCATGCTCACAAGAAATTACAACGACCACTGCTATAACAGCATGTAAACAACATAAACACACAAGAAAGTGTCCTAACACAGGCTCAATTACACATTATGATGATCTTCCATAATGCCATACAGTAAGGAATGTTATATAAGTCCTCATTTCCTATAAAATTCTACAGTGTGAAGAAAAAAAATTACAGTGATGCATAAATGTTTGGATGAAAACACGCAGTATAGGGCATTGTTATTTGAAAATTAAGTAATGCCTGTGAACAATCAATGATGTACTTGAGATTTGCATCTTGCCTGAGTCAAACACATGCCAGGACAGGTATCAGAAAGCTGTATATCAACCTTTGATGTTACAGAAATAGACATACTGTGTGTGTCATGACAAACACAATTGAAGGGCTTACAGCACTTTATTATTGTAATGGGTATGGATCTCCTACCTTGGAGAGTGATGCCATAAAATGTGTCCCTCTGATTGTGCCATAAATACATTCATTACCTAAGCCATTCCTATCTGGCAGACAGATGTTACCAGATTTGAACTCCTGCCTATCGTGCTGTATACTCTACAGACCTGTGTACTGACTGCATCTGCCATACGACATAGCAATGGACATTGTCACAAATAAAAAAGGGCATTTGATGATAATTTGTACAATATTATTTTGATAACAAGGAGGTTACTATGTTTATGTTCACAGTGTAATATCAATGTTTCTTGGCCAAGGAAGCTGTTCCTGTTGTTCTATACAACAGCATTGTCCTAGAATTGAACCACACTCTATCTGTGTAAATGTGGTATATGAGTCATTACTAAATGCATGTGATACAGGAACACTCACACCACAATATTTGCAGGGCAACTGTTTAACTGTCAGGAAATTACAAAATGAATTTAAAATTTATTTTTCCAACATAAACATTGATAATAATGTCATGCAGTCTTGTTTGTGTAACATCAGTAGATTCATATACTGTTGCCCTTTGTGGAATTGAACATTAAGCTATGCAAATTCACTGATGTGAGTTTGAGTGTCATGCTCTATAGCGGAAGTCTTAACACAGTTGTGAGACTCTACCTATGTAAAATAATTACATCATATGATTGTGTTGCAATAAATTTGCATGGAATAAAAGGGGAAGATAAAAGAGATGGGGAGGCCTCTCCCACTTAATTGTACACATTATAACAGTTGTGGATGTCATTCATGCATAGCAGCATTAGGACACACAATGCTTATAGTCACTCAATATGGGTTTTAAACACCCAACTATATGATGATAAAAGCTACATGATATTGTCAAGAGTGAATGCAGCATGGTGCAAGTGGTGCTAAAATTGTGAGATATTTTGGGTATCTGAAGCCATGACATCATGTTATGGCTGCAAGGGATATGTCTGCTTGTAATTTCTTTAAAATATTTTTGCTATATATTTAGTTCTCACACAACATTGCCTGCTGCTTGGTATAACCAAGCACACATGATGTGTAAAGTAGTTGTCACTGTGATGAGAGAATGGCAATCATGCACACTGTATTATTATACCATGACCCCCCCCAAAACGTGCACGCTGATTGGCCAGCGTGCACATTGTAAATCGAGTTATACTAATGGAAAAAGGTCCGGTCGCCCGGACTTTTTTCCATTAGTATAACTCTACTTTTAAAACACTGTCTCGCTATGTTAAATGGGTTTAACATAGCGAGACAGCTTTAAAATAAGCAACAGAGATCTCCGTTGCTTATTTTAAAGCTGTCTCGCTATGCTAAACCCATTTAACATAGCGAGACAGGTTTTAATAAAAAAGCAATGGAGAAAGCAAGATCTCCGTTGCTTTTTTTACTGTTTCACTATGTTAAATGGGTTTAACATAGTGAGATAGTTTTATAATAAGCAACGGACATCTCCGTTGCTTATTTTAAAACTGTCTCGCTATGTTAAACCCATTTAACATAGCGAAAACAGTAAAAAAAAAGCAACGGAGATCTTGCTTTCTCCGTTGCTTTTGCCCACAGCTCTGATGTACTGCTCAGGCGCACAGTACATCAGAACTGCCGCGGATGCCAGACATCTGCGGAAGGGCAGTAAATAGGCATTATACTATGCCATTATTTAAGAAATGTAATAGTTTCTTTTCTTAAATAATGTCATGGTATAATAGCAATAACCCACTTCTGGGTGTGGGTAATGCTGTATTTACCCACAGTTGGCTTTGTTTGGTCCCACGGGCTTCGCCCTCAGGACCAAACCATGCCAACCGTGGGTAAATCCAGAATTACCCACACCCAGGCATGGGTTATTGCTATAATAATCATGGATTCAAACAAATGCCTTACTAAGGCAACATCATACAGAACATTATCTCATTTCATCAAGCCACAGGAAAAGCCTTGATATTTCTCTTAGGAAAGCCAAATTATATCCAATGGCATTATTATACTCCAGTAAAGAAATGTGTGAAAAATGAGCAGATATTCTTGTAAGAGGATTCCTCGGCTATATATGTACACAGCAGATAGGTGGACGACAGCATTGTTACCTATTTGTATATTCAGTCATACTGACACAAGTGACTTTAAGGAATAATGGCTGTATTTGAACTGATTGCCCAAGATCACAAGGTACAGAACACTAGCTGAATTGCATATGCCGTAACAGATGTTGGTTTACAATTGTGACAGTGCACATTTGAATGGATGACATCGCCATTGTTTAATATGGCGATGCTCTTATAAAAATGAAAGACAGTGGTTGAAGGGCACACTAATGCTGCACAGCTACATATCCTTTATGCATTAGAATACTTCTCTACATAGCACAGCAAACACACTCACAGAAGTCAGTCATTGCAGGATTCAAACTATCTACTTTATTTATTGAAATGTATTTACTGGGAAAGTCCGAATGAGCATGAGTGCCATTTCTCAGGCCTGGGCAGAAAAGCTCCAGGGTATCACATTAAATGCAATCAATATTTGCAATTGCAATTTTTATGATGGAGTTTCAGTGAATATGTAGCATAGTAGTCAGTGTACTGAGACTTTACAGCTAGAAGAGTGGTGTATAAGATAGAGAGAAGTAATTTAGGAAATATAATTGAGTGACTTATTAAAGGAGATTTAAGTCTGAGTGTTGACAGTAAAGTAGAGATGTAACATTAATTTGGTTGTGCTGATGAGAAGTAGGTATAGTAGCTTAAGAATCACAATAAATTGAGATATTAGAAGGGGATAAGCAGGTTAGTTACACAGTCTAGAGAGCACAAAATCAACAGCCAGCACCACAGGGCAAGTCATACTTCAACTGTGGTAAAGTTTGTTTTTGAAAGCATGATATAACCATTGTGTTTCTAAAACTGGATATTGAGTATGGATAATAGACATTTATAGGGTAGATCTTTGCCAGTGAAAATATGTCTCCTAAGTGGAAGTTTACATAAGGGGTATTGTCAAAAAGACAGTTGTGCATGATATGCCAGGTAAGTGAAACTGCAGCAACAGATTGGTTGTGTTCACTTCCACTCAAGAGAAAACTTTAACTTTGAACACAACTCCCAATGCACTTTATCCCACTTTTAACACAAACATCATCCCTGCAACACACTGATGAGGTCATCATGTCAAAAGTGCATTCTTTCAGCTTAATAATCAGGCGTGTAATGCTTGTGATTCATACTGTGTAGTGCAGATGTTGTAACTAGTAAGTTAGGTGGTTCATATCTGACACTGGTGAACTCTTGTGTGTGTGTGTGTGTGTGTGTGTGTGTGTGTGTGTGTGTGTGTGTGTGTGTGTGTGTGTGTGTGTGTGTGTGTGTGTGTGTGTGTGTGTGTTGCACTGGAGACAGCCTTGGACAAGCTATTCCAAGCCTCAGCCTTATACTGAGACCTAGTATAATCTCCTGCAGCAAAATCTGGCCATAGTGCTTCATGAGGAGTGCCCCAAAATCTTGGAGTCCTCAACACCCCACCTTTGTGCTCTAAATGGAACACCATCACAACCTTTGGCAGCTGTCTGCAGATATCAAGCCAGAAATATAGGTCTGAATTGGTGGTCAATTCATATCTCAGGTACACCATATGGGTAAAGACGCATAGCCTTGCTAGCTGCAATTGAGCAATTGGATGCATAGCAATTGCTTGGCAGACACACTGGCAATGAATACATCAAAAAACACAGAAGGGTATGAGACACAGCAGTGAGATTTGGCCAACTGTGATTCTCAAATATTGACATATTTTCCAATGTTAAACACTGAAATGCTTTATAAAGCATTTCAGGTGGAGGCATAGCCATACTTTATAAGAATGGATTGCAAGTTACCTTGCTAGACTCTAAACCTCCACTTTCCAACAATGCAGAAATTCTTCTAACTAAGATACAGCTGAACAAAAGTAAAGCCATATATCTAATCTGTGTCTATCTTCTACCAGGCAATAACATCAGCACATTAGAGGCTATCCTTAGCTGGCTCTCAAGCAACTACCCCCAAGAAACCATTATACTTGGAGACTTTAACATAAACTGGAACTCCTGTATATCTGAGCAACCTTCTACTCATATCAACCTATTTGGCTTTACTCAAACTATAACATCCCCTACTCATACCAATAAACTTAACAACAAAACAAGTACCCGCGACTGGATACTTACTAATACTCCTCAACAAAATTATAAAACAGGCACCCTCCCAGAGGACATAAGTGACCATTTGCTTACCTATCTAATCAGATCTAAAACTGAATTCCCAAACTCTATCATTTGCAAAACTATTCGTACTAACAAAAATTTTAACCCTGCTCAGTTTCAAACTGAACTAAGAGCCTGTGACTGGTCACCCCTGAAACAACTACTATTAGATAATGCAGTTAAATACTTTAATTCATAATTTCTTTCCATTTTAGATTGCCATGCCCCATTATGCAAAGTTAGAATCACAACTAAACCTGCACCATGGCTCACCAAAACTACCAAACAAAAAATCTTGCAAAGAAATAAACTATGGGCCAAATGGCGTTCAACAAAAAGCCCCTCAGATCACTTACAATTCAGACAGCTAAGAAACGAAACAAAAAAAGCCATATTAACCGATAAAAGAAACTACTACCATCAGCTTCAACAAACCCACCAAAATAATCCTCAGAAATTCTGGCTAGGCATCAACAACCTCCTACACCCAGGACGCTCAAGCACTCCTACTCCCACTGGCTCTGATCACAACAATCCCAACCAAATAGCAAACTCATTTAACACATTTTTCACTGAAACAATACAATCCCTAGCTAACCAGCTCTCCCCTAGCACCCCATGCTCAAACATAACCTCTACCAACAATCCTCCTCTATTTCATTTTCTGCCAGTGCCCACATCCCTCATCTTTAACCTCATCCAGAAACTTAAACCCACCACACTCTCTGCAGATCTACTACCTGCAGAATACCTACAAAAGCTACTAAAGTCATAGCCTACTCCATATCCATCCTCAATAATAGAACTATTTCTGAAGGAACTATCCCCTTAATCTGGAAAGTCTCTCACATTATCCCCCTGCACAAAGGTGGTAACTCCAAGGAGTTCTCCAATTACAGGCCCATAGCCATACTATCTCCTCTGGCAAAAATAATGGAGAAATGTATTCATTTACAACTGTTACCCTACCTACCTACTTGAAAACAATCTACTAGCACCTTGTCAACATGGCTTTAAACCATTCCATAGCACCATCTCTGCTCTCCTATCCTTCACTAACCAAATTAATAGCAATCGTAATAATGATACTCTATCCTCAGCCTTTTTTATCGACCTGTCTAAAGCATTTGACATGGTTAACCACCACCTTCTCTTAGACACACTCAAAAACTTATAACTGGATGCCCTTATTATACAGTGGTTCCAATCATACCTAAATAACAGGCAACAGGCTGTTCTATGGGAAAATACTTTATCTTCCCACCTCCCAGTAGCCTTAGGGTTCCCTCAAGGATCCATATTGGGTCCTTTACTCTTCTCCATCTTTACAAATGACCTCCATTCGGTAATTCCACAAGCTGACTGTATCCGATACGCAGATGACTCTGCACTCATATGCTCTGCTACTACCCAATCAGAACTTCAGTCACTAACCCAAAAGACCTTTAACACATTTGAAAACTGGCTCCTACAAAGGTGTCTTATCTTAAACCCTAAAAAAACTAAAATGCTACTATTCACCCCCACCCGCAGAACCTCCCCACTTAACTTTACTATTACCTCAAATAATGGAACTATAATATCCCCCTAACCAACCACCAAACTGCTCAGAGTACTAATACATAATCACTTGTCTTTTGAACCTCACATTAATAACACCGTAAAAACAGTTAATAAGAAACTAGGTTCCCTCTATAGAATTAAACCCTTTCTAACTCCTCTACCCAGGGTCGCCATTGCTCATACACACCTTATCTCTACAATCCTGTATGCCTCCCCTATCTATACCAAAATATGCAAAAATAACCTGAATAAACTGTCATCCTCCTACAACAATATAGCCAGATTCGCAGCAGGGTCCTCCTATAGAACTCATCATTGTATCAATTTGAATAAACTCGGATGGCTAGAATTGCCAAATCTAATACTTTTTAATCAACTAACAGTAGCCCATAAGATCCTGTATCTACCTCAAAATACATCCATACTCACATCCCTAATCATCCCCTATAACAATCTCAAAACCTTGCGCTCATCTAATAAACTACTTGTACAAATATCTATATCCAATAATTCAGCTGGTGACACCCTGTTCTCTAATACAGTAGGCAAGGCCTGGAACAGCCTTCCAAGTCAGCTAACCTCACTAACCTCTGTTAACCTATTTAAAAGCAAGCTCAAAACATACCTCAAATCACACTGGCTATGCCCCTGTGATAACCCAGACTAACAACCATACCCCTATTCAAGACTCCCATGATTCCTAGCCTCTTTTGAACATTATCTTGTGTTAACTCTCTGATAGCAGTGAGCTTGACCATTCTGAGGATTCTTTCCTCTTGTAAATATGTATATACTGTTGAATTTACAACCGTGTTCATATCACACCTCAACTCTTGTGAGACTAAACACTATTATTGTATCCTCCTATTTGCTTTTGTATACTCTATCCATTCAACACTAGTGTTTATCTTCTGATTTCTTGTGTGACCATAGTATCTACAGCATCTTAGTTATAATTTCCATTATTAATTCATACTACTATTGTATCAAGCTTATTTTTACATCAGGCTTTTGTTCCTACTGGTATACAGAATATAAAATTCTAGTTATGTAATATATCATAAAGTTTTGTAATGTACCAATGTCTACTTGATATATATTTGTTTGTCCTATTTGGTTATTGTATTGTGGAGCTTTTCTCCCCAGGCCTCCACTGAAAATGGACATATATCCAGCTGGACTAGCCCGGTCAACAAATGTAAAATAAATAAAAATAAAATAAAATTTATGGCGTTTGTTATAATCATGGGTGGTTGGAGGAAAAATGGTATGACTCATGTCATATTGCCCTTTTGGGAGTTACACTCTGGGAAGATTGAGTAGTACCAACAGGAATTGAACCCATGAGAAAAAAAAAGGTTAAAACATTAGAATTTACTTATCAACTGCCATTTGCATGGGATAATTTATTTTCAACATGGTAATTAGAAGTATACAAATGGTGCAATGAGTGGATATACTTCAGAGATGCCTGTATGTCTGTGACTTTACTTAGTCATGGGACTGCATTTCAATGTAAATGGAGCTATGTGTGTTTGCAAATACATTTCAGATGCATGCTGTTGCATAACTTGAGTAATAAAAGGTGGTTTATATTACACATATACATCAGAAGACATACTGTCACAAACACACAGTTATGATAGGTGACAATTCATAAGAATCATAACAAAAATATTGTGCACATCATACCTATACATGTGCATTCAGCATTAAATGCCATCTTTGTCATGTTTGACATAATTTGCACACATCATGCTGGGCTTCTGTAACAAGCATTAATGTTACAGTTGTTGCAATAAACATAGTTAAGATACTCATTAGCATGCATTGTTACATTTCTAATCAAAATGTTGTAACAAAAGGTATTTTGACACCCTGTGTAAAAACACCTGTAAACTGGATTTGACTCTGCATCAGCTGCTCTTTCTTTTTCTCTAAGCTCACTGCATGTGCACCTTGTGCCATAGAGAAAGTTACATTGTACTGATGGCTGCAAATCATTGCCAGGCTTGTTTGCACTACAGAAGGAGGTCCAAATTAAAAGTTTCACCCGTTTCCTTAGGAAGTAAACTATTGTTCACTGCTAGAGACCACTGCCATTCAGGAGTGCAGAATGACAAACAGCACACAAACAATGAAGACAAAAAAAAATATTACTTAAACAGAGGAAACATTATGAAACAAGTTGTTAAAATGTACAGGTCTAATGTTTCCTCAGCTTTGTAATCTTCATAGGATCATAGGAAGTTACTAGTTTATTAGCCCTGAAGCCCTTACAAGCCTAACCAAGAATTTATCCCATGTTCCAACATGTCAGCACCCAATAACCCTGCCCAGCAGGGACACAGGTAGAATCCCAGGGGTGTATTTTCTGTTCCCCATCCAGTTATCCAGGTTGTGCTTAAAAAGGGTTAATGAGGTACTCTGCTTGACTTGGAGGGGGAGTCTCTGGGACACAAATCTGTCCTGCCAGCAAGTCCTATCGATGTCACAGACCAGGTTGAGGTTGCACGTGCAGGTTACTTGAGTGGAGCTTGACTTACGCTTATGCAGCAGTCCCATCAAGGCAGGGTCTAAGATTGCTTTGTATGCCAGACAGAGGTCACCTCTGAGGAGTCTCTATGAGACTGAGTAGAAGGACAGGGCAAATGTACACCTGCACGTTATTTTGAACCCAGGATCATCACACCTATAGAACAGTGCATCAACCCACCAAGCCATACAGCTGCCTTGCAACATGTTCACACAAACAACGCACTCTATCTGGATTTGAACCCCATGACACCAGGACATTCATAACACAAATACTTGAGATTATTATCAGTACATGCCACAGACACATACATATACTGTGAAGAAAAAAGTATACTACATATACTTAGGATACAACATAGTATCAAATGATATAACACTTGCAACAGAACCAAGTTCTGAAAATTTTCCTGTGTAATTTGCAGTTAGATGTGTGGATGCCTGTGATACTGGCAACAGTTAAGCTAGCCTTTTCTCACACAATATAAAATAAAAATGTGCAGTGCTGCAGCTTTTCTCTTCTCTTTATTTTCTGAGCATAGGTTCACAGGAGGTTACTAGGCTAACGGTTCTAGAGCCGTTACAAGCCTAGCTATATTTATCCAAAGTTGCCCCAATTGTCAGTGGTTAGGTGAGTGAAGTTCACAGAGGTAAAGGTCTACTGTAGTTAATACTGATTTCCTCTGTTCAGGAGGGAAATAGACATCACCCCAGGAGTGAATTTGTAGTCATGTAACTTGGAAGATTATTCCAGAGAAGTAGCAGTCTCTGAGAGATGTGCCTTTTCACAACCTGTCCATGTCAGAAGCTAGGTTAAGATGCCTGGAGTGAGTGACCCTCCTGCAGTTTTATTTATGAATGTGTAGCATTTCCTAAAGGGCTGAGTCAGAGTCTGCCCTGTAAGGCAGGTACAGGTCACCCCTTAACAACCTGTAGGAGACAGAATACAGTGACAGAGCTTTCATTCTTTCCATGTAATACTTGTTTTGTGTACCCTGTAATTTCTTCGTGAGAAACCTCTGTGGTCTCTCCAATTGTTGCAGGTGTCTGATGAGGTACATTCAAAAGGAAGATTGTATTCAGTTATTGGTCTGATAGGGTTTGAGTATAATGGAATTATTCATTAACATTCTTAGATCTAAATGCGATACCTTTACTTATAAGATGTGCCACATAGAAGGATTTCCTTACTACTGTGGATAGGTTGTGGTCAAAATTCAGATTGCTATCAAGCTAAGTACCCAGATCACATACCACTGGGTCTACACTTAGGGGGGTGCTATCTGTAATGTTATTAGCAGGGAAGTCAGCTTTCCCAAATGGAATAATAATGTGTTTTTTTGCATTTAGCTTTAATCTGTAGCTTTGACACCAATCTGTTTGTCTGCATTAACCCTGTCTGCAGTATATTAACATCATTGGGGGACTCAGTGATTGCTCCCACTTTACAAGTGTCAGTGAACTTGGTCAGCCACAGGCCATCCAAGTTTGCCTGGACTTCTGAGAAATAAATTCTGAACAGTAAGTGGCCCAGTACAGAATCCTGTGGTACATCACTAGTGACTGGTCTTTTGCTAGAGGTGAAGTCATCCACTTTGACAGTATGTGTCCTGCCAGTGAGCCAGGTGGCTGCCCATCTACTAATGTAGGTGCTAAGTCTCAATGGGGAGAGTTTCTTTATAATACCTGAGTTGTAGATTGTGTCAAATGCCTTGGCTAGGTCAAGATAGGTGGTACGCACTCTCTTTCTCTCATCCAAGGCCTTGGTGACTTTCTCAAAGAAGTCAACCATGTTTAAAAGGCATGATCTATCTTTAACAAATATGAACTGGGTTGGGGTCCAGAGTTTGGTGATTACTCAAGCCCTTGTTAATAAGGTCCATAATGATTCTTTCCATGGCCTTGCAGATGAGGTTAGTCAAGCTTATGGGCCTATAATTCCCAGGGTCACTTGACGGTCCCCCTTTGTGCAGAGGGGTTAATGTTGCTGTCCTTCATTCTGCTGGAACATAGCCAGTTCTGAGGGTGTGGTTTAACAGGGATCCAAGTGGATCTGCTAGGACATGTTTTAAGTTGTTTAAAAAGCAACCCGGGATGTTGTCTGGTCCCATTAATGTCATGTTTTTGGCCTTAGAGACCACTGAGATGACCAACTATCTTAAGATAATTGGCAGAAGAATGTTGGTAGGTATACTTTGGGGGATGACTGGAGGGGATGGATGGGTGAACTTTATTCCAAATCTGTCAGCTAGCAGGTTGGCTATTACTTTGGGTTGAGCATGGGTGGTGCCATCCACAACCAGTTGAGTGCATAGCTGAGTATTCCCTTTTAGATTTTGGATGTAGTTAAAGAATGCCTTCTTTTGGAGGACTTGACAAGATCTATAATTTGTTTGTTTAAGCTAGAGAGAGATTTCTTTCTCTTCTGAGTGAGTTACCTCTTGTTCTTGGACATTCGTTTTCTTTCTGTTGTTGTATATCCTGTTTATACTAGGTATGCTACTCTAACAAGACTGCTATGTGATTTGCCATGTGGTTAATATATGTTTAAATGAGTAATGTACTTCCCTAGAACTGGAGACAAAATTTACACAGAGACATGAACTGTGGTCATAAAGAACTTGTACAAACATTAGGAATGTTGCTCATTTAAGTCAGTCAAAATACTCACAGCCTTTCTTGTAAGTCTCTTCTTCCTGACACACCCTCGGTAAGTGCACATCTAAGACTGACTGTGAAACCCTGATTACTCCTGAAGTCAGACTAATCATTTACACTTGCAAGCCCTTACCAGGTAACACTTCACAATGCTCATCTTTGCACTGCTAATGCATATGCATGTAATTGTGTAAATTCTTATACCATGTTTACCTGCCCTGTATTTAGTGAAGATTGTGGAATTCATGAATGCTAACAGATTCTTGCCTAATTTGCATATTCACAGTGCTGACAGGTCTGAATCTACACTGTATAAAGGTAATTGTGTAGGTAAGGATTGTGTATCATAGTATAGGAGACTGGATTCAGAGAGCTCAGTACTGCTATTTGCTTTAAAAACGTGTTTATAGTTTAACAACTGACTTACTACAAAGGTATACTGCTATTTTTACAAACTGATATATTTAATCTTACTGATTAATTGCATGTCACAATGCAACTATTGGTTTACTGTTATTTCTTGACCATTAAAAATGTTTCTAAACAAACGTTAGCTGACATTTAATGGAAAGTTTAATTAGGGAAGCTAACTACAGTACAGAAGACTGTTGTATTTCTTATTAGCAAAGATATGGATTTTTGCGGTATTAACAAATAAAATTGTGTTAACCCTGTGATGTATACATGGCTTCCCACCATGGAAGTGGATATCACAGAAATATTTTAGCTATTTTTCCTTGAAATGTATACATTATTTTTGTTAATGCAATATACTACAGTTACAGAATGTTTGTTCTCTTAGCATTTTTTATAAACTCCTTTATTTGTTTGGCGGGGAAATCTGTATTAAGTTATATGTGTGTCATTATGGAGTCTTACAATTTTATTTATTTTGTGCATGATGGATGGATACATTCATAGATATTTGTTTTTTAACAAACATTTTTGTATTCTTATATATTTTTGTCCTTTTATATTTCCTCTTATAAGGGCTATGCTCCCCAAGACATTTGCACCTCATAAACTGCCTTACAGCGATGCTGAGTTTGAAGTTATCATTCAGGAACTACATCATCATGGGTCATTCCTCTTAGAGAGGACCATATCTGGGAGCAGGTGGCCAATGATGCGAATGCAGTTGGAGGTCATGGACTTACATATTCCAAAATAAGTCATAGGGCCAATGATACGAACACACAGGTCAGATGTCGGGCAACTGCAATTGCCCAGGAACATGTGGCTATGGAGTGGTCCTGCTACCAAACCACCACTGACTGAAACAGAAGAATTCCTGTCCACTGTAAGAGATTCAGACAGCTCAACACAGGGTTCACACAGAATTGTTAGTGTTGGGGCTGATGTGGAAGACAAACCAAGTGTATCTACTGCAGAACTTCCAGATATGCAGTATAATTAAACAATTTTCATACTAGATTATACATATATATGTCAAATGTTATATGTGTGTGTGTGTGTGTGTGTGTGTGTGTATATATATATATATATATATATATATATATATATATATATACATACATACAGAGAGAGAGAGAAAGAAGGGTGGGATAGAAGAGGCACTGAGGGAGGGAGATAAGAGGAAGGTGGGTGGGGAGAAGTCAATTGGACAGTAAAGTTTTGTATGAGGTGTGTCTTATTCTGCAGCTGTAAAAGGAAATGTTTTCTGTTTCTTGCGTCATTTGCTTTGTGATGCTCAGCATCCATGTTTCATCTCCCTTTCTTTTATGTAGCCACAACTGTTTCACTTTTTGCACAACCACTTGCACATGGAATGCATATCTTCTGTATTCGTATTAACGTACAAAGTATGTATGTGTTACTGAAAATTATTTATTTTCATTGCTTAAATATTTCTTACTTTTTAATATATGTTTCACATAACAAAGGTCTGATAATTGTTATTCCATTTCTGTCTTTGCTGTGTTGATTACTTGTTACCATTGTTCATCCTGCCAGTGGAACTCCTACTACCTGATTTCAGAGTATCAGTAACCTTTGATGATGATGGCGATGATGAAGAGCACAGTCTGGGGATGCAGAGGGTCAGTATGACAATGAGATTGTGCCTCCAACATCTCCTGCCCTTATTTTGACACAGTCAGCATGCTAACACATATCCATGGCACAGAAACCTCAGACAAAGGACAATTTGAGGGTCACGCAGTTGATCAGTGTAGTGTGATTACTCCAGTTGCAGGACTGGTTGATTCTCCCCATAGCCATCATGAAGGTGAGGTACCTCACACTCTGCTTGGTAGAGGTGGTCAGATGAGACCAGGGCCTTAGAAGAGATAGGTCAAGTACTAAATGTTGTGCATTCTGATGTGCAAGACTGCCTGAACCATGTGGTGACTCCTTAGACAGGATGAATGACACACTGGATTGGGCAGTGACTGTGATGGAACATCTACATCCATGTGGCCGGAGAGCTGCTGCATTATCTGGTGTTAAGCAATGTGGCCATGAAAGATCATGTTCCAGCAGTGGCACTACTTCCACTGCTCTCTCGGTGATTGCGGTGTCCACACCCAGATGTGGTAGGCAATGTGATTATGGTTCAGGATGTAGTTGTCACAACAACTCATCCAGCAGCCATCACTCATGTTTAGGTAGCTCCCTGACTTCTAGCCAGGGCTATAGAACTAGCAATGCAACTCTGGGCAGAGGTAGTTCTTGTGCCAGCACCATTGACTGCTGTATATGTCTTGCTACTTGTTCTGAAAATTTAATACTTAAGGAATACATTTTTGCTTTACTTGCACACACTTACTGCTTTAGTGTCAGACTTGCACTCCTGTACCCCCCATCTCCACCTTGCGCAAGTCATGATGACTGTGCCCTTCCATTTGCACATTTTTTGATACTTTGGGGTTGCATATTTGTCTGATGCACAGAGTGGATAGCTAATGCTTGCTGCTCAGAAGGTTCCTTTAATGCAAATGTATTGCATAGCAGTTTTTTTATTCATTGTTCATAATCAGTTGGGAATGATTGGTTATGCAATTGTTGACCTGCCTTGTATTTTCTTAGTAATGCAGTCAAAGTCAATATTTAGTTATTTCTTATTAGTATACTTGTGCAAGTGATGCTTCCATTCATCTACTCACTGGTTTATATATAGTGATCAACTGTAATGCCTGATGGACAGTATTGGACAAATTCAATATCTGTATATTGCAGACATCAGTCATAAGCTATTACTGATATTACTGTACACCTGGGACACGTTTCACCATAGGGACATATACGAATTTGCATATGATAGTAATCAGTTGTTTAACTTTTTTTTTTATACAGGTTCCAGACTTGCATTGTTAATACTGCAGATACAAGATTTGTCTTTGGTGCTTGTCTGTGTGTGACACTAACAAATCATAACCATTACATGCTTAAGGTTGCTCAGTTTTGCAGGCATCAGTTTTAATATTTGTATCTGCTTACGCAATTAGGTTTTCACTTTGGTGGTCAAAGTTAATGTGTGCTATCCTTTGCCTGTTAGCCAGAACCATGGCATACTGTGCATGCCTATGCCTCGGGCAGCATTTGCAGCTGCTGGTTCTCCCTTAGACTCCTCATCTGTATCTGCTGGAGATGCTGGCCCTGCCTATTGTCTTGTCTCTAGTTGTCCTTGTTGAAGCTATTTATTTGGAATTATATTGTTTAACATGGAACGGACTGTTAGTATTTCAGCAGAGGCTGCTAGGTTATACTTCAGGGCACTTCCTGATTTGTCTTGATACCAGAATCTTGCTTTGAGGAAGCCTAATTGACATTTTATAATAATCCTAGTCTCGGCACAGCCATCATTGTATCCTTGCTCAGTGGGGATGTATGGGTTTCTCATAGGTGTCATGAGCAAAGGTTCCAGTGCATAACCTGCATCCTCCACTAGATGTCCATGTGGAAAGTCATCCATAATAGCCCTTGTGTACAGCTCACAGGTATGCAATATGTGTGAATCAGGAAAACTGCCTGGGTTACCTGCACAGACACTGCAAATGACCCGCTGGAATTACAGTCAACCTGACAGTTTATAAAGTAGTATCCTTTATTGTTAATGTACCTCCATCCCTCTTCACCTGTTGGGGATTTTATTTTGATATGTGTGTAATCTATGGCCCCATACCAACCCCTACAATTTTTTTCTAAGTGTAACCATGGCTGTAATCCAAAGAACTTTGGATTTCAGGGTAAATGGCTTAAATGGGTATACAGGATTGCTTTATAGCTTTCTGAATAGCTCTGTCATGTTGGATTGGTTAATTAGAATGCAATGTACTTACACCTTCATTATCATATTCTGTTGTTTACCCTTGCTTTGAGGCTCTACACTAAGTGTAGGACCATTTCACAAATACCAAAGAGTTCACTATCATGTGTGTGGCATGTCGCATACACAATAGCTGCTCTTAGTATAGCTGTTTATGAATCTGACCCTATATCTGCATCTCTTTTTCACCAAAACTGCAAATAGAGAAAAGTGGAAGCTGTTTTTTTCAAATATAGACAATCAAAAATAAAAGGTGTTGCTTTTCTCCTCTTATAGGTTCATAGGTAGGTACTAGGCTATTGGCCCTCTGGCCTATACAAGCCTAACTAAAAAAGTTCCCTGGCTTTTGCCACCCAAGAAAATTATTTTCCCATGCCCCTGTCGAGCAGAACCACAGAAATGATCCCCGGGGTGAATTTCCTATTTCTCATCCAGTTGTCAAGATTTTTCTTAAAGAAGGCTAATGAGGAGCTTTGTTTTACATGAATGGGTAGTCTGTTCCAGAGCATGGAAAGTCTTTGGGACAGGAATCTATCTCTCCAGCATGTTCTGTTTATTGTGGTGACAAGTTTTAGGTCCCTAGCGCATGTAACGCTGAGAAATTGGGATTTATTTAAGTGTAGCATGTCCAACAGATCTGGGTTTGACATGGCTTTGTATGTTAGGCAGAGGTTGTCTCTGAGCAGGTGGTATGAGATGGAGTAGAGCTGGAATTTTTTGAGACGGTCTGCATATGGCATCTGTCTGTGGCCAGTAATCCTCTTAGTGAGGTATTTCCATGGCCTTTCTAGTTGTTGTAGATGTCTTGTGAGGTACATGCCAAACAGGGCATTGTACTCTATAATGGGTCTGATGAGGGATGAGTAGAGAGGAACAATGACCTCTTTTTTTCTGGAGGAGAACCCCTTTGTGATGAGGTGTGCCACATAGAAGGATTTCCTGTCTACTGTGGCAATGTGATTATCAAAAGAGAGACTACTGTCCACCTGTGTCCCAAGGTCTCATCACACTTTCAGTGTTTAGTAGGCTACCGCCTATGTGGTAGTTCATGGGTACAGTGTTTTTCCCAAAGGGGATGACAATGCACTTCTTGGCACTGAGCTTGAGGCCATGACTTTGACAACAAGCATCAGTCTCAGTGAGGCTCTTTTGTAGAATGTCCACATCATTAGACAATTCTATTATGGCTCCTAGTTTGCAGTCATATGCAAAAAGAGTCGTTAGCCAAAGACCTGCTGTGTTAGTCTGGACTTCTGAGAAGTAGATGCCAAACAGGAGAGGACCCAAGACTGAACCCTGTGGTACTCCACTTGTCACTGGCCTGAAGTCAGATTTGGAGTCGGCTACTTTTACTGTGTGGGTTCTGTCTGTGAGCCAGTTGGCTACCCATCTTGTGACATAGGGATTTATGCCCAGTTTAGTGAGTTTATCTATAATTCCAGAGAGGGGGATGGTGCCGAAAGCCTTGGCGAGGTCAAGATAGGCTGTGTGCACCACATTCCCTCGTCCATGGCTCTGATGACTGCTTCAAAGAAGTCAATCAAATTTAGGAGACATGACCTACCTTTTACAAACCCAAACTGAGTAGGGTCCAGAGTTTGGAGGTTACCTATGTCTTTGTTTATAAGCCCAAGATGGTACGTTCCATGGCCTTGCAGACCAGGCTCATCAGGCTAATGGGGTGGTAGTTCCCGGGGTCCATGGTGGCACCCCCTTTGTGGAGTGGGATAACTGTGATTGTGCACCATTCAGTAGGCACAATGCCTGAAGTGAGGCTATGATTGAACATTGTACTTAGGTGGTGTGCCAGTTCATTCTGTAGTCCGTGCAGAATGCAGCCTGGGATGTTGTCTGGTCCCATGAATGCTGTGTTCTTGGCTTTGGAGAGGGCAGTCTTTACTTATGTGACCGTGATTACAGGGGTTTTGCATTCTTCCGGTATAGAGGTGGGCCCTTTGGAGGGCAAGGGTGGGGGTAAAGTTTGCACTGAACCTATCTGCCAGGATGTTAGCAATATCAGTTGGTTCTGTATATCTAGTGCCATTGTGCTGTAGTTCAGAGCAGATTTGAGTGTTACTATTGAGATTCTTGACATAGCTGTAGAACGCTTTGTGGTTGTCTTTAGAATCAGTGGTGATTTTATTTTTGTAACTAGCTTTGAAGGATTTTATGAGGGATCTCAGCTTCTTACTGAGGCTGACCAGGGAGTTCCTGCAATCGTAAGATGTAACTCTTTTTTGCAACAGCTTCTTCCTTCTGTTGAAGAGTTTGTTTATGGCAGGGGACCACCAGATTGGCTTCCTTTCTTTGGAGGGTAGTATCTTGGTTCTGCTGGAGATGGTACAATCCATACACTCATGCATGTGCTTATACAGTGCATTTGTATAGGATTCAGCAATCGTACCTCTATGTTCCATCTGTATGGGTGTCGTGAAGTTTGCCCCTTCTCTCCTAAGAAGCATGAAGTTGGCTTTGGAGAAGTTTTTTATGGTGGTTTCCTTAATGGGGGGGGGGGGGGCGGGATATGGATGTCTAGGGTGATTAGCTTGTGGTCAGATCTGACCAGCGAGGAGTTGACCTCTGGCATGGAACATTGGTTACCCATATTGGTAATGACCAGTTCCAGGATATTGCTGCCCCTGGTGGAGGTATGGACAAGCTGCTCTTGGGCATTGGAATTTATGAATTCCAGAAAACATTGAGCAAATGAGTTAGTACATGAGTAGTTTTCTCAGCTGATGGTGGGGTAGTTGAAATCACCCATTATTAGGGTATTTGTCTGTACCTTAATATTTTCCAGTATATCATGAAACGTGGAGTGGCCATTCTGGGGCATGGCTTGCAGTCTTGCCGAGTGTTTGTTGCACTTGGATAATTTTGGATGCATATATTGAGCAACTAGCCTGGAGGTGTGGATATCCTTAATGAATATGGACACGCCTCCTCCGTTAGTGTTTCGGTCCAGGTTAGGTGGCCAAAAGGTATGGTATGAATTATAACCTGGCAATGCAGGGGTGCTCCCTGGAGCCTTGAACCAGGTCTCTGTCACTGCACAGATGTTGATATTCTCCATTTTAAGAAGTGCTTTGAGTGACTACATTTTGAGGTTTAGACCTCTGGCATTGAGTAGCATTACCCTCAGATTTTGCTTGCTTGTACCTGCTACAGTGGTGAGTTTGTTGTTTGAACTTTGCCTAAAAAAGGCACTATAGGGGTGGCAAGAGCCTTAGCCAGTATCCGAAATCCCAAGGGTGACAGGTGCAGGCCATCTCTGGCAAAGCATCGTGGTCTGTCAATCACGTCACTCCAGGCAGGCAGATACTGGATCCCCTTAGAATGGCGCCAAAAGCTTAGCCAATTGTTGAAGTCAATCATTTGTCCTTGTACTGTGGTATCATTCTGGGAGATGACAGGATGCTACTCAGGGCTAGGGTCATACCTACCTGGGCTACATGATCCGAGAGCTCCTCCGTGTCTCTTTTCATGTAGTCCAGGGAGGTATGTCTTAGGTCATTCACACCAACATGGACAATGACAGAGTCATATCTGTACTTGTTGTGGAGTGGCCTGAGTGCGTGCATTATGTGACAGATCTTGGCACCCGACAGACAGCTGACAGTATCTTTTTCCTTGTTTAGCCTGGTGAGTGGGACATCAGTGTGCCTGACTATAGAGCCGCCTATGACTAGTGTGTTGGGTACGTTGTTTTGCCTTATGGGCTGAGGTTGAGTGGCACACTGATTTTGTGGGCTATTTGTACTTTGGGTAGTGTTGGGGGGTGGTGGTTGCTTGCATTTCAGCTTTGGAGGTCTCTGTTGCTTGGGAAGATTTTTATTGAGATCCTCCGTGAATGTAGGTGTGTGTTTTGTGTTTCTATGTGTGGGTTTAGGTGGTGTAGGTTTTGAACGACTATGTGTTGAGTGTGGTGTGGTGCAGGTGTTTATTTTCTCCTCTTGACTGTCTAGTCCAGTCTTGGCTGGAGACAGCTTGGCTTCCAGTTTGGCTATATAAGTGTATCTTGCACAGGTTGTAGTCTTGGGTGGTAGGAGGAGAGGGTTGTCAGTGTACATGAGGCAATTTCAACATCGGCCCAAGATGACCAGGTTCATCAGGTGGACAGGGGAAAACACCAGGAGCTGACCCTTAGACATGCCTGGATAGGTGCTTATTAATTTAAGTACTAAAAACTGTTTTCCTCTTGACAAGTGAGGAAGGTTGAGTGCTGTAGTAATTTATAGATTATTTAGTGCTTGCAACCAGTTTTGAACAAGTGCTGAGCACAAAGAAACAGTTTTGAGTGCTAGAACTAGAAAACTGGCTAGTTCTAAGGGGAAATGTAAAGAGCAGACTTTCTGGCACTGGGAATAGTTTAACCCTAGTTAAGCAGTGCTGCACGATGCACTAAACCGCTCAAACACAGGTTTTTAAACAGAAAGATGAAAGGGATAGAAATAGCCCAAAATGGCCAATAAAACTACAGATTCTGAGCTGAAACCACTCCTCCAGCGACAGATAGGCTGCTCAAAGCTCACCACTCTCATTAATGAACAGAGAAGCTTCCTTCTTTCTTAGTAAGGTCTGGGCAATACAAAAACTACAAAACAGCTTAGAATTCAGCAAAATCTGAAAAACGGACTCTACTGGTTATAGAAAGGTGGGAAACGAGTAGAGAGATAGGATTTTTTTTTGAAAATTAAAACAGATACAGTAATACAAATACTTTCAAGGCAGAAAAATGTCTATCGCTCTTGAGTGTGTTGCCCAGAAAAATGGCTATCGCACTTGAGTGTGTTGCCCACAACAGTTAAACAGTTGAACAACACTTAGAAACGATTGGTTAAAGTGAAAACAGTATCAGAATTAAAAAAAACTGTTCAAATTAGTAGCAAAGTTAATAAAAACGCACATAATAGTGTGGTTTATGAAAATAAGCAATAAAAAGCAAAACAGAGGTACTTAATTCACTCAGAGTCTCTCTTTTCTTTCTTTGCTACTGCTGTAGAACTCTTCAAGAATTTCATGAAATGTTGAAAAGATGTTATAAGTTGTTACAATTTACAGAAGAAACCATTTTAATATGGAATGCCTTAGTATAAGCTGTCTTAGACTAGTCAAATACCCTATTAGCACTACAATAAAACATGCATGTGCCTCATATGCTGTCTGTGTATTAAAATTTTATATATTAACTGTAAAATAATGATGAATGCTCTTTAGACATGTATGACTTTAGCATGCTGTAAATACAGTGCAGTCTGCATAACATGGTGATCAGCTGTTAAACTATATCTAGCTCAATGCTACATAGTATATTTTTATTGTTAGATCATACTAACTGCCTGTCAAAAGTATGTAACATGAAGCATTTCTCCCAAAGACTCATGGAAAGGTGTTTTGTCGAAGATGGACTTTCCTTGTAATCAAAGGCTAATTAACTAACTAACTAACTAAAATGAATAACAAAAACTGTTTTGAAAGGAAAGATAAACTCATTCCTGAAAAACAAGACAGAAAAATGTATGCAGAATTTTTTCCAGGTACGAAGGAAAATGGTCCAACTACATTCATTCTAGCATTACATTTTTAAAATCGGCATGCATTCCTCAACCTATGGACTTATAAAAACTTAAAAAAACTCACTGTACGTTAAAAATAAGGATAGCTAAATCAGCTCCACAGATTTCTTATCCATGTTTCAAATTTTCAATAAAAATGGATAAGGATTGCAATACATGAACTTTCTCCATATGATGCATGTGCGCTCTGTACCCCAGCAGTTTCCTGACATACTGTGTCTTGGAGATCATAATCAAGAATCACTGTTACTAGGAAATGACACACGACAGGAGTTTTCTTTTGATATGGACTCCTACTACCTCTGGGTAACGTATTTAGGTACCTCTTTGTTGGTCAGCAAGGCATTGCAGTGTTGAATGTCTCTTCAAATTCCACCTCCATTCTGTAACAAACCAGAATGATTTTATGCACACACCTTACATCTTGAGCTACATGCAAATGAGCTTTAACTAACTGAAAACAGAATATATGTGGGCAATAACTGTACTTTTCATACAAAAATGAAGGCAGATGATTCTGTGCAAAAATAATAACCTTGTAATATGGGAATGTTGCCAAATAACTTGAATATTTTTTTTTCTGTCTGGAGATAAACATATTGAGACCTATCCTATTGCATTTTAAGAACTGGAAAAACTGATGTGATGCAAAATGAACATTTCAAAAAGATTATACCTTCAAGATAAAAAGACAGCTCTGTTTGTCCTTATCTCAGCAGAAAAAGGCAGCACAAGAACATTTCAAGTCCTACAGATTTACTCAAGAGTTTAAAAATATTACTACTACATTTGACTCTAATTTAACATGAAAAAATTTGCCTCTTGCTTTACTATGGGCGGTCTCAGTGTAAGTGACTCAATCTGTTGTAAAGCCTATCTATAAACAGACCTACACTGGGGAACAGATTCTAAAATACCTGCTCTTCGTGGAAGTGACTTCTTCCAGTGTATATATTGGAGTAAGATGCTTACACCAAGACCAAGCCTTTTGGAACTTGGTCGTATACCTGTGATGAGAAACATGGTATCAAGTGCCTGCTGCCTGCACGTAACTTTAATGACTATTTTCATGTTAACTAAAAAAATACCCCTTTCCATTTAAATTTCAAATGTTAAATTCATCTCAATTATCTCAAAATGTTTGTCAGTGGTTTAACGATAAAAGACTTGGAACAAAACTACTATGTGAATTACTGGAAAGTAATTAAAATTAAATGCTGCACTTATCTTAAAGTAGAGCAGTTCATGGCCTCAAAATGCCTTAAATGCTAGTATAATGAAGGAAGGCTTAAACTGTCTGCAGTGTTTTGCTTATTATATGCAAAGTTGTACCTGTCAAGTTTCTTCAACAAAGTGTGTGACATATTCCCTCGGATTTACCAATCTTCCGTGTAAGACTAGATTAGTCTTACACGGAAGTGCCAGTGTAAGAGTATGATGGCAGCGCACCATGCATATTAATGAGGGAGCGCTGCCTCAACTCTAAAGCTTACACGGAGCATGAACAAGTGTAGGGGGCATGTCGGACTGCTGAGAAGTCCAAATATCCGCGCTCCTGCAATGAAGAAATGCCGCAACTTCCAGTTACATGAGCGAGTTCGCTCACATGTGTACAATGTAACACTACACTCCCCCATATGTTAAACAACTTATAAAATTAAAAATAAAAAAAAAATTTTTCTTCCAATATAGCTGCCCATAGTTGCGTGGGTTTGCACAGGTTTGCCCATTGCTTAGCTACAGTTAGCAGCTTAGACACCATAAGAGGATAATAAGAAAAATATATGCAAATTAAGCAACATCACAATAGCGTAGTGGTTAGAGCCTTCACACAAAGGGAAGGCATTTCCGGTTTGAGTCCCACTACTGCACATTCCATTTTCTGTGGGAAATCTGTATACAAAAATATTTCCTGACATTTTTTATGTTTAAGTTTTGTAAAAAGCATTGAAATGTTAAATGTAGTAGTGAATGAATTGTATGCATATATATATATATATATATATATATATATATATATATATATATATATATATATATAAAGGTGAAATGGTTATGCATTCTGAGGCATGAGTACCCTATTTTAAGCAATATAAAGCTCTGCTAAGCACATTTTACCAGTCTAGAGCATATTTAAATACAATTGCGTGTAGCTGTGCACAGGGCTAACCAGCACAACCGCAACTTCTTTGTGTGTAGCTGCGCACCGCGCTAACGCAACTGCAACGTCTTTGTACATAGCTGCACACCGCGCTAAGTAGCACAACTGCAACATCTTTGTGCGTAGCTACAAACCACGCTAACTAGTGCAATGTCGGGCAACGTCGGGCAAAGTCGGGTAAACACGCACACACCTGCTTTACAGTTCCTTAACCTGTCAGGTCTGTCCAGCAGGAAAATAAAAAGCAGGGACAGGACTCGAACTCAGGATACTGTGCACTATAGTCACAGTACTTAACCACTAAGCCATGACAGCATTTCACAAATGTGCACTTTCAACAGACACATATCTATCAAAGGAATTTTAAACATTGCCAACATCAGCTAAGCAGGCGTGCCCACAGCTGAGTTTTTCCAAAACTGGCCAATCACAAATAAGTGCGGGAAATGAGGCATATTTAAGCTCCACAGGTGGGAATACTTGCTATAACTGGTTGTAGCTTCCTTCTGCAGTCAGCATGGCGGGTGTTGGTGAAGGCACTTGGTTTAGAGCGCAACGCTGGGGCATCCAGGAGACCAAAATTATGGTTTGGCTTCTCGTCCACAAACATGAGAAAAGACTCCTGTGGGGCCAGTACCAGGGTACCCAATATAAAATGGAGGGCTGGAACCATCTTGCCCGTGATCTCACCAATGCCACTGGTGTTCCTCGGACTGGTGAGCAGGTCAGGCACCATTATTCTGACCTGAAGCGATGTGGGGGGGATGAACTGGACTAGTGGATCCAGGAATACCGTATGATGCCTAATGCCCCAGTACTAAGTAGCCATTTTATTAAGTAGTTAAGAATTGCTATGCTTGTCTATACTATGAATAGGTATGTCTCAATATCACTGCATTTACTTCACAGCTGCAGGTGACCGGGCTATGAACCTGCAAGCCCATGAAGATGGGCTGCAAAGGCTGCATCATGAGGCAGGTTAGTAATTATTCTGCATGTACTGTTATATAAAATAAATGAGAGAGCCTTCAAAAAGTCTTTTAACCCAATAAATAAAGGTGTAATAATCCTTTAATAAATGTATGATAAATGGAGTGTGTCTGTGTCATTTTCTTTGATATATTGTTGTACTGTTGCATTCTACAAATAGTAGTGTTGTATTAAGCAGTGTCAACCCACACTTGGGTAGGCCCATATAATGTGGATGAAGGGAGTGCCAGTAGCTTGTATGCATATGTACAGCCCTCAACTGTTGGTTCATGCCCAGCATGTACAGGTTAATCTGGCACATGAGTAGCTTGGTATTGTGTTCCCCAGAAATGTCAGTGTGCTGCCAGAAATGTAGGGAGCTGTTA
The DNA here is from genome assembly GCF_019279795.1 of Protopterus annectens. NCBI lineage: Eukaryota > Metazoa > Chordata > Ceratodontiformes > Protopteridae > Protopterus > Protopterus annectens. The sequence continues at coordinate 168,778,702 of NC_056725.1, forward strand.
ACATACAACTGATACTTTCACCTGAACATATCTAGATAATTATATGAAAGTAGAGCTGTCAGTGTACAATCTTAGCAGTAGTGTGTGTGAGCAACTCTCAAAATATGTTGCAGTAACATCTGCATCTTGGACAGTTTGAATTTAAGATACAGCTCATGTATATAATGATCTAGCAAAACCCAATTGCAAAATATAAAGACATTGGGTAGTGTAATAATACATGTAAGGGATATATAACTGCAGTTAATATGAATGTAGTGAAAGCAAGAAGGATATATAAGTTGTTAATTGAGCTATCTTTTTCCACCCTACTGTATGTGCATAAAAATGCAATTCCACAGCTCAATCGGTATGTCTAATCTCAAAACATGTGCTGGGACATGTGTCCTATTGGTTTATAAATATGTGCATTTATTTCTATGCATGTGCCCTGTTAAAATACCACAATATTGGTGGCCTGTTGCCATCAATTCAACCTGCATGCTGTTGTAATGTCCACTATTGCTCTACATATGCATGTGTCATGCTTGGTTTTCAACTGTTGTAAATCTGGTGTGTTGGGTTAATGGGAATACTTCTGCATGCTGTTATAACTAATTGGCAATGCTGTTGACTGTTACTAACCCATATCTTTATTAAACTCTCCAAAACATAGTTCGTATGGGAAGGCTGGTCCCAGCGGACCCACCTGTCTCACCTCAGCTGGCCATGGCACCTAGCACCAGCAGATCCGGTGCCCAGCCTGGGACCTCCTCCTCCATTGGCATGTGCCACCTTTGGGTGGAAGAGCTACAGGGGATGGGGATTAGCCCCTCGTTCAAGCGTGGGCAGAGAGGTACTTATCACCCTTTGTAGAGTCCGGGCTGTGGTGCATAGAGAGATTGAACATTCTGTTGCAGAACCTCTATGCCAGCTTGAGGCCCGAGTGGTGCATCTCACTGGTCAGCCTGCCCCTCCTACACAGCCCCCAGCACAGTCACCATCTGGGCCGTGAAGGTGCAGTGGTGACTGCCCATGGGTGGGGACCTGAGTCCCACTGTTTCCATCTGGGGGCTCATGGGCTTACCATTTCGAAACATCCCTCCCCGTCAAAGGTTTTCACCCACCACATATGTCATATACCACCCCTGTATGCATCTTGTTTGTCTTGTCTGTTTACCTCCCCAACCTACCTCCCCAAATATACCTACTTCCCCCACCCCACATTCTACTCTCACCTAAAAAAAGGGGCAATTTGCTCCCAAAAAAAAAATTACGCTTGATACATAGCTGCCCATTTTGCACACATGTCCACTGGACACATGAAATGTTATTTAATTGGTATTACAACATACTTTGTTCTCCTTACCCCTCTCTTAGGGGTTGAAGGGTTCATATCTACCTCCAAATTTATTGCATATGCACAGCTGTTGCTGTTGAAGAAATGGGCAGCCATGGATCTTCCCTACACTCATCCTGCACATTCCGAGCTATTTTCCATACTGTCTTTCCCTCTTTGTGCCCCTTTTTCACCACTTTCCTATCTCCCCATTTTTCTTTTCTTTCAAAGAAATTAGCGCGGAGGTGAGCGGGAGTAAGCACTATTAAGCAGTAGTTAGTGGGTTTGCGCTGGCTTGCGCTTGTTTGCACTTGGCTAAGCAATGCGCAGCAATGCGCAAATCTGCTTATAACTGCTTAAAAGTGCCTTAGTCACTCTGTATGTGAGGACCCTTGTTCTGCTCAGGAACAAAATAAAACACCTTTGTAAGTCTCGAACCCCGGACTTTGCACACACTGCACAACGTGAAGTACCACTAAGCCACGGTAGATATACATCAAGTTGGTGCTTAAATAATTATATCATCCATCAGAATGAGTGAATGTAAAGGAAAATTAGGACTACCATACCACACAACTTGTTCTGTGGATGTTGACCAACAGTTGTCGTGGGATTACATTACATGACTGTGATAAGAGAAGCAGCCATTCTAGCAGGAAATAATGTTACACCATCACTTTATAACCCCACACAGTATCACAGCAGGGCAAGCACTGGCATATCTGTTTAGGGCAGAGGCCATACATCTCAGCTGTCCCTAATTTTCAGGGATGTCCCTGACTTTGACCCAAATTTTAGCTCTGTCCCCCTGAATCCCTCCTAAAACTACTGACTTTGGGCAGAAAGGTGGTGAATTGCACTTAATAAATAATGACAATAATTAAGAGTTAGACACTTATTTTACTTCAGAAAAGGTGTATTAATTCATATGCTCTGATTATCTCAATGTCTCAACTTAATGGCACTAATATTTTAAAGGTGTCCCTGATTGTCCCTGACTTTTTCTTGGCTTTTTCCTGAGTCTGTTCAAATATGTACCTGAGTGGTTGAGAGGTCTGTCAGAGGCAGAAACACAGAGGCATATCAGCCTTTCTGCTGTTACACACTGTGCAAATAGCTTTGGAAGGAGTTTTGGAAGCATACCCTTATGTAGGAATACAACAATGAAATACTAATGGATGTAGCCATGTACTGGTAGCAACCAACTATAAGAATGCCATTGCTCTATTGCTGAAAAGACCTGTGTGGTGCACAGACAAAAAATAACAGGCTATTCTCTGGCTATCATGTGTATAGGTCCGCAGTTGGGAGTTACGCAGACAGACTACATGCCTTGATAAACTAACATGTACACAGCAACCCTGTAAGTCCAGCAAGATAAAATCCACACAATACTACTTACGCTCTCTGTACTTCTACAACCCTACACAAATGTAGAATATACCTGTGTGTGCAGGGTCAACCAAGGATGTAGGTAAGCATACTCACAGGACCTAAATGTGTCCAGTTTTTCTGAGCAGCTTGTGCTAATGTCAACACTAAAAAAGCACAAACTGTTTAGAATTTAGTAAATGAATATTCACAGTATAGCAGTTCACAAACAATTCTTGTTTCAAAGGAATACATCTCTATAACTAGCTTTGTATGGCAGTCAATTGTAACAGTTGAAATGAAAGTACACCTTTTCATGGATCTTGGGGTAGCATTTTGAGGGGTGAGTACATTTCTACACTGACAAGTGGGTACTGGAAGCAGCAACATTAGGTCTGAGTACAAAATGTAAATCTCTGGCTACACCCCTGGCTTCTGATATAAGAACTATACCAACCTTCTGTCTTAAACAATGATGTCCACACCAAACAAGGATGATCTCCATCTTGGAAAGCTGAAAGGGCCATGCCTACATGAATCAGCAATTTATAGTACTGGGTTGCTAAGACAGTGATTACTGCAATTACTACACAGCAGGCTGCATGCAACTAGCAAATGGTGGGCACTAATTGGTGCAGAGGCCATCACATGCTCATGTGCAAATTCCTACAAAAGCACGCTGCAATCTCTGCCAACAAACTCAATTACTCTATTGCAGAGACTGACAGAGAGAGAGAGACAGAGAGAGAGAGAGAGAGAAGGAAAAAGAAATATTACCAAATTATACAAAGGAAAGGTATGTGACACATATGTATTTACTGGCATGTAGTAGATGTTACTGAAGAATAGTCTACATAATGTGAAACATTCATATGTGGCAGCAGTACTTCTTTATGCACAGATGTTCTGCTTAACTACTGCTATGGACAGTACTGTGTGTACCTGTGGGCAGTGGGACATACCTGTGAAATGTGTAGCTCAGCATTAAATGTAAAAGACCTGATCCATGTTATCTGTGTTCTGTACAGTAGTGTGGCCAATGGCTGTTGGGGGGATTAGCGCTGACATTATATAAACATGGGTGTGACACAACACATGCATGATAGTCATATTAAAGTGTAGCTTAGCATTGGCAACTGCTGTAGCAGTCTAGTATGCTTATCTAGCATCTGTTGCCATATATACCCCCCTAATGTTCGTCTGTGTTCATATGTGACACCTGTTTGTGTTGCAGCAAGGCCCAACAGTTCAGCTGTGAGGTCCAGGGACTTACAAAAGTGTGGACATTGTGTGTGTATGCCACACACATATGGAAAATATATATGTGTCATATATATTCACATCTGTATATGTGCATAGAGCAGGGGACATATTGCAACTGTTTGCGAAGGGGGGAGATATATATGTTGGTGAAGGTTAGAATGCGCATATTTGTATGTAGGCTTTAGTGTGTGACAAACAAGACAGCATACAGTGCTGGTATATGACATGTGGTGGTTAAACACTGTGGGTGCTTTGTTTAGTTTGCAATGTTGAAGCCAGTAAGGCCTGCTAAAGCTACCTGGGCTGTGAACACCTTCAATGCATTTATCCCAAGACTGTGCGATTTTATTACATTACTGTACACCTTATATCCTTTGTATAATTGATATTCTCACTATGAAAGGTGAAATGTATATGTGCCTATATATATATATATATATATATATATATATATATATATATATATATATGTGTGTATATGTAGACAAATGGATGTGTATATATATATATATATATATATATATATATATATATATATATATATATATATATATATTTGCTGTACTGTTGACTGACTGTGATGGCCAATATGTTTGTGAATACATCAAAGATATGTATCTGTGGGATAGCTTAGTGGGAAACTGTTTATGTTATGGTATTATGGGTCCTTGCTTTGATCCTAGCAAAAGCTGTGTATTCTGTTGCTAGGCAGAACAAGTGCTATTGTATACAGTGTGATTAAGACCCTTGGTTTTAACTAGGGTGTGTAATTGGAGGCTAAAGTACTACATCTATGATTATTGATTGGTACCGATGTTGAATGCAAATCCTGTGTGTACTGTAGTACTAATTGAAGCTCTGGGCCTGTACAGCAAAGTATGGTGTATGTCCACATTGCTTGTATCCATGGTTTTGTGTGGTCCCTTTATTCATCACAGATTACATTTCTCAAGATTAAGGTTGTGTAAGTACTGACACACAGTACTCTATAGTACACACTGAAAGCTTATCTGGGTTGTCATACCTTTGTGTCCTGTAATTATGTCTGATGCGTGTGTGGGTATGTCTGTAACATGTCCTTTGACATATGTGTGGTAATACATATAACTGCGTATCTAGCAACATTCATACTGTACTACAGCAGTATGTGACTTATATTCCCAGTTGTACACATATTTCGGCCACGGGTTTGGCATTAACAATTTGTGTGGTATAATAGTAATACATTTACTGGACCTTATACTGATTGTAATGGATGATATATTTCTTTACACATCAGCTTGATGTATATCTGCTGTGGCTAGGTGGTGCATCATGTTGCATACAGTGTGCCAGGTACTCTTGTATAGTCTTATATAGTGATTTTATTTTGTTGCTGTGCAGAACATGGTTCATTAAACAGAGAGTGAGCAAGGCACTTTCAAGCAGTTGTGGGGTGAGCAGTGATAAGTGGCAGTTACACTGTTTCACTCTCGGTTAGCTTATAGGTTGCTATATATGGCAGTTCAGTGATATCTGTACTGTATAATGTTAAATAGGCCACATGACTTGCTCAAACATATTTTTGCATTTATGTCTTCCAGGGATTATGGCCCACCACAGGAACCCGAGTTACAGTAGTGCTGAAGATGATATCATCACTAGCAGTATGATTCAGCACTACCATCTAATGTTTTCACGAACCAGCCAGGACCAGCAGGAGCGTACTGCAATGTGGCAAGATCTTGTCCGCAGGGTCAATGAGGTAGGCCTGCATAACCGCACATATGAGCAGGTATGCCACAACTGCAGTGATCTTCTCAGACATGTCCGTCAGCATGCCACTGATGTGCGTAGAGAACAGCTTGCAACAGGGGGTGGTGTTAATATCCATCCCCCCTCACCAGAGTGGAGGTGCTGCTCACGAGTCTGGTGGCACCTGCCCAACAACAACAGCAGCAGACATATACCATGATGGAGGTTGGAGCCAACCAGCAAGCACACATGGAGCATGCAGGTAAAATGGCATATCTGTAGACTACTCTTATCTGTATTGGTAGATCATGCATATGTGAGATGTGGAGTGTGTCGTTCAAAGATGTGGAGCCTGTTGTTGTGCAATAGTGATCATTTGGAACATAATCTGTAGCCCTGTGAATGTAAACTGTTGTTGTACTGTAAGATTGCAAACACACAGTAGCAATGCCACAGTTGTGGTCACTGACAAACTGCCTCATCTGTATGTAGGTACCTCTGGGGCGACATCAAGGCAGCGGACTGATGCTGGTGAGTGTGTTCTACATTTATTATAAATAAAAAGTGCATGTCATAGTTAAGGTTTAGGCCATGTACACATGTAACACATCTACCCATAATGCATGCTCTGCATGTTTGGTGTAAAACCACGCACATCTCACTAATGTGATTAGCTGCCTCAAACACATACAATACCCAGACAATCTCAAACAAATGTTGCTAGACTGTAGTGACCATTGGATAGGCACAGTTGATACTCAGCATGCACATAACATACACATCTATGTCATGCACAGAGCATTTTAATATGCTACAAATAAAGGATTCACAAACCCTCTGTAAAGACACACTCCATTATCCAAAATCTCATCCAGACATTACACACAATATACCTGAGGGGTAGAGGCCTATCCTGGGACATTTAAACACTCTGCAACACACTACACATTTATGTCAGGGAATGCTCCTTATTGGCCTCCTTACAAACTCACGTAACAACTGGTTGTGAAATGGTGAATTTAGCCAAGGTAGTACAGTTCCAGCACAGCATGATTTGTGCTGGTTTGTGAAACATTTGTAGCCTTGAGTGACCACCTGATGCTTCATGATGATGACCTATGGTACTATACCCCATCCAGTTATTGTAACCACAGTACTACACATAGCTGTCATTGCTACACACCATAATGATGCATGTGTGCACACATATGCACCTATAAACAGTATGCATACCAATCACCATTTGCACAACTGACACATATATTTCTTGTGATGCTATTGAGTGGCTAGGTCATATGACACATACTGGGTATGTGTAGTGTTTAAATATGCAGTTGTGTTTTAGCATGCCATGTCATGGATGAGACTGTCATGTCCACAATATGATCTACACTCACCATAAGTACCGTACATTGAGTATGTGGCCAAATGGTATTCCATCAATTATCCATGCACCACTGATGATGTTGTGTGAATACTCATCATGCATGTGCTAAAAATGTGTCCACAATTATTTGCTAAAGGCACAGAGGCTGTAATCAGCATCAGATACCTATCTGACACACAGATACACATCCAGCAATGGTATGTACACCTGTGAGTTATGGTGCACAGTACATCATAGTGTTATAAATACCTGCACAGCAATGTTGTGTCCATGCATGCATTGTGTTCCAGGGGGAGGGCCATCACCTAATAAAAAAACACATGCATCAAAGCCATGTATACTGTTAGCAACAAGCAACTATGAAACTATGAAACTAAACAAGGACTGACTACACTTGCACTGCATGCTGTTGAGCAACACATGTCCTGCATGCTGACATGTGTGATATGACTGTTTTGCTTGTGATACTGTACCCCACAATCACCTGCTATTGTGCATGTTCTGTGATTGCTGGTGTTGTGTGTGTCTGCTTTCAGGAGAAGTGTAGTTTTGTGTGTGTGCATGTGTGCATGTGTGCATGTGCGCATGTGCGCATGTGTGCATGTGCGCATGTGTGCATGTGTGCATGTGTGCATGTGTGCATGTGCGCATGTGTGCATGCGTGCATGTGTTCATGTGTGCATGTGGTCTGAAGTCATGTTCAGGTCTTAAAGTGTGTTTCCTGTTTTCCTCTCACAGGTGGCGAGGTGGGGCTGGTTCAGTACAGCAGGGAACCTGATGTCACTGAGACAGACAGTGATGATGAGGATAGGTGTGTTGAGGCACTGGCAGGTTTGTCAGGGTCTGTTGTTGGGCCACCAATTGACAGTACACAATTCTCCACCCCATCCATGCACACAGTCATACTGCCTGTACATCCATCATCACCATTGCCCTTAGCTGAGGGACAGTGTATGGATGGCACTGGCCAAGACAGTGTGGTATCTGTGGCACATGTATCAGGACACAGCAGCCATAGCCAGATGTCTGGAATGGTAGCACATAGGCAGATGCCCAGGGGTTCTCATCAGATCACTGCTGGTCATCATGCCCCTGGCAGATGTACCACACCTCTTTCTACCACACGTATGTTCCAGGCTGTCATGGAGGCACAGACACGAATGGAGCGGTACACCAGACAGGGGCTAAGGGCACAGAGGGCTCATTACACCTCTGTAAATGACAGTATCTGTGACCTAGCAGGTGCCATACGTAACTACACTGAGGTCATTGATAGACGTTGGGGTGAGACATTGGATGTCCTCCACAATGTCATGTCCATGTGTCAAGAAGTGCGGGATGGTTGAGATGTCGATGTGGATGTATGCCAGCAACATCATCAGCTGGAAGTCACCGTGGACATCCAGCAAGTCACAGCCGCTCCTGTAGTGCCAGGACCAGCCCCAGCAATGTTGGGGGGAGCTGTCCATAGACCGTCCTAGCAGACCACGTGCATGTGGCTCTGGCCATTCCCAGCAGGGACCTGGATCCAGTGGACATTTGTCAACCTCTTTGGATAGTACCCAATCTGGATTAGTACCTGATACTGTCTGTAGCACCCCTGCCAGGCACAGGTTCCGTATCCATGGCCAGAGACGGTGATCTGTAAAGCCTGCCAGGTACAGTCTGAAGCTGTCTCACAAATCCCCATATATGGCAGACACATGGTGGAACTGTGTGCATGCAGACACACACACATAAACCAAAAACCTAGGGCAAACACATACCCGCACACATGACATCAACATTGGCCCATAACAGTAGTCATGGCCCTCACACACACACTCACACACACATGTCGATTGTATGGCTCAGTGTAGGCCTCTGGCAAACCAACAACACACCCTGTGCATATGATGAAACCTTTGCCACCTCCTGTCTTCTGTAACATTTATGCAGGAACAGGCTTACATAGTGCTGATTCACTGGGTGATTTTAATAAAGTATAGTAATGGTTGGATGTGTAGCATGTTGTCAGCAGTAAAGTGTAATGATATCCTTGGAGGTGTAGCTGAGCGGGCATGATGCATTAAAGCTGTAATTAGCAATATTGTATTGTTTTCACCAGTGTTTATTCCAATTGTGTTTTGTTTGCCCATGTGCCACTTGGCTGATGTGTGTAGTTGTGTCAGCATGTATTATACAGTGAACAGTAAGTGTGGGGTGTGTGCAACACAGGTTTGCAGGTGTCCATTTGTGAACATGGTGGAGGTGCACTGTCTGCATGTATATGCATATTGGACACATGGGCAGGGTAGCATGCCCTGTATTGGCCAGTGTTAACATTCCATAGTTTCTATTGGTGGCCAGTATGCATTGTACTACACACATTTTGGAACTTGAGTACACATGTGTGTGTATGACATGGGTTGACACTGTGCTGTGGGTGATGCTGTTGTTGTATATGTCATTGGTTTGCATTACTAAGGTTAACACTGTCCCAGCTGCATAATCCTTTAGTAATGCACTCTGTTCACCTACAGGGTTGCATGGACCGTGCTATCACAAACATAAGAAATTCTCACTTATACAGTAAAAGTGCTTTAGTGTCATGGACCCCTACCAGAAACTAAATATATAATACAAGGTGTGAAGTTGTACCAAAAAAGAGTTACATACCAAGAAGGGATAACCTCTCTGGTCAGTATTATTGGGAAAATACAAGCCCTCATTAAACATACAAGCCAAGCTTCAAAATACAAAATGACAAGGATTCCAAAGACAACACTAAAGCTTTCTTTAGTGTTGCTTATAATCTAGAGGGGAAATCTCAGATTGGGTCATAGTTAATGTAAATGAAGTACATTTATCTGACTGACATTACCAATTTCTTGTTAGACAGTTTGAATGCAGATTTCACCACCCTGTCATTACACAAGGGTCACATTTCCAGACCTGAAGAATGTAAAACCTTAGGATTCACAGGCACTCTAGTTAAAACATCTTTACCATAGTCCAAACCACAGTGGCAATGGTACTGGACAGTGTCCCTGGCTGTGTCATACACAAGCTGACATATGAAGTCACCACTCACCTAAAAACTCTGTCCAGATGCAGCCTCTATACAGGTTACATACTTGTGGAATGACACATGGTAATGGTGTTCACAGTCCACAAGGGTTGAGCTACAACATCTTCTTCTTCTTCTCCTTTCGGATGCTCCCATTAGGGGTCACCACAGTAGATCATCTGTCTCCATTTCTTCCTGCCCCCTGCATCTTGTGCTGTCACACCATCCACCTGCATGTCCTCTCTCACCACAGCCATAAACTTCATCTTAGGCATTCCTGTTTTCCTGTTATCTGGTGGCTTCATCCTTAGCATCTATTTCACAATATACTCTGCATCCCTCCTCAGAACATGTACAAACCAACATAATCCTGCCTGTCTGGCTTGGTCTACTAACCTTCAAACCTGGGCTGACCCCCCAATATACTTATTTCTAATCCTGTCAACCCTCGTCACACCCAGTACAAATGTTAACATAAATTGATTAAGGGTAGAACTACAACAGATCCTGGAAACTCTCACCCTATAAGCCAGACAAATGTTATCTGGAAGGCTATGGAGCACAGCATTATGGAACTCATTAACAGAGACATTATGAACCTGCAAACACTTCACCATACCCACTTAGGTTCTCTAAAGGCCAGGTCATGGCTCCTACACCTAGTAGACTTCAAGCCAGTTAACAAGACTATAGGTGAAGGAGGGGTGGTCCACACAGCCAAGCTATAGCTCACCAGCAATTCATACCCATCCCACATTCTGGTATTATACATAACCTCAACAGACTGACCATAAATGATTGTTAGATGATGGATTGACAACTGACGCACAGATGTAGGACACACAGTAACATTTGCAGCCTCCATGTACAATTCTATGACGATAAGAAGTGGTATTCACCTGCACTCAGTCCTGGGACCACTCCTGTTTGGCATATAACTTTCTTAGGTACAAGCAAACACAGTAGGGATATGTCTGCCCCATGTTTGATGAAAATGCATACTGTGGGCTATACTTTATTCTCCAGATGACACACACATCCTCTAAAAGGGTATCATAGAGACAGATACCTTGTGTCAAAATCATGCTGTAAAGCTATAAGCGAAAGAAAGCATAGTTATCCACTTTTAAAAAACAAAGTCTCCCCAGAGTACCACATAGGTAGTAGCCCCCAAAATGCGGAACAGGTACTAATGTATACATAGAGCCATGCGTTTAGTCATCTCTCATTTGGTAATCACATTACCAAAGGGTTTTGGAAATCCCTCTGTGGAGCACATAAGCAATAAAGGGTTTGCATGCAGATCCATAGAGGTTGTTGCGCACCTATAATGATTAGTTATCTTTGCCAGACTTTGCTTGCTTTGGAACAAGATTCAAATATACCTCAAGCATAAACCCTCACTCACACTCTTCAACAGAAACTGTGATGAGTGGATGTGAAACAGAAGACGTAGCTCAGGGATCACTGCAGTGGCAAAGCTTGTCACAAGCATACAGAAGTGACCTAAGGTCTGGAAAGCACACTCTGGCAAAGATAACAGATGCTTTCATGGAGAAAGCAGAGTGCCCCACATCTACCTTACATGTGTTATGCACATACAGTTGTCATTTTGATATTTCATACATTAGAAAAATCAAAACCCACTCCACATTGACCAACAGTGTCACGCACCTGGAAAACACACACAGATAGCAAGTGCAGGATTCAAACTCCTACCTAACTACATTATGATACTGCAGCCACACATATTTACATGACAGGCTATACACATTAATGGGATTTCACCTTCCCACAGGTATATTTGTAGGATGGTGACATCGTCAGACTTGACAAAGATGAATATATCACTTTTAAGGGGTGTGAGTAGCCTCCAAAAAGGTTGCTTCCTCCCCAGGCAGACACACACACAGGTGACAAGTGCAGGATTCATACCCCTGCCTAACTACATTATGATACTACAGCAGTACACATTTACACGACATGCTATACACATTACTGGGATTTCACCTTCCCACAGGTGTATTTGTAGGATGGCAACATCATCAGACTTGACAAAGATGAGTATATCACTTTTAAGGGGTGTGAGTAGTCTCCAAAAAGGTTGCTCTCTCCCCAGGGAGAGACAGACACACACTACACACAGTTGGCAAGTGCGGGGTTCTTAATCCAAACTAAGTACTTCTTTACACTTCAGCAAGCAATATGGAGTTACAGGGTACAATACAGACATTGCTCACTGACAGTTTGCCCAAAGGTTTTTTTCACATTTGCTAGCCTCAGCAGGCTTATCATACTAGGTGTATTGTGAGTGTATTGTATGCATAGACCATGACCATATCATATATGGGTTGATGCACCACATGCTGGCACACACATGGTCAAACCGGTAGCTAAGATCTGTCAACCCAATAGTGGACAATACAGTCAAGAGGAGTAGGGTCATACAAGCACAACACCAACAGTTTCACATAGACCCACAATATAAGCACCAGCAAAGCACACACATAAATACACATTACCATACTCGGAGAATACAAATATTAATCTGAAAAAGAGTGAGTGTCCTCCTAAGCAGACAAGCAAGCAACATGCACCTCCAAGCACATGCCAAAAAACACATAATGCACCAAAGCAGTGTGCCTCACAACAGGCCCTAAGGTAAAACAACATACCCAACACACTAGTAATAGGTGACTCCATAGTCAGGCACACAGATGTTCTACTCACTAGGCTGGACAAGAGAAAGGTTACTGTCAGCTGTCTGTCAGGTGCTATGATCCGCCACATAACACAAGCACTTAGATCACTCCAGAACAGGTACATATATGATGCAGTCTTTGTACATGTCAGTGTGAATGATCTGAGACATACCTCCCAGGACAACATGACAAGAGATATTTAGTAGCTGTATAATCATGTAGCCCAGGCTGGTATGACCCTGACCTTGAGTAGCATCTTACCTTCACCTACATGATACTGAAATATAACAGAAAGATGATAAACTTCAACAATTGGCTGAGCTTCTGGTGTCATTCAAAGATTATCCAGTCTCTGTCTGCTTGGGATGACATGATAGACATGTCTCATTGCGTCGCTAGATATGGTTTGCACCTGTCACCCCTATGATTCTGAATACTGCCCAAGGCTCTTGCTGTCCCCATATTACCTTTTTTAGGCAAGGCTCAAAGGTTCATAGGTTCATAGGTTCATAGGTAGGAACTAGGCGATTGGCCCTGGAAACTATACAAGCCCAGCCTAAAAAGGTACCCTGGCTTTTGCCACCCAAGAAAATTATTTACCTGTGCCATTGTCGAGCAGAGCCACAAAGGTGATCCCTGGGGTGAATTTCCTATTTCCCATCCAATCATCAAGAGTTTTCTTGAAGAGTGCTAATGAGGAGCTTTGTTTGATATATATAGGTAGTTTATTCTGGAGTATGGGAAGTCTCTGGGACAAGAATCTATCCCTCTAGCATGTTTTGTTTATTGTGGTGACAAGGTTTAGGTCCCTAGAGCGTGTAGCTCAGAGGGATTGGGATTTCTTTAAGTGGAGCATGTCCAACAGCTCTGGGTTTGACATAGCTTTGTATGTTAGGCAGAGATCACCTCTGAGTAGGCGATATGCGACAGAGTAAAGCTGGATTTTTTGAGACGGTCTGTGTAGGGCATCTGTTTGAGGCCAGTAATCCTCTTTGTGAGATATTTCTGTGGCCTTTCCGGTTGTTGTAGATGTCTTGTGAGGTACATACCAAAAGGGGCATTGTACTCTATAATGGTTCTAATAAGTGATGAGTAGAGGGGAACAATGACCTCTTTTTTTCTGGATAAGAAACCTTTTGTGATGAGGTGTGCCACATAGAAGGATTTCCTGACTACTGTGGCAATGTGATTATCAAAGGAGAGACTACTGTCCACCTGTGTCCCAAGGTCTCTTATCACACTTTTGGTATTAAGTATACTACCGCCTATGTTGTAGTTAATGGGTACAGAGGTTTTACCAAAGGGGATGACAATGCACTTTTTGGCATTGAGCTTGAGGCCATGGCTTTGACACCAGGCATCTGTCTCAGTGAGGCCCTTTTGTATGATGTCCACATCATTAGGAGTTTCAATTATGGCTCCTAGTATGTAGTCATCTGCGAACTTCATTAGCCGAAGACCTTCTGTGTTAGCCTGTACTTCAGAGAAGTAGATACCAAACAGGAGAGGACCCAGGACTGAACCCTGTGGTCCTCCATTTGTCACTGGTCTGAAGTCGGATTTGGAGTCTGCTACTTTCACAGTGTAGGTTCTGTCAGTGAGCCAGTTGGCAACCCATCTTGTGACATAGGGATTTATACCTAGTTTAGTGAGTTTATCTATTATTCCAGAGTGGGGAATGGTGTTGAAAGCCTTGGTAAGATCTAGATAGGCTGTGTGAACCACCTTACCCTTGTCTATGGCTTTGGTGACTGCTTCAAAGAAGTCTGTCAGGTTTAGGAGACATGATCTGCCTTTTACAAACCCGAACTGGGTGGGGTCCAGAGTTTGGAGATTACCAATGTATTTGTTTATAAGTTCCATGATGATACATTCCATGGCTTTGCAGACCAGGCTCATCAGCCTACTGGGGCAGTAGTTCCTGAGGTCTGTGGTGGCTCCCCTTTGTGGAGTGTGATAACCATCACTGTGTGCCATTCAGCAGGCACAAAGCCTAAGGTGAGGCTATGATTGGCCACAGTGCTTAGGTGGGGAGCCAGTTCATTCTGTAGTTCATGTAGAACGTCGCCTGGGATGTTGTCTGGTCCCATGGATGCTGTGTTCCTGGCTTTGGAGAGTGTTATTTTTACCTGTGCAGCCGTGATTACAGGAACTTTGCATTCTTCTGGTATAGAGATGGGCTCTTTAATGGGTGAGAGGGGGGTAAAGTTAGCACTGAACCTGTCTGCCAGGATGTTGGCAATATCAGTTGGGTCTGTATAGATAGCGCCATTGTGCTGTAACTCAGGGCAGATCTGAGTGTTGCCATTGAGATTACTGACATAGCTATAGAATGCTTTGTGGTTGGCTTTATAATCAGTGGCAATTTTGTTTTTGTAACTAGCTTTGGAGAATTTTATCAGAGATTGCAGCTTCTTACTGAGACTGACCAGGGAGCTCCTACACTCATGGGATTTTACTCTCTTTTGCAGCAGTTTCTTCCGTCTGTTGTACAGTTTTTTTATGGCAGGGGACCACCAGATTGGCTTCCTTTTTTTGGAGGATGGCATCTTGGTTCTGTTTGGGATAGCACGATCCATGCACTCATGTAAGTGCTTATAAAGTGCAATTGTGTAAGATCCAGTAGTCAAAACTGTATTGTCCATCTGTATGGGTGTCATGAAGTTCACCACTTCTGTCTTAAGAAGCATGAAGTTGGCTTTGGAGAAATTTTTTACCATGGTTTCCTTAATGGGGGTGGGGGCAGGATGTGGATATCTAGGGTAATTAGCTTATGGTCGGATCAGACCAATGAAGTGTTGTCTTCAGGTGTGGAACACCGGTCATTCAGGACAAACCAAACCCCGCAACCAACACAAATAACCACAAAGTGAGCTAAATGCTACTTATTGCCAGAAGTCTCAGCCTCCAAATGCACACACTCCAGGCACTTCTCAGTATAGAGAATATTGATATCTGTGCAGTAGCAGAAACCTAGTTCAAGGCTCCAGAGAGCACACCAGCACTACCAGGATACTACTCATTCCATACCTTCCAGCATCAGAACCTGGATCATAGCACATAGAGCGGGGATGTATCCATATTCATAAGGATACCTACACCTCTCTCTACATCCTCTCTACAGGATATGTACCCATAGAATGTTGCACAGCAATGTTCTTCCCACTCCACAGGGGTGGGGCCACAACAGACCCTTGGCATTCCCGCACTATGAGCCTGACGAGTCTGATCTGCAAGGCAATGGAGCCAATCATAATGGAAGTCAACAATAAAGACATTGGGAACTTTCACACAGTTTTGCACACCCAGTTTGGCTTTGTCAAATGCAGATCGTGCCTCCTGAACAACTAGGTGGATTTCTTTGAGACAGTTACCCAGGCTACAGATGATTGAAAGGAGCTCCATACAGCCTACCTATACCTCGCTAAGGCCTTTGACACCATTCCCCAGTCAGGTATCATAGATGAACTCACCAACCTGGGCATAAATCCATACATCACAAGATGGATTGCAAACTGGCTCACAGATAGATCCCACAAATTAAGAGTTGCTGGCTACATGTCAGACTCTAAACCGGTAACAACTGGTGTCCCCCAGGGTTCAGTCCTGGGGCCCCTCCTGTTTGGTATATACTTCTTAGAAGTACATGCCAACACAGTAGGGTTGTGGTTGACTAAATGTTTGCTGGGAACTGTAAAGTGTTTGCCATAATTGATTCTCCGGATGACACAAATATTCTCCAGAAGGAACTCTATGAGACAGATGTGTGGTGTCAGAATCATGGCCTCAAGCTCAATGTGAAAGAATGCATAGTAAGCCCCTTTGGGGAAAACATAGTACCCACAAACTACCACATAGGTGTTATCCCCTAAAAACTGACAAGGTAATAAAGGATCTGGGGACACAAGCAGATAGTCATCTTTCCTTTGACAACCATGTTGCCAAAGTGATTAGGAAATCCTATGTGGCCCACCTAATCAACAATGGGTTTGCATCAAGATCAAAATAGGTAGTGGTGGCCCTCTACTCTTAAGTCATCAGACCCATCATTGAGTACAATGCACCATTTTGGATGTACTCGACTAGGCATATCCAGCAGCTGGAGAGACCACAGAGGTACCTCACCAAGAGGATTACTGGCCTCAAACAGTTGTGTTATGCAACACAACAGGAAAAACTAAATCTGTTCTCTGTTGCATACCGCCTACTCAGAGGCAAACTCTGCATAACATACAGAGCCATGTCCAACACATAACTGTTGAACATGCTCCATCTAAGGAAAACAAACTTGAGTCACACTACACACTCCAGGGATATGAACCGTATCACAATAATGAATACAACATGCTGGTGGGATAGATTACCATCCCAGAGACTTGCCTTACTACGGAACAGAGTCTTAATGTACATCAGACAGAGCCCCTCACTGACATTCTTCAATAGAAACCTTGATGAGTGGATGGGAAACAGACAATTCACACCAGGGATCACATCAGCAGCCCCACTAGAAATGGGCTTAGGGTGCTAACTATTAGAACTAGGGCTTAGGAGACTAACCAATGGGGTGGTGAAAGCTGCACAACTTGCTTAGGCTAATATATGCTTTTGTGAAATAGTCTACTACATACCTATGAACCTATGTGACAGGTACAGTCTACAGATAGTAGATGTTCACTTCATTGTACAGTCATGTTGTACAGCAGGCACATGCACCACATACACTGAAATGCTTACAGATACTGGTGGCTATTATGTACAGTGGGTGAGATATGCACCTCGTCTCTTTTGTGCCATTGGGATGTGTGCTGGGTGGGACAGTCATGGATGTCTCCCTGTCATGGTCACCCTCTTACACACATCTCTGCTCATCCATCTTTGGCTTATTATACTGTGTTTCCCCTACATATATAGGTACAGAGGTATGTAATAGGCTATCTGCCTGAAGGCATATATTAGTATGGCCAGAGTGTGCAGCTATCACCACACCTGTGGATAGTTCCCTATGCCTCTGTGTAGTAAAGCTGATGAAGTGATCCATGGTGTGACAGTTCAGTTTCACATACACTCATCAAGGCTCCTCTGGAAGAGTGTCAGTGAGGGACTCAGCTTAATGTAGGTCGGGAGCCTGTTCCAAAGCAAGGGAAGTCTGTGAGTTAGTAATGTATCCCTCCAGCATGTTCTATTTATTGCTGTGATGACTATATCCCTAGAGCATGTGGCACAGTGAGCTTGGGTTTACTTCAGATAGAGCATGTACATCAGTTCTGCATTGGACATGGACCTGTCTGTTGGGCAGATATCACCTGAGTAGATGGTATGCAACAGAGTACAGATTGAGTTACTTCAGTCTTGTTGCATGGGGCAAATGTTTGAGGCCAGTAATCCTCTTGTTGAGGTACTTCAGTGGTCTTTCCAGATGCTGAAGGTGCCTCATCAGATTCATCGCAAGTGTGTCGTGATACTCTCTGATGGGTCTAATGACTGATGAGTAGAGGAACCTCCTTTGACCTACATGCAAAGACTTTGGCAATTTGTGGGAACACATAGCGTGATTTTCTAACCACATTGTGAATGTGTTTCTGAAAGTAGAGATCACTATCCACATGTGTCCATAGAGCCCTTATTATTACCTCCATATTTAGGGTGTTGGCACCTATGTGGTATTTCTATGACTTTAGCTTGAGGCCATAATTTTGACACCACATCTGTCTGACTGAGAACCTTTTTAATGATGTCTCTGTTGTCCCAGACATCGATTATGACAACCTATTTGCAGTCATCCACAAACTTTGATAACCATAGCCCTCATGTGTTTGACTGCACTTCTGAATAGTATACACCAGACAGGAGGGGTCCCAGGACTGAGCCATGGGGGACAGCAGTGGTTAGCAGCTTACAGTCCAACAAAGAGACCACAATTCTTACCTTGTTGGATCTATCTGTGCACCAGTTGGCATACGTGTTTATGCACAGGTTGTTGATTTTGTGAATACGACATGTATGTGGGATGTTGGAAAAGGTCTTTTCAAGGTCTATGTAGGCCGTGTGGAGCTCATTTCTTTGATGTATGTCCTGGGTAACTGCCTTGCAAACTGTCTAGCAGGTTTAGGGAACATGATCTACCCCTGACCAAACCAAAATGGGTAGGGTTGGGTGTTTGTAGGCTCCCAATAGCTCTGTTTATGAGTTCCATAATGATGGACTCCATGGCCTTGTAGACCAGGCCTATTAGGCTTATAAGACAATAGTTCCATGGTCTATTGTGCAACAACACTTGTGGAGTGTGCCAAATGTTGCTGTAACCCATTCAGCAGTTTCATATCCTGTACAGAGGGTGACTCTCAACAGACTGTTCAGGTGCAGGGTCTGTTTGTTTTGGAGGTCACATATGACACAGCCAGGGACACCAAGTCATCCCATAGACATCGTGTTTTTAGGTTTGGATAGAGCTGTTTAACCATTGTATATATGATTTCTGGGTTTTCACAATCTTCAGGTATGGTAATGGGCCCTTTTGTCAATGAGAGGGGGGTAATATGTATGAACCTGTCTGACAAAATGTTGACAATGTCAGTCGTGTACATGTATTAGTTTACACTTTGCACTAACTCAGAACATATATGAGTTTACATTAATATTTATAACATAGCTAAAGAAAGCTTCATGGTTCTCTATGGAATCTTTGGCAATATTTTTGGCAGAGTAATGTTAGGAGTGCTCATTGTTTCATGATGATACTGATTGGAGATTTATTGATCTTCTTTGTATTTTAACTTTCTTTGAACAACTTAAGTACTTGTATTACGTAGTTTGATTATGACAGGGGTCCAATTTATTATATGGGTATGTTTTCATATCACTGTGTGCACAAGGCAGGATTGGTAAATAGTGACATGTGTCTGGAGTAAGAACTGCAACTGCCAGATATGTGTGGCCCACTGCTGTACTCAGACATGGCCTGTGTGAGCATGCCCAGTATGACCTTTCAGTATGTTGTTGACTGAAATTTGCAAAATTTGTTTAAGTGTGTGAGCATGTCCACTATGGGCATATATACTATACATGTGTGAAAAATCAAGTTATCAAGTTGTTTTTTACTTCAGGGCTCACCTTTGTGTTGTACATTGACAGGAAGCACGCTGTGCCTGCAGGGCTTCCATGAGTCAATTTGCATAGACTTATCAACATTTCTGCATACAGGGGGACAGCTATTATTTGTACATTTCTACCCAGGGTGGGCACACCTGATAGTTACTGTGGATGTATATAGGATGAGGGGTACACCTGACACTTATACACATTTGCTAGGCCTGCACTGCTATGTCAGGTACTCCATTTTAATCTGTACTGTTGCCTATCATACTGGCTTGAGGCATACCACTGTACTACAGACCATAGCTTCCAATTACATGCATATTAGTTTGTGACTTCATAGCCTACCCAACCCACATCACACTGCCTGGCCTGCTGTTATCTGTCTGCATAGGCCTGGGGGGAGGTTACCCATATGCCTCTTCAGAGGGCATGATACAGCACTTGTTTATGTTTGCGTTTGTCTACAATTGTCCTGCTGGCTGTAACTATTAGGTATATGACCCCCCCAACTGGTATGTGTGAGTGACCTAAGTTGTGTCTGTGCCAGTGAAATGCTATCATGGATTAGTGGTTCAGTACTGTGACTATAGTGCACAGTATCCTGAGTTCGAGCCCTGTCACTGCTTTTTATTTTCCTGCTGAGCAGACCTGACTGGTTAAGAAACAGTAAAACAGGTGTGTGTGTATTTACTCGACTTTGCTCAACTTTGCCCAACTTTGCCTGACTTTGTCCGACTTTGTCCGACTTTGTCCAACATTGCCCAACGCTGCCCGACGTTGCGCTGGTTAGCGTGGTGAGCAGCTACGCGCAATTGTATTTAAATATACTAAACACTGGTAAAATGTGCTTAGCAGTGCTTTATATTGCTTAAAATAGGGCACTCATGCCTCAGGTGGTGCTGCAGAGCTGCCTATGTTGGATGCACATAGTACACTCCCTATACATGTTTGAAAACAGGTAGTGTCAAGTTAGGCATTCCTTTTACTGCATGTACAAGTCAGAGAGAGGTGTCATTTCCAGGGTTCCTACTGTGTCAGTGTGTATGTGCTATGCGTTGCCTCTTTGCCAAGGCCAGGGCATACTGGGCACGCCTCCTTCTGCCTACTGGGGCAGGCTCAGGTTTTCCTCCTCCAAGTCACGCTGTACCTGTGCAGGCCTTGGCAATGGTGGGGGGCTGTTTGTCCCTGCCCCATGCTGTTCCTGCTGCAGCTGTTTCAGCAGGATCATATTGTGTAGCATGGCACATATCATAACAATTTGGGTACATGTAGTTGGTGAGTACTGCAAGGCTTCACCAGATGTGTCCCGGCACTGGAACCGTGACTTGAGCATCCCAAACACATGCTCAGTTATGTTTCTTGTTTGTGCGTGTGGCTCATTATGGCGTTCTTGTTCAGGTGTGTGTGCATTTCTGATGGGTGTCATCAGCCACGGCTCCAGTGCGTGTCCAGTATCCCCCACTAGGTGACCATCAGGGATGTCCCCATTGGCAAATTTCTGGTACAGCTGTGTCATATGCCAGATGTGGGAATCGTGACAGCTTCCAGGGCAGCCAGCATACACATTCATTATTATGCCCTGGGCATCGCACATGACCTGGCAGTTGCTGGAGGGGAAGCCCTTCCGGTTGATGTAGACCCTACCCCGCTCACCGGGTGGTGCTTTGATGTGTATGTGCGTGCAGTCTATTGCACCCACTACCTCAGGGTATTCTGCTATTTGGTGGAAAAGATGCATATTGCTGGCCAATGCCTCAAGGGAATTGGGGAAATATACATGGTCACCGCCATGTGTTGACATGGCATCCAGGAACTGGTGGAGTACTCTGGATGCTGATGCCTGTGAAATCCCCATCATATCACCAGTTGGTCTTTGGAAGGTACCTGTAGCTAGTATTCTTAGGCCAACACATACCTTGGTATCCACTGGGATGGGCTCCCCTCTGTTGGTTCTGTGTGTGAGGCGTGGCTGGCACAGCTCAACAATTTGCTGTAGGAGGTCTCTGTCCACCCTATAGCACTCCACTGTCTCCAGCTCATGTAGCCCCTGGTAGGTTACGCTGGGTCTATACACTCTTCTTCGTCTCCTCACTGTGGGTTGCTCAGCAGTATTCACAATATCACCACCCTCAGCACCTTGCACATGTTGGTTTATGATAGCAAGAGCAGCCCCTAACATTTTGCCTGACTTAAGCTTTTTAAGCTTTCCCTCTTTTTCTACTGCAGTGTTGCAGAATTCTTGAGAAAAAACAGGGGGAATGGTGTTTGCAGAGTTTAAAGTGCTGTGCTGGGCTGGGCTAGTCTGCTGTCTGTGTAATTGGCTGATTCTGATACATTTCACCTGGCAGCTCTTTTACTTCTTCTTGGTTAACTTCCTACTACTTCTTTTCCTTCCTTTTGCCTTTCTGTTTCCGCCCGGGGGGAAGCGCCACGCAAACAAGCGCAAACACGTGCACATGCTGTGTGCATGTTTGCAAGGAGTTTCCTGTCTTTTAACAGTGTGCACCTTGGGTTTGAGGTTTTCAAATAGGACAACTGTAGGCATGCCTCATACAATCCTGAGCAACTTAGATCAAACACAAGCCACTGTGCTCCAATTAGCTTACAGCCTGTCTGACACACCCCCTCATGATGTCATCTATATTCTACTCTTCTACTCACCTACTCATACACTTACAGTCTTGGGACATGACTCACATGCTGGGGAAAATTGGGATTCACTATCCTTATCATCATTTGCATAGGATTGCCTAGTAATGAATGGTTACATCTCTCGCACTGAGCCCCCCCCCCCCCCTTAGCAACCACTACTCAGTGGCCATGTTGCCTTCAGCTTGCCATTCACCTGCATGGCAGAATAAGCTTTTTAGTGAAAATGCCTATTTTTGGCTTTTTAAAATTATTTTCTTGTTTTTATAAGCGCAGCACATTTCCGCAGTGCTGCGCTGTGCTTAAACATTGGAGATGGGGGAGGAAAAAAAGAAAGTTAAATTGTTATATTTTTAAATATTTTATAATGCCAATGGCCTTATATTTGGCCATTGGCATGCTTCCTGAACTGTATGCATCCTTTATTTGGAGCTGTCATAGCTCCATTTAGCTATTTGCGGAAATGTACTCTGTTACCAATGGAGTATATTTCTGCAGCTAACACTAATCTTCCACAGACAGGTTAGTGTTTCCTGCATCACAAATTTACCTCATTTGCATGGCTTTCACCAGCAAATTAGGTAATTTGCATACCATGACGCTGTCCATTCAAGAGTAGCTTTAATAGCTCTCATGCCCACCCCTGCCAGCTGTACCTGGATCGCATGGCAAACATATTGCCAGCGTGAGCTCCTACACTCTTCTTGCACTTCGTGCAAGCTTTCATAAATCCAGGGGACTTTCTTACATTGTGTTAGGTAAACTGTGTGAAAGGTGAACAGACTTGAAACTAGAAAAACTACTAGATTCATCACCCATCTTGGAAGGTGTGACATGGTCAGGTCCAGCAACACTGTTGCCACTTGGTAGAGCCAGGTAATTAGCAGGCATGGGACCATGGCGGGAACAACAGCATGACATGTGGCATGTAGTGTTGTGGCAGGCTGCAGCGTGAGACAGGAAGCATGACATGCAGCATGTAGTGTTGTGGCAGGCTGCAGCGTGAGACAGGAAGCATGACATGCAGCATGTAGTGTTGTGGCAGGCTGCAGCGTGAGACAGGAAGCATGACATGCAGCATGTAGTGTTGTGGCAGGGTGCAGCGTGAGACAAGAAGCATGGCATGCAGCATGTAGCATTGTGGCAGGCTGCAGAGTGAGACAGGAAGCATGACATGCAGCATGTAGTGTTGTGGCAGGCTGCAGCGTGAGACAGGAAGCATGACATGCAGCATGTAGTGTTGTGGTAGGGTGCAGCGTGAGACAAGAAGCATGGCATGCAGCATGTAGCATTGTGGCAGGCTGCAGAGTGAGACAGGAAGCATGACATGCAGCATGTAGTGTTGTGGCAGGCTGCAGCGTGAGACAGGAAGCATGAATGCATGCATGCATACATACATACTGTACATACAGCCAGTACTGCAAGCCACATTTCCAGTGCACAACACGGCCACAAAGTCACCAGGGAATCTGGATGACAGACCTCCACATAAGTCAGGAGACAGGAATCTGATGGTCAGAATAAATTACAGAGAAAAAAATAAAAACAAATCAGGTGCAGTAATGCTTCTGAAGTGTACAGATTAAAGATAACAATAATTGTTATGAAGTCATACTTTCAAATTTCAGTAAGCATTTTGGAAATGTGTCATCCTGTAGTTTTAGAGATTTTTGACAATCAGAATGAGCATCATACCTTATCATGTGTGACACTTGAGGGCTGTGGACAAAGGAGAAATTAGGTTAAAATGGCAAAATAACACAGTTTTACTTGCATGTACCCATAGATTGTTGTTTACTAAATCCCATTATTTGCACTAATAAATGTATTTATTTGCATACTGCACAAGAAGACAGCACAACTATGGTTGACTTTTGAAAACAATTCTATTTACCTGACAATTCCAGAGGAGTAATTATCTAACTCCAAGACACAGATTCAGAGAGAAACAGAGGGTATATTTCACTCTGTTGTAGCTTATTCATCTAATTGGTGTTTCTGCAGTTTTTTGCATGATGTTTTGTTTAATTGCACTTACTTTGAATGAACAAGATAGCAGTGCACTTTCAATGATTTTTCTTTCACTTTTTATCACAGTAGTGCGCCCTTGGATTGGTGTATATAAGTTAGGTTGGATGTCGGGGTGCTTACTCTCTAAAAAATGTTTATGCTTTTTTATTTTTTCCAAGCTACCCTTTTCGGTCCTGAAAAAATCAACTAAATGCTATTCTTTGTTGAATATCTCAGCTGAACACAAGGAAACCAAATGGGAGTGGTCAATCTTGAAAACAAGCCACATCTCCCCTTTTCTGCATTACTGTATTCCTTGTTCAGTAAATATATCTATTCATAGGACTCCTGAGTCAATATGTCTAATTTCAAAATCAAACAACCAAACCAAAAACCACCTCCAGAGGAAGCGTTAATAGGCAAAAATAGTAAAACGAAAAAAAGGCTTCCACCACAACGAAAAGTTCACTAAGAAATTCTGTTAAAATGTAGGCTTTAATAAAGCGAAGAAATAAAAAGCACAAATTGTGCTGTTCAAGTTGCAGGTCTAACAGGATCCTGTTTGACCTGCAACTTGAACAGCACAATTTGTGCTTTTTATTTCTTCATTTTATTAAAGCCTACATTTTAACAGAACTTCTCTGTGAACTTTTTCGTTGTGGTGGAAGCCTTTTTTTCATTTTACTAAATGCAAACATCAGCATTTTTATGAAAAGACATTCTGCACCATACTTTCCAAAAACTGACTGGAGACTTCCACTTATTGTATGTGTGCAGGATGTGAAGGACTAGTATATGACTAAAGATACATCATTTCTAATTGCTCCTGTTGTGCCTCATAAAACATATTCATATGATTTTACAGAAGATACAAATGGCCATCAGGAGTTTAGATACTTCTTTTTCTAAAATGATATCTAATAACTAAAAAAAGACTAGTAACTCTGTATCATAAATGTGTGGCATCCTTGGAAAAAAAAATAAATCTTGGTTGCCCTACCTGTCTGTCTGGAGCCACACCTAGTCATGTAGTTTATGAAATACAATTTCTTCCCCACAAGCCTTCTAAATGGTAGCTTTGTCCTCCCATCCCCTTTATGTAATCTAGAAGTTGTTGTCCTCTATAATAGTAACACTTGTATCTGCTAAACACTAAAACACTAACAAAGCACTGACAGCCTCTCCGTTTACTCAGTGTAAGGTAAGCACTTTGGCAATGAAGGTATTGGAAGTTACACTTATGGTA
Source organism: Protopterus annectens (assembly GCF_019279795.1). Taxonomy (NCBI): domain Eukaryota; kingdom Metazoa; phylum Chordata; order Ceratodontiformes; family Protopteridae; genus Protopterus; species Protopterus annectens. The sequence goes on from NC_056725.1 coordinate 168,804,526, forward strand.
GAAAGGCCTAGCTATTTGCTAAAAAGATGGATTGGGAGTGTTGCTCGTCCTTTGTTATGATTCAAGATGAACAGGTGGGGTAGTTCATTTATATGCTCTATTATATAGAAACACATCAGGATGGACAGCAGCAACATAAAATAAAAACAAACTGATTAACTGACAGACCATTACATACATGCATGCTTACATCTCAACAGCTCTCTACAAAATGGCAGTCTGGCTCGCACGTGCTCAGTATTTATACACATGTGCAAGCCCATGGAAAGTTTCTTAAAGGTATACATACATACTGATCTACATCCTCCCTCTTTAGTGAATTGTCCACAATAACATGACATCTGAAAAAGACATGCAATTATACAGATACTAAGAAATAAACACAACGTTCATGTCCAAGTCACCATTTATCTGGAACATGGTCTGGAAATGCCACCTGATCTAGTGATATTAGGTAAAAAGATACTGAGTGCACCACCACGATTAAAATGTTCCAACTTTAATAAACAAAATAAAAACTCACTAAAACTGTTACAAAAGTTAAAAATAGATGAAGCATCAAATGATAAGTGCTTTTGGCAAGTTTGCCTTCTTCAGATTGTGACTTCCTGTGCTTCATTCCATATCCTTAAACAAATGTTCACCAATCGGGAGATTTCCTTGCATTATTAACCCCTCCTACCACAGGCTGTCAATCACTTGCCTGGAGGCAGACAAGCCTCCAATTCTAGCCAATGGAAAGACGTTTCTGCTTCAGAATAGGTTTCAATTTAGGCCGGGGGGGGGGTGGTTAGCTCTTAAGTTATTTATCCACCCAGTTTCACAACTCTCAGTATTGTTTTGAATATCCCCAGCTCTATGTCCTGTAGACACACATTCTATAGCTTTAAAGCTAAAATAACGGGTTGGATTTGAGCTAATATGAGATGCCAGTGGATTTTTTTATATCCTTCTGTCGAATATCTCGTAAATGACTTAAAATCCTGTCTTTCAGGTGTTGATCAGTTTTGCCTATATAGAAACAGGGGCAAATGTGGCAGCATGCTAAATATACAAGATGTTCACTGCTGCAAGTTGCTTTAACATTAAATACATAGCTCTTGCCTGTAGTTGGATGGATGAAAGTATTATTACTATCTATAAATTGACAGGCTTTACATCTTCCGCATTTGTTGGTTTCTTGTCTCAAGATATTAACATTTTGCTTGGGAAAACCATCTTTATTGCAAATAAGTCTTTTGATATGCTTCTTGTTCTTAAACGTAAATCTCGGTCTTTCTCCTACAATGATTTTTATTTTTTCATTTTCAGTCAAAATAGGCCAGAACATTCTGATAACATCACATACCTTCTTGTTGTCTGTATTAAAGGTTAAGGGCGGAACTTAAATTAGTTCCTTCAAGGTTCCTAGTGTCTTGTCATCTGTCCAATGTCACATTGCCAATATTGCATCTGAAGAAATAGGGACATCCTTTTGTTCATCCTGTTTCAGGGTGTTTTCTGCTTGTCAAGTCATCTCTATTATAGCCCCTATTAGATAGATTTACTTCCAATTGCCTGCGTTCCTTCTGGAATATATGCTAATTCGTACATAGTCTGGAAATCCGTGTCAGCTGATTCTCATAAATGCTCCTATGGACAAACTCAGGATGCATACTACTCCTATGCAGAAAATGGTTCTTCCGAGTGCTTTTCCTATGAACACTCGTACTTATTCCATTAGTTTGACCTAATTGCAGGGATATATCTAGAAAATCTATTTCATCCCTAGAGTACTGAAGGGTGAATTTCAAGAACTCGGTAGTGGTTTCAAGATACTTAGTGAAAGACTTAAGCTGATCTTCATTCCCATTCCAGAGGATAAAAATATCATCCACAAAATGTCCATAGTATATAATATTGGTAGACCAAGGGTTTTTATTACACAAAACATGCATTGATTCCCATTATGCCAATACTAGGTTAGAATAACTATTGGAACATGGGGTGCCCATGGCTACACCCCATACTTGCAAATAATAAGTGCTGCCATATGATAATATGTTGTTCTCCAAGATTAGTTTGAGTAGAAAACATATCAGGTTAGAGTTCGATCCCAGTGGAGATAAAAAAATCTGACTGCTTCAATCCCATAAGAATGTGGTATCACTGTAAATAAATTATTTATTTCCATTGTCACTAATAACAGATTAGCCACACTGTCCATGTCTTGCATTTTCCTGGAGAAATCTTTCAAGAAGCTACCTGAATCTTTCAAAACTGTTTTTGCTTCTGGTATGAGTTTTTTTAGCTCTTTCTCAACATACATGGACAGGGGCTCAGTTACCCAACCTCTCCCCACGACTATGGGTTGTAGAGGAGGTTAGCATGATTTTTATGTATAAAGGCAAAAAATAAGGAATTGATGTGGCAAATTAAGCTGAATGCCACAAAAATTCCAGGTTTGAATGAAGGTATTAGTATAGCCAGCGTTTTAAAATTAAATAGAGAAAAATTATGAATTGGTCATATATTACTTTTTGGGTTTTTACTTTTCTAGATTGAAAAGTCCCTACTGTATTTTATTGTTTTGGTGTTTAAAGGTACAATCATTTTTTTATAATCAAATAGGGCTTAACATTCTAGCAGTTAATAGTATATATTGGTATCGCAGAAAATGCTTGTGAATGAAATTCATGAATTATTATTTGCTACACGGATTTAATGTGACAAGCGACTGTATTTATTTATTTATTTATTTGTCTGCATATTTAATACCTATAAAGGTTTTGTATAGATGCAATCTCATACGGTTTTTAAAACATTTTTATCAACATATTATTTGTGTAATGAATTTCACCAGCTTGTTGCCTAGATTTGATGTTACGGATGACACTGGTGCTTTAAATCTGTAATTAAAACAACTGTAATTGAAGATGAGCTAATTATGTTATTAACTTCAAGTGGTATATAACAATCTAGTTTTGTGACTGTTTTTATCTTGATAAAGCCTGGTAGGAACCAGGCAAAAGTGCTTGACTGATTTTTTACCTTTTTATTATTTTAAAGATTAAAAGTTGTTGAACATCTCTAAGCTATTTTGCTCATTATTTCCTTCAGTTGGACACACTTTGGATCCTTCGAACTGTCTTTTTACCCGTGGAGTTTTTTTTTTTGCTCTGGATTTTGTATTAGCGTGGACTTATGATTTTTATGTATCTTTGGCAGGCCACTTATGGCTGAAATGGTGGGATGAATTACCTCAAAGAATTACCTCAAAGAAATCAAACAATTCTTTAGTGATACGTCTTTCTAAAACAAATGATTCAAGGTGTTCTTTACATTTCTAATTTTCCTGTCAACTGTATTTCTATTGATGATGTTGTAAGTTCCTAAGTCATTTAGCAGATCATGCATCTTGTTCCTGTAACAAATCATCTCCATTACTACAATGGCTTCTCCTAGTCATGGAGACAATTTGGTACAGGAACAAGAAACCTATTCTGAAGCAGAAACATCTTCCCATTGGCTAGAACTGGAGGCTTGTCTGCTTCCAGGCAAGTAATTGACAGCCTGTGGTAGGAGCGATTAATAATGCAAGGAAATCATCTGATTGGTGAACATTTGTTTAAAGATATGGAATGAAGCACAGCAAGTTACGATCTGAAGAAGGCAAAGCTGCCAAAAGCACTTATCATTTGATGCTTTTGCAACAGTTTTAGTGAGTTTTTACTTTGTTTATTAAAGTTAGAACATTTTAATTGTGGTGGTGCACTCAGTATCTTTTTGCCTAGTTTGTACCTCTTTCTGAGACACCTTTAGTAGTGGGGACTTATCCTTTGCCATTGATATAGTGATATAGCCATTAGGACTGAGTTTAGCAACAGGGACAGTCATCAGTAAACAATCTTTTTCAGGAGTTTCTGGAATCTTCTCAGGAACAGAGATATTTGCTGGAATGTCCTCTGGAACTGGAACACTGGATAACTCACTCTGAGATCTATAGTCTTTTTCACAGGCAAGATGCTGCAATACAGGCTCAAACACTGGTACTAAATGTTTCTGATTCCACCTAATTTCTACTCCTTGTGATTCCACAATGTATGATCTTGGCTTTGGACATACACGTTTCACGACTCCAATCTGATCAAAACCTTTGGACATCTGCAGCCTCACTATCTCCTCTTCTCATAATGGATTGAGCAGTTTGCTAGACTTGTCATAAGAGGACTTCTCAGATAAGCGCTGCTTTAACAGATGGGCTTTCACTGATTTGTTGTTCTTAACACATGGAACCAATAGATTACTGCTGATTGGTAGTGTCATTCTGGTTTGTCTTGACAGAAGTCGCTGGGCAGGTGAACTAAGATGTTTATCATGAGGAATATTTCTGAGAGTGAGGAGATTCAGAAAAAACATTGTTATTGTCTCGTTTCAACTTCTCTGATAACTGTTTTGCACTTTGAACTGCACATTCTGCCAAACCATTTGACTGTGGGTACTCTTGGCTACTTGTAACATGAATAAAATCCCACTCTTCAGCAAATCTCTTGAACTGTTGGCTTGTAAACTGTGTACCTTTGTCAGAAATAACTTTGTGTGGAGTACCATGGACTACAAAATGACACTTCAACTTAGTAATGACAGTACTGGATGCTAGATTAGGAAGTAGGTCAATCTCAAATCAATTTGAATAAGAGTCTACTAACACCACGTAGGTTGACCATTCCATTCAAAAATGTCTGTGGCTACTATCGACCAAGGTAGTTCAGGAATCTGGTTTAGCTGAAGTGGTTCTTTCTGTTGATGTGGCTTAATACTATTACATATAGAACAAGATGAAAGTACTCTCTCAATATCCTTTGACAGAGAAGGCCAAAATACTAGTTCTCTCACCCTTATTTTGGTAGAATCAGTTCCTGGGTAGCCACGATGCAAGATGGTAATATACTCTTGTTGCAAGGATTTTGGAACAATCACTTTTGGACCTTACATGATAATACTATTGTCAAACAAAATCTCATCTCTGTAAGGAAAATAAGGTTGCACTTTTACTGGTAAACAATACTGTTTGAAGTCCATCCTCAGCTGGTAAAGTGGTTGAGCTTCTGAAGAATTGGATCTGAGGCTGTGCGACTTCTAACCTCATCAAGATGTGTGGAAGAAAAGTTTCTCACTTCCATGACTTCAAAATCAAGTTTCTCATTTTCATGCTGTTCAGTGGTATTTCTGAGCGATCTGGATAAAGTATAAGCAAGATAATGAGCTTTGCCTTTTGTGTAGACAAGATTGAAATGATACTTTTGCAATTTCAGCATCATAAATTTGGAATCTGGCAGGAGCTGTATGCATAGGCTTTCTCAAAATAGTGACGAGAGGTTGGTGGTCAGTTTCGATTTGAATTGGGTGGCCATAAATATAATCATGGAACTTCGAACATGCAAACACAATTGCCAAGAGCTCTTTCTCTATCTGAGCATACTGCATCTCGGTTTGGGTTAGAGTTCTGGATATATAGGCTACTAGTTTACCCTCTTGAAGAATGACTACACCAAAACTCCAATGTTATGATTCGAGATGAACAGGCAGGGAGGTTCATTTATATGCTTTATTATATAGAAACACATCAGGATGGATAGCAGCAACATACAATATAAATGAACTGATTAACTGACAGACCATTATATACATGCATGCTTACATCTTAACAGGTTTCTACAGATGGCAGTCTGGCTTGCATGTGCTCAGTATTTAAATGCATGTGTAAGCCCATGGAAAGCTTCTTAAAGGTATACATACATGCTGATGTACAGTGCGTTCATCATGATGAACATTGATTTGGCATAGAAAGCTTTGGGTTGACAGAGGATAGGAGGTCTGTAGGATGAGTCTCAGGGACAATATAGGAGCTAGAGATGATAGTGGACTGGCTAACAGGTTCACAAATGGAAGAATGGGATGGAAGATGAAGCAAAAAGAAGCCAGTACACTGGATGGGGTGACAAGGGAAAACACAGAAGCTGTAACAGGAGTACAGGCAAATAAGTGTGCCAAAAAGTAAAATGATGGGAGGAATTATGAGCTACAACAATAAAAGACTGATACGGTAGAGGAAATAAAGGTGAGGAAACAGTTGCAAATATCAATGATAAGTGATGAAGGGAGACAGAGCCCAGATGTGGCCAGGTATGAACCAGCATTACAAGAACAATAGGATGGAAGTGGCCAGGTAGAGTTAATCAGCTAGATTGAAAAAGACATGCAGGAAGAGTGCAGGAGGGATTGGGAAGTAATCGGATACATCATGTTAGAGTGAGTCAGCCACCAATAACAGTGACGATGGCTTGAGTAGTGGAAATGGTGCAGAAACATTTGCAGACAGGAGGGATAGGGCCATATAGCAGGAAGTGCAGGAAACTGCTGATTAGAGAATCAGTTGCCAAGGATTAAAAGTCTTGGCAAGATAGATTGTCTACTATCCTCTTCCATCAGGCATGAACAGTAAGTCCATATTGTAATATATTTACATCTGTGCTGACCTATTTGCACAAGTAATCACATAATGGCGTGTTTCTCTGTCTGTCCATAAACTACCTGATCATGTCTCCTGACACACTCTTTCCTTTACCAGTTCCTCAAACTCACAAATCTCAGAATGGTTTAAAATGTATTATGTTCACTGAAAGACTGCAATTATGTGAAACATTTTTTTCATGTTTACTGAAAAATATCCTTTCCCCACCATTTATGTAACCACTAGTTTATATAAGTAAGGAGAGGACAATCCCCTTGTTGTAACAGAAGTTGTCACACACATTTTTGGTGGGTGTGTTTTTCACCGAGTTTGAGTTATCTAGATTGTTGTCAGAGGTTATGCTTTTGGTAGCTGCAGTTTGTCCTTCACAACCTGTATAAAGGCAGTATGCTGTCCTTCCTTCTCAGCTGTGTTCCACCCTCACCATGGCGACAGTTACAGAAAACAAAAAAGTGATGTCAAAACAAGGCAGCTGGAAATACGACACTGTTTTACATAGGACATACTGTAAGCTTATACAACAGGTGTGCCCATACACCTACTATAGTAAATGTCACGCTGTAGTGTGGTCTCTTACTGTACCTGCATTACTTTGTCCACAGAAATCGGAATATATCAGCCACACTGCTTTTACAGGCTCATAATTATTATAGTTAAATGCGCTGGTATTGTCACGATGTCACAAAGACAGTATGCATGTTGGGGCTTTGCTAACAGCAAATCTTCATATATTTCCATAGTCCAAATGAAATATGACATTTTCAGACAGGAGTTTTTCATTGAAATTTGTATAAATTTTTTATGTGCCATCCTTAGTAAAGAGAATCATTTATGCATATACTGTATGTACTGGTATTTGTTTATTTGTGGTAAAAACATCTACATCTAGGATACTGTACATAAGGTACTCTGCCCCCAAATTTACATGCATGCTAGCTAGCCTTTACAGAAAAGAAAATGTTACTGTCTACATCAGCTTAACTACCAGTTCGGTTTCCTTTGTGTTTGTCATGCTCTGTTTGAGAGTTACACCTTAGTAACCACACCATAGCTGACTTACTTTCATAGGCAGCCTCCTCCGTTCCATTTATATATGTCTGCTTAACTCTCATAAATCATATTTTGTGAAGTGTGATGATACATCTTTATATTACTGAGTACACTGCAATCAAAAGTGTTGGTTTGTTTAAATTTTGTAACACTGTGCAAACAAGTTAAATCAAAAATAATCTCAGATCCTAGCAAAGAGAGTCAGTTCATTTTGATCGTCTGTGGAGACACACACACACACACACACACACACACACACACACACACACACACACACACACATACACACATGCACTTGCAGCATGATAAAGTACAATGTATATACTTGTTAATTTCTTAAACTAAATGTTAGATTTCTTGCGCAATTAAGGAATGAAAGGTGATGAAGAGAATTACTGCTTTAGGATCTAGGCATTTGAAGGTTTTTAGTGTTACAACTTCAGATGCCTCCAGAATCAATTTGTTGAATGTAAGAAAAAGAATTATACAATGAAGGAGTGTAAACAAATAAATGAGCCAGTCAGAATTGTGAAATGGATGTTCCGGCAAGGATGTTACTTTCCTTTAGAAAATGGACAAAAAGAAATAATGACAACGTACTGGAGAGCGTACCGTTCATTGACATGATATTCATTTATGGGTGCACCTGGTAGAGAAACAAGCCTGCTGCTTTGTAAGAACATATTAAGCTACTATAAAGCATGGACTGAAAAAAAACAAATGTTTGCCACCTTGCTTTCACTCTCTGAGCATGCCTGTTTAGCAAGCATAGAATAAAGTTAAAATAAGTAAAATGGGAAAAACGCGTAAAAAAAGCAGAAGCAGCAGTTACAAAGACTTGTCATTTCACTTTCCTCTTGCTAGTAATAGGTTAAATAATCTGAACTGGAGGAAAAATTAACACCGTTTTAAGTGTGTGTGCTTTTGTTAATGTTGTGTATATGTCTGTGTATGAGAGTGAGACAGAGAGAGAGAGAGAGGGGGAGAGAGAGAGAGAGAGAGAGAGAGAGAGAGAGAAAGTGGGAAAGCATGCATTTTTCAACTTCATGGTTCAAGAATTCTGGGAAAAGCCAGCAGTAATGAGGTAACAAATCAGGGACAATTTAAATATAATCCTAATTAATTTAAAAAGTGAATTGAGCATTAAAATGTATTTTTGTACAATAAGAAGTACAAAACTATAATGTCTGGCTTTATGAACTGACTGTAATTACCAGAAATTCAAACATTATCAAGGGTCAGAACAAAAGTATGAGGCAAAATCAGGGACAGCCAAGAGATGTGGGGGTTGCAGTACATTGCACTATATGAATTTTTCATTCTTTTCATCACAATGAGACATATGTGGTGTACTCAATCAAAAAAGTGGCTGTAACCGTTGAACACATTTATGTGAGTGCTTGCGTGTGTGTGTGTGTGTGTGTGTGTGTGTGTGTGTGTGTGTGTGTGTGTGTGTGTGTGTGTGTGTGTGTGTGTGTGTGTGTGTGTGTGTGTGTGTATGTATGTATATCTGTGGACAAAAAATACTTCAATAACCTATATTTTGAATGTAAAATACTTCCTACATAAGTATAATTCCTACATGGGATTAGACAAGATTAAATTATTTAAAGTGTTATTTAGACCCATGTTCAGTAGAAACATTTAAAATACCTTAATGAAGACATGGTTTGATTAGAGTGAATGCACTGGAATCAGTGGTGGAATATTTAATTATTACATTACAAAAGTGATGTCATACAAAGAGAAAGGAGTATTGGCTATTTAGGCAGAAATATTGATAACTGATTATGTCTTAAGTGGGTTTCCTAAGACAACAGACTTCAGCTTCAGCTTCAGATTTATTAAAGTTCTTTAGACCATGTACTGTAAAATGAGAATAATATATAGTAACATGACACAATAAAAATGATTATAAAACAACAAAAATCAATAAGAGATAAAATTAAGAAAAACTAAATAGGTAAAATTATTATTTGTTTACAAACAACTGTAAAACCAACTCGAATGATCAAGTAACCTAGACTAGATCAAGTAGATATGACCCTTTTTAATTTCTCCAAGTCTTTTGGGTTTCTAATACCATGGCAGGTATGAACCCCATTTTTAAATCAAAGTATGATTAAAGTTTATGAAATTAGTATTGTTTTCTTGTTTCAGTCTTTGATGTCTGCCAGAAGTGCTCTTCACAGTACCTGCAATGTACCCAGTAATGACTCCTTGCACAATTCGTATGAGGTTACATGTATTGGTAACATTTAAATAAGACTGTAGATTCTTTTTTATAAGACCAGTTCCTTCTACTACTATTGGAACTGTCTGGGTATCTTTCTTCCACATTGCTCTCATTTCTGCCTGCAAATCCTAATATTTTATGACTTTGTGTCTCTCTGTATACAAGACACTGTAGTCACAGGGTGTGGTAATTTCAACGATCAATGTTACCACTATATCCGGTTTTCTAGCATCTATCTTTTGAACTGTTGGTAATGGGTGATCCCATGTGATATAGACATCATCATTTTCTATGATGCTTTGTGGCTCGTGTTTCCAGTGTTTTTAAGCAGCTTCAATACCATTCATGTTTGCAAAATCCACAGTGCAACAGTCTTGCCACATTATTATGCCTTTCAGTATACAGTCCTTATGCAATTAGTATGTAACAACCAGCAATGAGGTGTGCAACTGTTTCCAATGCAGTTTTACAAAACCTATATTTCTCAGTTTTTCCCACATGTTCAATGGACTTTGTAAACCAGCATTTAGATAGCCCACTGTTTTGGGCCATCAACATTAACCTTTCATCTCTTGGTTTGACTTCGCCTCTCCTTAACCATCCCTGTATTTGTTCCTGATCAAAATGAGATTCTTCCAAAAGTTTTCTATACTTGCAACTATATTTATACCTTTTCCACATTTCTTGCCCTCTCATCTGGTCCTTCATCTTATATTCTTTCTTTTGTTTTTTGGCACATTCAGTTGCTGTCTGATTTTTATCTACTTCTGGTTTCATTTCTATTCCTGCTTGATGCTGATATGCTCCTGTCAGATTAAGCAGATAAGTCATTTTAGATTTATTCTCCTCATGTTTCAAAACTTTCACTACATTTGGGTCTTGTGAGGTCAGCAGATATGTGTGGAGTCCCATGATTGCAGATCTATATATACATGTAATCAATTTCAAGGAGGCCCAACCATCTTTTGGAATGGGGAATATATAATCTTGGTATGCACTGATTTTTTTATAAATCATTTGGTGAGCATGAAGCATCCTTTTTGTTTTCCTATTTAATCTATTCAACACATTTCGGGGCCAGTCAGTCACTCCAAAATTGTAAGGTAGGACAGGAAGAGCAAATTGATTTATAGCTTTAATTTTGTTCCTAGATGTCAACATTGTTTTCAGGATTAATTTAAATATTCTAAAGTATTCCTTATTAAGTTTTACTTGCATTTATTCATGTTTTATTCTTGATCCTTCATCAATTCCCAAATGTTTACACACTCCCTTTTGCTCAAGTTCTTTTATATCACATTCTTGCCCCAAACTGATGTTTTCCTGATGCTGCAGTTTTCCTGCTTTAAAGGTTGCTTTTGCACATTTATCAAGACCAAATGACATTCTTATATCATCTGAAAATGTTTTGACAACTTGCAGTTGTGCTTTCAGTTCCTCATCTGATGAGCTATACAGTTTTAAATCATTGACAAAGAGAAGACGAGAAGTCTTTTCACTTTGCTGTTAATTATAGCCATGGCCTAAGCTGATAAGTAAACAGATTAATGGGTTAAAGGCAAGGCAGAATAACAGCGGTGACAAGAGAGTCACCCTGGAATACCCCCTTTGAATTTTTATCCCTGGAATAATAATTTGTCCTTTATCATGGCTTAATTGTAAAGTGGTCTGCCACTGTTTTATGGTCACTCTAATGTAGTCGATCAGTGTAGGGTGTATCTTATACATTTTTAAGCACTCTTTTATCAAATGTGGAATACTATCAAATGCTTTTTTGTAGTCAATCCATACCATACATAGATTCTTCCCCTTTTCACAGTTCTCCACTATGACTTTATTTAACAACAAATGATCTTTTGTTCCATAAGACTTTCTTTTATTGCCCTTTTGTTCTAGTCCCATAATTAAGTTTTCTTCTAAATGACTGACAAACTCAATAACTGTTGAAACCAAAGGCCTGGAATAGCTGCAGACAAACAGACCAAGTATAACAAGTGTACCTGACCAAATTTCCTTTCTTTACGCTTGTATCCAAGTAAGAAAGACTTTGTATCCAAATACAGGCGACCCCGTATTACTTTAAAGTAAAAGTGTATTTATTAAGCGATACCAACTTTAATAATTTTGGTTAGTTAAAACAACACAAATAAAATGCTTTTCGTTTCCAAAAGTTTGAAAACTTTTTCAAATAGCTTGTACTCTGCCCCTTTTCCTCTATTTATAGTAATCACGACATCATCTCTCCTTAAAGGTACAAGGTACAAAAGATCTGCCCTTGGGGCAAGCTTTGCGAACCTAGTCATGGCCCAATGGGAAGACACATATATTATGAGCCAAACCCACATTAAAAATTTGTTGTACTACTATACAATATTTTTAGATGATATTTTTGTCATAGTAAAAGGTGACAAAAGTACATCTAGAGACCTTATTCAGTACCTTAACAACACTACACAATTTTTGAAATTTACTTCAAACTACAGTGAGGATAAGATTTCTTTCCTAGATATAGAACTAAGGAAAGACAATAAACACAACAGGTATGTAAGCACTATTTTCAGAAAGAAAACTTTTTCCAACAGTCTGTTACACTTCACCAGCTGTCACCCATTTTACCAAAAGAGATCAGTGGTAAAAGGACAGCTGGTGAGAGTAGCAAGAATGACAACTCTTGACGAAGATTTTCTAACTGAATGTCAGAACTTAGGCATAATGTTTCAGAACAGGGGATACTCATTGGATTTGGTCTATGACTTGACCAATGAAATTACTACTAAGAGAAGGAGAGGAATATACAAACCAATCCTTGATACTAGTAATAGGGAAGCTGAGAGAAATTTAGAAGCCTTAACAGATCACAACATACAAAAAGGACCTACTCATATTAGTTATAACTTTATCACCCGATATAGTATAAATGCAGAAGACCTTAGGCAAGTCATATACAAGAATTGGGAAATACTGGAAAATTATCCAAATGTGAGGAAAAGGCTTTTAGAACTTCCTAAATTGATTTTTAAAAAAGGTAAGAATATGAAAGCAATTTTGGGATATCAAGCCAATATAGTAGTAAAACATCCAGGTATGTCAAAGTGCGTAATGTGTAATTTTTGTAGATACATAGACACGGGAAGGACATTTAACATACGTGACAAAAAATATGACACCAGAAGTAAGTACAATTGCCAATCTAAATTGATAGTTTACCTTGCAGCATGCCAACAGTGCCAAGCTTTCTATATAGGAAAAACCATACATACACTTAGAGAAAGAATGTACGAACACCTATAGAGTATAAAAAATGGTAAACTTGACAATGCCTTGGCAAGACATACTACAGAGTATGTAGGACACCACTTTAAATTTCGAGTCATCGACCAAATAAAAATGGATGAAAGAGGTGGACCAGCTAGCCTCTTGTTGGAAAGGTTGGAACTAATGTGGCAGTTTACTACTCATGCATGTACCTATCCAGGTATTAATGAAATGTCCTCGATACTCTGTATTCTTAGATTAAAGAACTTAGACAGAAGGCACTAACTTAATCACTCACATAGATTTTACTTTTGTAAATAAGCCTGAGTTTAGACTAGTACTATTTCTTGTATATAGTTTTGAGATTTTGAGATTTTATGTTATTACAATGTTATACTTGTTACTGAATGATGTTACAATGTTATTTTTACGATGAAGTTAGAAAGTGACTATACGTTTTGTTGGACAGTTTTGTCTCTTAACTGAAGTAGAAAGTCCCTTATCAACAAATAGGTGTATACACGTGCATATAGTTTTTTACGCGACTATGTTTGACTATCTACAATACAGTTAATACTTGTTGTACTTACTTACATCATGAGAATTTTTATAGATATTATCTTAAATGGCTTCTGATTTTTTACAGTTTTGGCACTCGTAGATGTGACGTATCTAGCCAACTAATGACAAGGCAGACACGAAGAATCTAAATATAGATTTGCACATTTTTATTATTGCAGGGTTGCAGTCTTTATAATAGGAAAACGAAGCTCATACAGAGCTGTTTTAAGTAACTTGCTTAGGGTGATAAATATATATAATAATCTCCACAGAAGTACCATGAATGTCACAATGCCCTGAACACAATAGGACAGGAATTCATAAGGACTTTTAAACATATAAATTTAAATTTATTTGGGTTGCTTCTTACATTAGCGTTCTAATAAGTATGTATTGGCATAAACATAAGTAGTGTAGAGCGCACTTGTATTATGGAGCATACACATTGTACTAAGTTTCGAGATTTAAATGCAAAGTTTTTACTTGTTTGCAAAGTTTTGTATGTCAGACGATCTAAAGCTAGATAGAAGAGGCTTTATTTTACTTGATTTTATTTGATATGTTGTATAATAACGAATAACTTTGACATTGTAAAAGTATATTGTACCTAAGTTGTCTTGCACCTTTAAGGAGAGATGATGTCATGATTACTATAAATAGAGGAAAAGGGGCGGAGTACAAGCTATTTGAAAAAGTTTTCAAACTTTTGGAAATGAAAAGCGTTTTATTTGTGTTGTTTTAACTAACCAAAATTTTTGAAGTTGGTATCGCTTAATAAATACACTTTTACTTTAAAGTAATACGGGGTCGCCTGTATTTGGATACAAAGTCTTTCTTACTTGGATACAAGTGTAAAGAAAGGAAATTTGGTCAGGTACACTTGTTATACTTGGTCTGTTTGTCTGCAGCTATTCCAGGTTTTTCTTCTAAATGACTATAAATTTTGTCAGCATCAATTCTATTGTATAACTTATACATCGTCGGAAGACAAGTTATTGGTCTATACTTTTTAGGGTAGCTTGCATGTTCACTCTTAAGTAGTAGCATTGCTTTTCCTGTTGTTAGACAGGCTGGAGTCTGTTTGGGGTGTGGATATAAATAGTTCTTATGCATGGCTAAATCTTCATGCAAAGATGTCAGTACTTTTAACCAGAAGTTAGATACTGCATTGGCCCTGGGGTTTTCCAGTTGGAGGCTTTTTTTAACCTTGTTTCAATCTCTCTGGCTGTTACTTCATCCCATTTCATATCCTGTACCTTTAAACATCTTCTTTGTTTTACTTCTTCTATCCATTTAGCATCTTTGCTATGTTCCACAGGATCTTCATAAATACTTCTCCAAAATGTATTTATTTCTTCTTTTTTTGGTGGTCTTTCAATTCCTTTTACCTTGTTTCCCAACTCTCTATAAAACTTTTTTGGGTCATCAATAAATTACTTATTTTGCATTTTTCCTTTATATTTATCTGTGTATCTTCTAAGTTTTGCTGCCTGTGCTGAGCATTTTAGCTTGTTATTTGCGATAGTACATAATAGATCCTGGTCTGTTCTAAAACTGCACATTGGTTTTATTATGTCTATCTTTCTTAGTATTTTTGTTGATCTGTTCCATCTTCTATATTCTTGTAACAGACCCTTCTTGTCTTAACTGTTTTATAGTTTTCTCTATTCGATACTTCCATGATGGTATTCAATTTTTCGCCTCCCTTTCTCCTCATTGCCCTGAGTTTTTGCAGTAGGACTTTTTCAGTTATTAATTTAGCTGCACAGTTATATATCCTGTTTACTTCTACTATATCACATGGATCTCTATGGACAGTCCTAATTACTGTGTTCATTTGTTTTATCAAACTTCTAACTTTTTGGGTTTTATTGACCTTTTGCAGTTTATTTCTTTTATTGATCTTAATATGTCTATACATGTCTATTAAATCAAGCAACTCTTCTATTAGCTCATTTTCTTCCAAACTGAGGGCACATCCCTTGTTTTCCATTTCCTGTGGGCATTCCACAGAAAGTTCTATACCATCTTCCTGAGGCACATTCTCTTCAATTTCATCCTGTGCCATCCATTGCTCTGTCATATGGGAGCTCATTGGCCCATCACTCCTCAACATTGACTGCATCAGAGTTTCCAGTTTCCTATTCCTTCCCTTGCTGTCCAGCTTCAAGTGAACATTTATACTGGTTTCCTATGGAAGGCTCCAAAATATCTTCATATGGCACCTGACCAATTGCTTCCAATTCCACTGGTTTCCCCTTAATTTGGATATCCATTGCTCTGTCCTGTTGTGGTGCTTTCTGTGTTAGATTTTCTACACTGAATCCTTCACTTTACAGGTACTCCGAAACCTTAGTTTCTATTTCTTTAACTTCTCCCTTACTAATCTTTTTTTCTACTTTTCCAACTTTTTCTTCTTCATTTTTTGTATTGCAAAGTTTTCCATGTCTGGATTCCTTTGCCTGTATTCCTCTTCAAATATCTTTGGTGCTGCTCTTTTTGTATTGGTTAGTTTTGCTTTCTCCTTTGCATAAATATTACACCATATTAAATCTATTTTTCTTTCCCATGTCCATATTTTTTCTTCCGATGTCTCCTGATCTTCCCGCTTCTCCTTACTTTGTGGACTCACTCCATCTTACTATGATTTAACCTGATATGCTACACCAAATCCTTCACTTTGCAGGCACTCCATAACATCACCTTATATTTTTCTAACTTCTACTTTACTAATCTTCTTTTCTACATTCCCTCTTTGTGATATTTTGTATTGTGAAATTTTCCATATCTGGATGCCTTTGCCTGTATTTCTCTTTGAATATCTTTGGGGCTGCCTTCTTTATATTGATTAATTTGGCTTTCTCCTTTCCATAACTATTCCACCATATCAAATCTCTATTTCTTTCCCATGTCCATATTTCTTTTTTATACTTTTCAAAAATCTTTAGGTTTTGTTGTTTATATTTTTGCACTTCCTCAGATGCTTCTTTTTCCAAACAGATCAATGTTTCTTGATCTATATACTGTTTCTCACAAATCTGTTGTATTAATTAATACAAATTTGTATTTGAAGCTTCTGACAGCTTTTCTTGTGGAAGCATTTTCTTTCCTCTCTTAATCATTTTGTATATCTTATGTCTGGAAATTCTGGGCTTTTTGCATAATAGTAACAATACATAATTTCTTTCTTATCTTCAATAGTCCCCTTTATCATCTTTATGGCTCTTCTTTGGCCTATCAGTTTTTATGATTTTTATGGACTGCTACTTCCTTCTACAACGGGGGGGGGGCATCCTCCCCCTGGGCCTGACCTGGCCCTGTTGTAAGAATGTTTCTGTATTTTGAGAACTCTACACTGTCATTTCCAGTCCTGGCACAGGTGTGCCTACCAGGATTGGGTACTTTTTTATCCTGGGTCTTGCACACCCAGCTATCTTGTTTTTAATTTTTATCCTACGTCTGTCCATTGTATATGCTATATAAATACAGTCTATATATCAGTGTCGCCTTGGTGAGATTTTGTGAAAAACAGGGCCCACCTCATGAAGGTACCCACCAAGACTTAAGGATGAGGTCAGTTGGAGCACTACTACTCACACTTGCTTGCTGACTTTTCATATCTCCATTTGGACTCCTAGCGAGAGTTTGATGGTATCCATTGAGGAAGATCCTCTCAGCCCACCAGACTGGATATTCCAGAGGCAGGCTCCTTGGTGTGCAGATGCCCAAATCTTAGACAATATGAGCAATGCCACTGGAAGCACTAAGAGCCCATGGGAGGTGGAATACATGGTGAGATAGTATCAGTTTAACAGAGTTTGCATATAAGGGAGATGAGTCATGTAGGGTTAGAATAGCTATGCTAGGCAATTATAGATTTATGTTCTGCTCAACAGGAAGCCTATGCAATCTCCATAACACTGGCATAATATCTTAATGTCTAGATACCACAGTAAATAGCCTAGCTGCTGAGTTTTGTACAAGCTGTATGCAAACATCCTCTGCATCTAGAAACCTCAGGTATAGAACCTTACAATACTCTAGAAGAACAGAGACTACAGCATTAACCATTGTACAGAGCTTGAAGGATGTAATGAGATGTTTGATGAGTGTGGTACTCTCAGGATGGAAACAACAACTGCTGAAATCTGGTCCTTTGCTACCTGTATACCATTAATAATTACCACCATATCATACATCTTTGTCACAAAGTTCAGTTTTCTTTCACTGTAAGTGACACTTAGAGACAAAAACTGCTGCTAAAGAATGTGTAATCATAAAGCAAATGACCACAGCTACCCTACTGGAGGTGCTGAATTTAAGACAGTTATTGACCATCTAGGTGTGAATGCATTTCAAGTCCTCAAGTTAAACAGTCAACATGGATTCCTGATGGAAGGACAGGTATACTTGTGTTTCATCAGCACAGCGATGATATGGTATGCTGATGACACAATGGCATAGCGATGATATGGTATGCTGGTGACACAGCGGCATAGCTATGATATGGTATGCTGATGACACAGTGGCATAGCTATGATATGGTATGCTGATGACACAGTGGCATAGCAATGATACGGTATGATGCTGATGACACAGCGGCATAGTGATGATATGGTATGCTGATGGCACAGCGGCATAGTAATGATATGGTATGCTGATGACACAGTGGCATAGCGATGATATGGTATGCTGATGGCACAGTGACATAGCGATGATATTGCAAAAACGCTCAATCAGATAATGTCCCCTTGTCAGTATAAATAATACCTTGAGTCTCCTCTGAATAGAGACTGAATAGAGGCTGCTGACTTAGTGGACTAAATTGGTCAAAAAGATTGAAATAAGTAGGATAAGAATTCCTCAATAAAGATTTCCAGATTGTGAATCAGAGTGAACTGCACACAACTCCAACACTCAGAACAGAACATCTAGTTGATTTGCCACTCTAAGGATTTCCTGAGGCAAGTATTCATATCTCTGCTAGAACAACTCAGCCTGACAAACCAAAGGAAAAACTGGTTATCCAATGCTAGCATGCTGTCAGAGTACAGCTATGCCATTTTTTGCACAGCCATTCAGCCAGTCCTCCTGCATTCATGAAGCTCAGAATCAAGCCACGGATCATGCAGAACCAGAAAGACTAGCCAATGAATCAGGTAGCTAACCATTTACAACTTGGGATTAGTAGGTCAGGTGAGAAAGTAAGGACCTGATTGTAGACCATCAGCTGGTCATCTGAACTAGTGGCACTACAGCCATTATGCTGGCCAAGCAAATGGCTCAAAATGTCGGAGGTGATAAGACCAAGTCTTTTGCATTGCTCAAGTACCATGTCCAAGCGCTTCACACAGGGATGATTAATAATAAATCAAAGGGTCAAGTGACCAGACAAAATAACAAGTGGCATCACCAAATAATTTGTCACGACACTAAATTGAAAGACCAAGTCTTAAAAATGCCCAGCTATATGGATAGCAGAAGTAACGACCAAGCGAGCTTAAATCCCTTCATAAATTTTTTTATTACAAGCCACTGCCACTTTATCATGTCTGGTGTTGATATTCCCTTAGAATGAACTACTGGGGGCATATAAACACAGACGAGATCAGGATGTCAACACACACCTGAATGAATGTCCTCTAACACTACTGGTGGTCAGTACTTGCTGACATACCTATACTTTACTCCTGTACCCATTGCAAACACAAACATTTTGCACGTGTTGTGTAGAGCTGCAAAGCAAAGCTAAACAGCAGAGTATGCTAATGAAAGCATAACAAGATGAATTACATGCTAATTAACCAATCCAAAATGGTGGAGTCATATAGGAAGTTATAAGGCAACAGTGTAGAGATTGGTGTAGCCCTTGACTATGAACATTAAAACCTATTAGAATACAGCTACTGTCACACTTAGAAAAAAATGTTAGCGGTTGTTCCTGCTCTCTTGCATGTGTATGTGTAACAGGCTCAAATCCATGCTGCTGCTGTGGCTGATAGACCTCGGCTAATGAGAAGAAGGGTGTTCAGACCCCATTTAACATATCATGGACTGCATGATATCAAAATGCAAGGTTGTAGGAACACTGTAGCCTTTGCCGCATCCACCTCAGACTAAGGGAAATTTGAGGAGAATGTATACCAGTTGAAACTAAGGCATGTGCAGCATTAAAGATATTAGCTACTGGCACATTCCAGAGACCTACAGGGGATATATTATTGGTATCATAGGCCTCAGACCCCAGAATATTGCACCAGTGTCTTAATGCTATGCTAGAACATGCAAGAGCGTTCATCTATTTTCCCCGCACACCCAAGGAGAGAGCAAAAACAATGCAGGAATTTGTGCTACAGCACACCTCCTTGAAGTTTTGGGGGCCATAGATTGCACTCATATAGAAATCAAATCCCCACTTGGTGAGCAGGGAAGGACATACATCAACAGGGAGGGGTTCCATTCATTCAACTGCCAGGTTGTCTGTAATGCCCAAGGGATCATCCCCAATGTGTCTGCAGATAACACTGTCAGTTACCATGACTCACACATATGACACCCCTCTCATATTTACACAATGTTTGATAGGGGTGATGCTCCACAAGGTCCATCTACTGTGTGATGCAGGTTATGCACTAGAATTGAGGCTCATGACACCCATCAGAAATGTACACACACCCACTGTTTATTTATTTATTTATTTATTTATTTATTTATCATTTGTTGACCAGGAAAGTCCGACTAGGTTCCACAGAGCCTGTTTTCAGCGGAGGCCCGGGGAGAAATGCTCCAGATGCATGTCTTTGGAATGTGGGAGGAAACCGGAGTACCCGGAGGAAACCCACGCGAACACCCACTGAAGAAGAATGAAACAATACCCATGCTCAAACTAGAAATATCACTGTGTGTTTGGCATGCTGAAGTCACAGTTTCTGTGTCTAGACCCATCAGGGGGTGCCCTGTTGTATGACTCAGTCACCTGCACAGAAATTCTCGCAGCCCGTGCCATGTTGCACAATATCATTTTGAGGAATTGGCTGCTAGTGATAGCAAGGGATATTACCATACATTCCTGGACCATAGGCAGGGCCAGCACCTCCAGCACACACAGACAATGATTCTGAGGGAGGACTTCCAGCTGCAGAGAGAACCGGCAGACATAGGTGTACACAATATACCCTTGTTCTGGCTAAGAGACTAGCACACACACACTCACCACCTAATGGGCAAAAGATAGCACACATACTCATCAGCTAAGGAATACACCTAATAACCTAAGCACATACAAATACTATGCCAAACAATGTTCACAAACTTTACTTCCCCTATGTAATGGCTGTGTATGGACAGCATAAGACAGAGGCAGCCACAAAGGACATGACTTGTATCTGCAGTATTGTCAAGGTAAGTGTGGAACCTGTAGCATATGAGCAAATGTGTAAGAAGATAAGAGTAACTGATACACCTGCATACTGTTAGTCATACATGCACTCAAGCATAATCTGTGTGAGGTGTCCACTAATGGCATTATTGGCTTATAGGAATGATATCTGCAACATACAGCTATGCACTATACACAGTAACTGGCATTAAGCCATTCACTTGCCCATGGTACACAAGACAGTCAACAGGACAATTATATCAACAGTTTCACAAGTACAGCAACAAGCAGGAATGCAATATCATGATTTGAATTCATGACTTACAATACTAACTGAAAAAATCATTCCAGAATGAGCATGTACACAAACATCACAAATTGTCTTACGCAATACATATGCATACAATCAACATAGTAAGAAAGGCTCACTTAGCTATCCACTCTGTGAATATGCAACCATAAGTCAAAATAAAATGAACAAAGGGCATGGCACAGTTATCATTTGAAAAGGCTGTGAGTGAGGGAGGAGGCCAAGGCTGACACTGAAGTAGTGAGAGTTTTTGTGAATAAGAAACATAGGACAATCAGTAAAGTAGAAAATATCTCAGGACTACTAACAGGAGATGCATCAAAAATCAAAATTAAAGTGTGCTTAATTTGCATGTGTGAGTTGGTATGGGCAGTTTTTGTGAAATGTGGGTGTACATGGACATAATCAAGCTCTGTGCTAGCACTATGTCCTGCCAAGTCAGACGGGTGTGAGCCATGCATAGAGTTGTCAGTTCAGTGCCGTCACTCCTGACCATGGGAACTGCCTCTACCAAGAGTTGCACTGCTACTTCCACATCCCTGGTTTGAAGTGGGGTGCTACCTGAACATGTGTGATGTCTGCTTGAAGAGCTGTCTTCATGACTACATCTGGGACCATGACCCCGTGATCTACCACATCTGGGTGTGGACACCTCAATCACTGATGGAGCAGTTGAAGTAGTGCCACTATGGGAGAGGGATCTAGCATGGCCACATTGGCTAATGCCAGTAGATGTTGCAGCTCTACAGACATGTGGATTCAGACCCCCCCCACAGCAGATATTCCATCGCAAACATTTCCTGATCCAGTATGACTGTCATCTTATTCAAGGAGTCAACCACATGGTTTAGGCAGACATGCATATCTGAGTGCTCCATGTTTAGGACTCGCACTATCTCTTCTGAGGCCCTGGTGGAGCATGTCTGTGCCTCTGTGATGTCCCTAAACACATGTCTGGTGATACATAATGACACACCAGCATCAGGAGGTGGGTGGACAGTAGGCCTCCTCCGAGCACCTCTAGCAACCCTTCTGTGTGGTACCTTGCTCTCATAATGGTTATGGGCAGAATCATTGGAGTAACCACACTACCCCGATCAACTGTGTCACCCTCAACCTGCCCTGTATCTGAGGGCTCAGTGGAATGGCGACGCGTAGGCATACAGACTGTGTCTAAAGTAAGGCCAAGGGATGTTTTAGCCGCAACCTCAGTGTCAGACTGAACCTCTGCACTTCCCGATTGTGGAAATATATTATGCTACCATCACCATCAGAACCTACCAATACGATGACATCAAGTGGTATGAGTTCTACACTGCCATTATCAAGATTGCCTGTGATAATAAGAAACAAATACAAGGATAAGAGAAATGGTGATTAGAAATGATCCAAACTGCATTCTAAACACTCATGTTAAACAATTTCAAATGCTAAAAAATACAATGCCTAATCTCTTCTCAGACTTACATCTAACTAACGTTTATTGCTAATCAAAGAAAGTTTGTGCTCAGCATGTGCAGGTGGTCTTCTAGATGGTAATTCTGATGCTGCTGGAGAAAGAGGAAGACAGTGAAAGAAGGTTAATAAGCATCACAATACAAATGACAGATGGACAAGAGAATAATGCCCTGCCTATCTTCCCCTTAAGAAATATATCAGAGTCACGCAGACTGACCATCCTCCCCAATGTAATTTCTGTTGGATTGTGTCTCTTCTAAGCCACGTCTCAATGTTTCCAGATATATCAGAAGTATACAATTATTAATACATAAAGATGTCTAGAATGTGAAAAAATGCCTGGATACCAGTATTATCAATAAATAGGCAAAAATTCAAAATAGAAATGCCAAGACAACTTCCTTGGTCTCTCCACTGTTGTGCTGGTCAGCATGGGACATCTGAAAATGCACAGCCACTTGAAGTTGATACTAAACACAAAACACTTCTTTGTAGTAACTGGTGAAATTCCAAGGGCAAATGGTAACACACACTGTGATGTAAGCATATCATTCATTAACAAACTTTGAAAGTAGAGCCAGAACTGGCATACCTGCACTATGCCAACAATTAATAAAAAAATGCATGTAGATAAAAAAGTTAATTTTGTTGTATATTTAAATACATTCCAAATGTTAAAGGGTAAATAGTTTTTGAAGAGGACAAACATACCTTATGACAAAATGCTGTAATTTGCAGAAAACATTCCCCCAAGTAACTAATAGTAATGTTCTGTCTAGATCAAATTAGTCTACACTCCTTTCACTTCCATCACTACACCATTTCCTTTATTTAGTGTAGATGCAGCCCTCTGAGCACTGTAAGAATGCAAATAAGGTGTGAAATCATTAACATTCTTGAATACTAAAATTCTCACTTGGTGTATGGGAGGTAACATTGTTTAAGAAGCTACACTATTTCATGCACAAACCCTAGGACTGCAGGAGAAGCAATGACAATTGTCAGCAACTAATGCCTTGTTAGTGTTAATGATTACACTGACTACAGCAACAAGCAATACTGAAGAGATTCTTCTCTATGAAGTGTGTGTATCATGCAGAGTAGTCTTAAAAAAATTGGAAGCACCATCAGAGCTATAAGAACAACCACAACAACATTGATATTCTTTTAACAATAGCACAACCTCCACCCTCTGCTTAAAAATGGCTCTGTGATGCTAATCAGTTATATTACACTTTTAAACAAAGATGTAAAGAAATGCCCATGACATTGCATTTCTGTTAGTTAACCTGAGAAAAGGGAAAAATGCTCAGAAAGTAAAGAGAAGACATAGCTGGCAGTGTTGACAACCTTACATTAATACAGTGTAGCCTGTTATTAGCTAAATATGTTGTCAAGATCACATTCATCTAGACATGTTCAAGCAAATGAGAAAGGAACATTTTCTGATCTTTATTCTGGTGGACCTGTAATTTGATGTCTTCTAAGTTAGATGCGTATGGTATGCACATTTTTTATTCCTACTCTAAGCCTGTGTTGGTGGCAAAGAGGGATAAGAAACATAACTGAGTGTGAAGTGCTATTGTACTTAACTGAATGTTCAAATCTTGAGATTGTGCTGTTTGAGGCAGCTAATGCATGTTTACTGAGCACATGATCAGATTGTAAGACACACAGAGTGAGGAAATCTCCCAGTTCTACAATTTCATTATTATTCCCTGATGTTTGCTATTCCTGGCAATGTTTTCTTTTACCGGGTTTACCATTTGCACATATTTTAGCAAAGTGCACTTTAGACTGGCATCATTTCATGGCAGTGAACAAGAGTCCACTGACAAACAAAGAAATTTAATTTGGAATGCCATCATTAGTGCAGAGGCAGAGGTACTCCTTGATATAGGACTCTGAACAGCAGTAAGTGAATAAATTCTCCATCTCCCATAGGTATCACTATTGCACATGGTGTAAATGCAATGAATTTAAAGAAACAGGGCAGATAATGCAGAGTTTAAATCCAGTCTGTAGCTGTTTTTATTTTTAAATGGATATAGCAAATGTATAGAAGAATAATATGCTATACATAAAATGTCTGTGCTAAACTATGTGATAAATGTTCCATATCTTACCTGTAGTTCATGTGAGATGAGGTTGCAAAGGTGTTGTTGTTGTCTAGTCACCTGTTTTCCTCATTAATAATAACATTAGCAATAGATGTAGTATCATATGACAGGTTGTACAGTATTATAACACAAAAGGATTAACATGAGTACTGTGAACAGATGTGTTATATGCTGCATAAACCCTCACAATCATTCCTCATCACAGTATGAAGTACTTCTTTATGGCATGCTTTGTATCCTGACTAATTGTGTGCAGTCTGCCAAGCATAACCTGCTGCCACTGTCTATCTTTCCCCTTTCTGAGCCATTGACACTACATGACAGGCTGATGATGTTCATGCCACATGTTGCTTGTAATGTTTGCAGCAAATGTGAAAATTCAGCATTTGTATTTTTAATTGTATAACTGCTGATGAATAGAAATACAAGTCATGCTTGTCCTTGTGTTTTGTGATTTTTAATATGTTTTCCTTTACAATTTGTGCACTGCTTTGGTAATGCACAAACAGTCCTGACAGCTTTATGAAAAAGGGACCATTTTCATTTCCATATTATTCTTTAGTGCAAACACTCCTGGCTCTGTTGCACAGTGTTTGCAATGAGTGAGTGATGTACACTTGACATATACCTCTCCCTGTGGCACAAAATATAAATGTAGTGACGTTGAACCAATAAAGAATTCACACTCACACCACAGAGAGGTTCAGATCTATACTGTGTCAAGGGAAGCAAAAATTATTACTCTGGATTTCTGAATTACTTTCATCACAACTTCACATGATGTTTTTTCTTTTTATTGCTATCTGCACTTGCTCACTGCTGAGTGGTGCAAAATCTTACCTCGTTCAGGAAAAAAGTGAAAAAATGTATTTGGGTAGCCTTCTGTAGTACAAATAGGCTTAGTAGTGATGCAGGGATGTCATCACTCTGGGCAGTACTGAGTGGAGACCGTCCACTTTCTGTATAACTGTTTCTATGGCACAAGATATAAGTGTGGTGAATTTCATAACAGAATACAGATGATCCAGGTTTCAAATCCAGATAGTACTCACTTTTATAAAGTGTGTCAGAATGTAATTTCTGACAACACTTTGATTAGAAAGATAACACTACATACAAATGGTTACCATAAGCTGGTTGATTGCAAGAAATGTGTCAGTAACGCTTTGTTAACTACAGTCTTCCAGATAGCATGTGTCATTAATGATTTACTTATGAAACTGAGTTGATTGTATATTTAATCGTTTAAGCATCACAATAATAATTAATAAAAATGCATTTGCACATCTATGATGGACACAATAGTTTAGTTAAAATCTTGACTCCTCACATAGTCTAATTATGTGTTTAGGACAGGGTGTGTTGTGAAGTATGTACAGTAGTTATTATGCCCAAACCTGTATTACTCACCTCAATAAAGTCTATCCATTTAAATATATTTGCAAACAGCAATACTGCCTCTTACATGAGAATACAGTTTCCAGGACTTCTTAACATCACACATACAGGCCTGCCTGAAGTACGTCACCATTCATACTAAATGCATTATATCTGTAATGACCATGGTTGAAAGGGATATATTCTGTAGTAATAAGAAATAATAACCTGACTTGTAATTCATGCATTCCTATAGGTTTGATTCCCACCTTGTCCAACTAACTTTTTACGGAGTGCAAGTCCAAACAAATTGTATCCCAAGTCATCATATTTAACCTTCCAATGACCAGGGCTTACAAGCCAAGCCATTAAGCACATCAGTGTCGATCACGTGAAAAAGTGTGAATAGGTTGAGCATCACACAAGGCAATTCTCGCTGCCGTGATTCACACCTTCATTGCTGTTTGTTGAAATCCCTGTTTCATTGTCTGGTAATGGATCTCTCTGCTTTCTATCATGCAAATGCTATTGGCATGGCTATATGTCTTTGTGCACTGGCTCTTAAATATGAGATTGGAATATGGTGCCAATTCAAACATAAAGTTGTTGCTTGACTTCTGCAGACATGGCTGATGTTGGACATGATGGTGATAAATTTAAAGCACAGAGGTGGGGTGTTGAGGAGTCCAGAATTTCTGTGGCACTCCTTGTGAAGCATTACAGCCATAGACTACTGCAGGAGGACTGTACTGGATCTCAGTATAAGAATGAGGATTGGAATGGCATAGCCAAGGCTGTCTCCAATGCAACTGGCACCCTAAACAACAGGGAGAATTGATGGCAGCACTATAGTGACTTGAAATGATGCAAGAAGTACCTCCTTAGTCAATGGGAGGATGAGTTTAGAACTATTGACACCCCTCAGTTATGTAAGTTTAGACAATGGGCAAACTGTACATAACTACCCTGATTGGAGAATGAGTCTTCTCCGGCAGGGTATTAATGTACAAGTAATGCCCTGTGAAAAATGAGTCCACCGCTTCATGGCAGCTCATCAAGCTGCCGTGGAGCTTAGACTGAGGAAACAGAATGGCTGCCATTATTTTATGTTTGCTAAGCAGTGTTTTTGCTGTTGAGCTAGTGTAAAATATAAAAAAGAAGACAACAACTAAAAGGTACATGTGTGTCTGTGTATGTGTGTATGCATGCATGGCAGTGAGACAGTGAGCCATTATTTTACACTTGCTAAGCAGCACTGCAGCATCGGGCCTTATAACACCCCTGGGCAGGCATTAATTACACATTAACACACATCCTGGAGGGCATTATTGCTTGCATATTGACCCATCAGCATTCAGTTATACAGAATGTGTAGACAGCCAAGACTGGTTTCATTATGCTTTTATGTCTCTTCTTCTCAATTGTACAGCTGCTAAAGACATTGCAGCAAACTGGGAGGTGCACCAAGAGACATTAAATTAGCTCTGAGAGGCACAAAGTATGTATGTATCAGGTGTTAACTGTAAGCCTAATAACTAATGTAATTATATGCAGAATGGAATACTTCAGGGTTCCAAAATGTCAGCATTGCCTCCACAACCCCTGTCACAACCCCTGCTTTACTTGCCTCATCTGAATCAGGTAGCTCTCCCTCGGCTGCTGGTGAATTAGTACTGTCCAGAAGTAGTAGTAGTAGTAGTGGAAGTGGTGATTTGTCACACTGGTGGAGGGTTTCATAGGAAGGGGCCTTGGTGCCTGAACCTGTGAGTGCTTTGTTATATTGCCCAGATGATGCCACATTGAGCACTGACACAGGAAAATGAGACAGGAGACAGTGATGACAGTTCCAAGGGTGAAGACTCGATTCTCACTGTTCTCAGGCTTGACATGGGCATGCTTCCGATGTCCTCTACCTATCCAAAATCTTGGTGTCTTCTAACCTTTTGTGTCCATCAGCATTCTTGTCTGTCTTGTATGTTCTGTATGTTAATGCCTGCTTCTTCATTTACCCTGCCTATCTGACCCTTACAATCTTAAGCCACTTTCCCAATATTCCTCTCTTCTGAAAGTAAATGAAAATAGCTTGTCCCACAAAAAAAAAATAATAATAATTACTATAATAGTAGGCTGATGTATGAAATGATGAAATTATCATCTTGCATTATCTGGCTCATGTCCTTACTGTGAGGAAGAATAATGCCTACATTTCACAAGACATCCTGCCCTACTCACATAGTTAGGCTATGTGCTAAGTCATGATAACTAATACATACCATCCTTGCCATGTTTAATAAATTGTGCACCCAATTAACTTGTGATTTCCTTTGAAGTACGGTTGATATATAGTAGGTATAAAAGTTTATTTCAGTAACAATTATGGACATAATATGGGCAATCAGCAAATTTAGGATAGTCATTCTTAGTCTTAAAGTCATGATCAAAATTACTTATAAGAATCACATTCTGATACCCTTTGTAAAATCATCTGCAGACTGGACTCAACCCCTGGTTCACCTCTGCCTTTTCATTTAGCTGTGTGTCTATACTTTGTGCCATACAGAAAGTTAGGTGACAGGTGGATTTTCTCCACTCAGTACTGTTTAGAGTGCTGACAGCCACTCATAGCCACTGCTCCTGTTTGACTACAGAATGATAAACTAAAGTTTTCACTTTTTTCTTTCAGCAGTGAACTCTGTTTGCTCGCCACCTAATGTTGCATAAATGAGGAAGGCAAGCGCAGAAATTCATTCCTGAATTAAGTTTGGCACTAACATTTCAAAGGAAGAGTCAAATACACAAAGTGGGTATTTCTGCAAGGCACTGAGCAACTACTGCCATGACAAATGTTGACATCCTGACATATTAAACATTAACAGATCTGTTTACTGTTTAACCACAATCAGATCATTTTCTCCATGCTCATTATTTGTCAATATAAATTCTAAGTTCAACACCTCATATTAGAATCATACATGTGCTAATACTTTGACAAAATCCATTCCACTGTGTTTCTCTGCATTGTGCTTTAGGAGGAGATTTTGAACATAGATAAGTATTGTTCCTGCAATTTATTAGATCATTACATGGAAATGACTTACTACACTCAGGTGAACTGCAGTGAGCTCTGTGACTGAGCACTTCATTCTGTACAGTTATGTCTGCATTGCAGTACTTACACTTGCAAATGATATACAACAACATAGAGCCTTGGCACACATACTTCATCATTGCTTAACCCTAATGATATATAACCACAGAGCCTTGGCACACATACTTCATTAGTTAGCCCTACTGATATACACCTGCATGGAGCCTTGGCATACATACTTCATCATTCCTTAGCCCTACTGATATAGAACCATCGGAGCCTTGGCACACATAGTTCATCATTACTTACCCTAATGATATACACCCACATATAGCCTTGGCACACATACTTCATCATTACTTAGCCCTAATGATATACAACCACATAGAGCCTTGGCACACATACTTCATCATTAGTTAGCTCTACTGACATACAATCGTATAAAGCCTTGGCACACATACTTCATCATTAGTTAGCCCTACTGATATACAACTGCATGGAGCCTTGGCACGCATACTTCATTACTTAGCTCTAATGATATACAACCACATAGAACCTTTGCACATATAGTTCTTCATTACTGAGCTCTACTGCAATGGAACATTAAGGGTTGTTTTGTATCGGCAGTGCACATTGCCCATGCATAATCAGATATTGTTGCTAATAACAGTAGCAGTCAGCAAGATTTACATGCCATCATCCTAATCTGATGATGCATGAATGCTTCAATGTCCATCCTGTGTTCTGTGAGTGCATCTCATCTACACGTCATGTAAAACAGGTACATGTCAGTCTCATTTCTGCAATATAAATTAATGACAGCAGAGCTGACCTAAGTTGGCAGAATGTATTTGTTATTAATCAGAAGATTACACATACTCCTTCATATCAACAAATGTGGCTTTGCACAAAATCTTCAACAGCATGATACTTCTCATATCTTCTCTGACACAGAATGGGAAACTAATCCTATGTACACCACACTGTCATAATGTAGAAGTCAGACTACTTCGGTGGCACTTCCATGAAGTACTGCACCCTCTAGATTGTGTAACTAGATAGGTAAGAGGTTCTAATTTCACAGCAGTTAACTTGTGCATATGTTTGTATGTGGGTTGTGTATAGAGCTGTGTAAATATGACCTTACATATTGCTGGCCTCTCTAAATTAGCAGTCTGGAGAAACTTTTACACTACAGGGTGAGTCCACATCAATGTCAGACCCTTGTCCCAACATCATCTTTTCTGCAACATGATGCTGATGTCATCCTCTATAAAGTACACTCCCAGATCCTAGAAGTCAACCTTCTGGGGTAGCACTTACATTAAGTATTTTGTCCTCTATATTGTGCAACTAGGTAGGTAGGGGGGTTCTAATCTCACAGCAGTCAACTAGTTGGCATGTGAATGTGGGTCATGTATAGAGTCATGTAAATATGACCTTACATACTGCTGGACTCACTGAACTAGTAGTCTGGAAAAACTTTTACACTACAGTGTGAGTCCAGATCAATGTCAGACCCTTCTTCCAACATCATCTTCTCTGTAACACAATGTTGATATCATCTTTACAAAGTGCACTCTCACACTGTAGAAGACAGACTTCTGCAGTGGTGCTTGCATTAAGTACTGTGTCTTCCATATTGTTTAACTAGATAGGTAAGGAGTTTTAATCTCACAATGGTCAACTTGTGTGTGTGACGGTGGGACCATAGCATCACTGATGAATTTGCTCATTTGACTGCCACTCATGAGAAACATTTACATGGTCAGCTTAATCCCACATCCTTTTCCCCTCTGTCCACAAACTCATATTGTCTGCAACACATTGAAGAGGTCATTCTTTCAAAAATGCACTCTCACACCACTAAAGTCAGACTACTGTGGCATGTGCATATAACACACTTGTGTGTAGACTGTGTCAGTAGATAGATAAGGAATTCAAATACAGCAGTGAGAATCTCCTGTGTGTATATGAATGTAAATAGATGCAGGAGTGTCTTACACCTCTTAATACTGACAACATTTAGAATCATACATGGTTGTTGAAATCATTTTTGCATACACATTTCCTTTGCAAGACACAGCGGATGTCATCCTTCAAAGATGCTGGCCAGACAAATGTGCTTGTATTCATGTAAGCATGATGAGCAGCATGCATATGCGATTAGCACTGCTGCTCATTACGCAAACATGTAAACATCATGTAGGCTTCAGGTGAAGCCAATATGATTGTTCATGAAATCTGGAGCATGTTCGTTTGTATAATCAACAATGTAAATAATGCTAAATATTTAACAAGATGTACAAGTTAACACTGCAAATATTAGAGACAGTTTTCTTCAACATTATCAAAGATTTCACCTAATACCATTACATGCAATAGTTTGAAAGTCCCTTGATTTTGAAAATATTAATACGCATATAGAAATGTTTCATATTTTAATAATTACTAACAGTATTTCCAATGCAGTGTGCTATATATAGACAGTGACAATATGTTTGTGTCTCCTAGCATGACATTTCACATCATGTGCCTCAATAACCTCTAGTTTTCTCAATTACAAAATTAGGAATATTAAGTATGAAAATATTAATAACAGGTAACAGCCAATGATTAATAACTATACTGAAGGACATTTTAGATTAACAAGATTATTGTAATTTTATTACTAACACTTTGCCCTTTTTATACCACTTATTAATTGGTAAGTCACTTGGTTAAAGACGTTGGTGCCAAAAAATGTCAGGATACCACAAAGAGCTGTGGGTTTTAAAAAAGTATAAAGGAGAATGCCTACAGACATGAACAAATTAAGTGTAATTGCAGAGAACATTTACAACAATAGTACAGGTCTGCTGTGTGTGCACCTAGTGCAGAAAGAGAAGGGTAAGTACATGTAATATATTGACAGAGCTTTGGATTAAACTGATATCCACTCAGTATCACTCATCATAAATCTGCTCATGCTGAATTATACCCCTCATCTTGCCTGCTTCATGAGACACTGTCTTAGCTTACATGTAGCTAACACCCCTTGTGACTCAGAATAATCTTTTATGAATTGGGCACAAAATCTTCTTGTATCCTTCTTTATTATATGTAATTAATTTGACACACACATACATGCACATATGCGCACACACACACATACACACACACGCACACACGCACACACACACACACACACACACACGCACATATACACACACACACACACACACGCACACATACATACATCGTGCATATATGTATGTCAGTCCTTTGTAATACATGGTATTTAGGGATCTGGGGTATGACTACATGATACTGCTACATTGCATGTTTAAGGGAATGAGTTTGTTGAGCAGTGGTAAAGCCATTAGTTATAAAACAAGATTTTTTAATTTTGTAATGTAGATATTTCATGTATCACACAACCCAAATCCACATATATTCTATTATCTTATTTTTATGTTTTTTTTTTTTTAGTTTGGAGTACTATTTTCCATATGAGTTGTTAGTACTCTGAATATGGTAGTTTGAGGTGTATTTCTCAGAATAGTTTTATGACAGAGTACTGATTGTTATATTAGTAGTTTTAGTTCTGTGATTAGTTTTATGTTTTTAGTTACTTTAGTTGAATAGTTTTCTAGTTTTAGGTCCTGTAAGCAACTAATACCATTTTAGCTGCTTGATGTTATGTCTTTGTATCTATTATTTTATTTTAATTGTTGTTCTAATGTTTAATTTAATTTTTAGGGCTTTGATTTGTGTAATAGGATCTGAGTGCATATATTTTGTGTAAGCAATATGCAAAGTTTCTGTTTTTTAAGTGTGAATGGGACTGAGTTACTGAGATTGGTTATGTTGATTCAGTGGTTTATTATGCACATTGACTGGTAGCAAATGTTCCTGAGATGCATAGGATGCTGACAAAAATATCTGCATCTGATCTTTTAAGGAAGCATATGTTCCTTTACACCACTAGAATGCAGAAAGTGCTGGTGGGTTCAACAGATGAACCGGTGATGTGTGCATTATTTTAGATGGTGCCTAATTAACAAGATTACAGAACAAGAGTGTCAAGATTTTAAATACAGGTAACGACAGTTACCTCACAACTGTCTTTCATAGTATCCACCTTGCATTTCTAAGTATACTGTAGTAATATCAGAACCTGCTAATATTTCTAAATGTCCCTCATAATGTAAGCATTGAGATACACAAATAAATGTTAACTTGGCATCCAAGTAAAAATTAAGCAGGTTAGCAAGCTAGTTAAAGGAGATAATATCATTTAAGGAACTTCTGTTAAGGAAAGTAGCAGTCTAACTGCAAGGTTTTAAATATGCCTGAAAGGTCATAGTCATAGCCAAGTCATAGCCCTGGTTTTGGATGAGATGACAATAAAATGGTGCACTGTAAACATATATTTCAGGGTATACACAAAGATTTAGCCATCTACATATACATCTGCAGACAACTGTGGAAGTTTCCAAGTAAGGTTGTTAATAAACAGCAAGAGCAGAAGAGGGTTTAGTAATGAGGGTCTGGGTTGCCCTTGGAGTAATCATTGCTGTAGCTAAACTACAAGTGATATTGACCCCTATGTTTGTTTTACCCTTTAGGTAGTTAGTGGACTAGTCTGGAGGGCCTTGGACAAACACAGTATTCTTAAGGTTGTGCATGGAGAGTTCACAGTTATCCGAGCCAAATGTTCTAGACAGGTTAATAAAGACTGCTCCAATGACCATGTCAGCAGTGGTGTTAGAGTATATGATATATGTTAGGCATCATACTTCAGCCATGACCAGGGTGCACATATGCTGGTAAGTCCATATCATTCAATATGCATCTATAATGTCAATAATTTATTTAACTACTATCTTCTCTATTATACTTGTCATTATGTGTTGAACAGTAATATGATGAAATATGCAGACAAGCAGACATCTCCTTACTTTGATACTGGGCCACCAGCCTCACTCCTTCATGCAATATCGATATGCAAGAGTGAAGACTGAGGCAATGGTTCATCAACAAATTCAGTACTCTATAATGGCCATAAGGGATATGGTCTCATGAGACACACTAGTGACACCAGTATATGAGAGACAGAGATCAAGATAGTTTACACTACTTTACTGTTCCCAAAAATGTTGGTAAAACAACAATGATGAAATAGAATGCAATATAAATATACAGAAATAAAAATCTGAACAGTATAAATAAAAAGTGAAATTTCACTTTAAAACCATCTAGAAAATCTATCTTGTTGTCGTAGGTTATGGGCCATAGCATTCACCCCAATATGCAGTCCATACTGAACCAGTACAGAATAAGCTTATAGGCCATGTCTATTAAAGGTGCTTCTACTACCTGACTTTGAAGTCAGTGCTTTCACCGCTATATTACCCAGAGTAACTGTACGTTAAGTAAACTATTGCATGGATACACACACACACACACACACACACACACACACACACACACACACACACAAGCACGCACGCACGCACGCACGCACACACACACACACACACACACACACACACACACACATACAAAGACACACACACACACTCAGTAATATCCAAAAGAGTCTAGTAATACCTTTCATGGCTATAATCCTGTTCTGCTTTATAGCAGAACTACTACCATCCAGACCAAGCCTGGCAAACTTCAGCTATTATTCCAGTCTTAAAAATATAAGGCAAATAAAATGCCAAAAATAAGGAGCATAAATTAATACAATTATATGTACATGTGATATAAGAATTCAGCCAGTAAAATTTATCAAAAGATTGCTTGTACTTTGTCAAAACATTACATAGTACAAGGTTTCAATAAAGTAAACAATACACAAAAACAAAGTATTTATAACATGCATTATTGTTAGGGATGGGATGCAAAGGGTAAGGGGAAGTCAAATAATGGCAGAAAGAAGAGAAAGTAGAGAGACAGACAGAAAAGAGAGAGAAAAATGTTAATGTGTGGGGGATGTAGTTGCCTCCTTGCTAGGGTGAGGAAATTCAGACTTACACCTCTCAACAACCTTTCTGAATTGGGAACTTGCTTACTGGTAAGCCATGTAGACACAAGGCCTCAGCAGTCCATCAAACATGCCCCTTTATAATGTGTACAAACAAAGTAAAATAGAAGTCACTAGAGCCACAAACAGCTGGTAAAGAAGAGGTTTATTAGACTCAAACAACTTTTAAAATTGCTAGTAAAAACTTTCATCTTAAACAAGGTTTCTTCAGGCATATCAAACAAAAAATACAAAGAATACAAGAATACCATCCACCATTTATATAATATTAAAGTGGGTCACATGATAACAATTAGGCTCGTTTGTGTTTCTCTTTCAATAATGGCTTTAAAGATACATAGCCATTCAAACCAGGCAAAATATGTGCCCCTAAGCATAAAATCCAATTAAATTCTTCCTTTTCAGTAAAATCATTAATATTACCTCCACGTATATTATTGTCAACTACTCTTAAAATTAAAAATTTAAACCTATGTCCAGAGGCATTGTCTCTAATGTCTTTATGTAGAGCATTTGTAACTATTTCTCTTTTAATCTCAGACAGGTGGTTGCAGATATGATCTTTTAACCTCTGGTTCATTTTCACCCACATAAAATGCTTGACATGCAAAACATCTAGCCAGATAGATAACATTTCTAGTTTCACAATTGCTATATGCATTAAGTCTAAAGGTCTTGGTAGAACCTGGATGAGTAAAATATTTGTCACAACAAATGAAGCTACAGAAAGTACATATGCCACATTCAGAGGTACCATTCTTAATTGCTCATGTCTTCCCAGATATATTTACATTTGTTGACTGGAATAGTCTGACTGGATCCATGTCCATTTTCAGCGGAGGCCCAGTTCGAAAAGCTCCAAGGTAAACAGATACAATAAAAACAATTAAATCATAATTACAGATATGGTATTTACAAAGAATACATAGGCAAACATGAATAGACAGGTTCACAGGTTAAAAGTTACATCTGGTTGCAGTCAGGGGAAAATTAACAGTAGCTAGATTAATAGATTATTCACATTCATGATGAGACTTAGCCAGGCTTATTGCAGTGGCAATGCCAGTTTAGTGCCAGATGTTTGAGTCTAGTTTTACATTGGCCTAGGGAGGAGAGCAAAGTAATATCAGCTGAAAGTAAGTTCCAGGCTCTGCCTGCAGAGTTTGCAAAGAGGGCATCACCAGCTGCATTGTTAGTTTTGATTGAATTAGTAGTTTGTTCAAGGATTGAAGCAGGCTTGGATTGTTATGGGGGGGTGATAATATTTCTAAGGTTGGTGTATTATCTGGATTATAGAGGATTTTGTTAGCCATGATCAGCAGGTTATATTGGATTAGACTGGGAAGTTCTAGCTATCTAAGCTGTTTAAGGCTGATGCAGTGGTGAGTTCTAAAAGGCAGGCCAGTGGCAAACCTGGCAATGTGATTGTAACAGGTTGACAGTTTATTAAGTACAGATTTGTTTAGATTGGAGAGAAGGGGGGAAGCATACAGAAGTATTGAAATTAGGTGATAGTGAGCTATGGCAATCCTAGCTAGAGGGGTTAGTAATGCTTTTATTCTATACAGTGACCCAAGTTTTTTATTGATGGTCTTGATCGATTGGTTTACATGTAGGTCAAATTTTAGGTTATTGTCAATAATGACACCTAGTAGTTTTGTAGAGGGGTTGGGGGAGATTATTGTGCCATATTTTGCATTTATGGTGAAGGTAAAAGCAGCAGACCTTTGTGTTCATGAGAATAACAGCATTTTAGTTTTTTTGGGGATTTACTAACAATCAATGTTCAGAGAGCCAGTTGTCTATAGTATTAAAGGTGGACTGGGTAGCAGACCTTAAGTCTGTAGGAGATGTAGCTGAGCAAATCAGGGTGGAGTCATCACCATATTGGATACAGCTGACATTTGAGATGACTGTATATAAGTCATTAATAAAGATGGAAAACAGTAGGGGCCCTAATATGGAGCCTTGTGTTCGGTAATAGGTTAGAGAGCTTGTTCTGCCAGAGAACAGCCTGTTGCCTCCCATTGAGGTAGGATGTAAACCATTGAAGGACATTAGAATCTAGACAGAGAGTTTGCAGGGTGTGAATCAAAAGTTGGTGATCGACCATGTAAAATGCCTTGGAAACATCCAAGAAGAGGGCTGAGGATATGTGATTATTGTTACGGTTATTGTTTATGGTATTGGTAAAAGCCAGTAGGGCTGAAGTCGTGCTGTGGTGTGGACGGAAGCCGTGTTGGGTATCGGTCATGAGGTGATTTTGGATTAAGTGGTGCATGAATTGTTTGTGTATACATTTTTCCATAATCTTTGCAAGTGAAAAAAGTATAGCTATTGGTCTATAATTGGAGAATTCAGTGGAGGAACCTCCTTTATGCAGTGGGATTACATAGGATGTTTTCCAAATGGTGGGAACGCTACCTCTCCATATTAAAAAAATCATCTGCGAATCTACTGTAAAAAAATTTACTTGTTTGTTTTTATTTTTTCAGTCACTGGATTTACTTGCCTATTGGCTATATTTTTCTACCCCTTTGTAATGTGTCTGAGGGAAATAAGAACACCTGACTAAGGAAGTACAGAAGATGTTGAATCTGGGGGTAATCCTGGAGTCTAACCCTTTAATTCTGTTTTTACATGACTTATGACAAAATATAAGCTAATAGATAAACATATTGCTTTATTTTTAATGCACAATAATATCATGTACTCCTAACATTTAATAAGTCCAGGAAGCCAGCATGGAATGAAGGTTGAGTTGGCAGGTGGGATGTCAGCTGAGGGACCCACCAAAATTATCCAGATTCTGTCTCACAATTGCTAAGGCCAGCCATATTTAAATAGTTAGTGTTTTAACCAGGGTTACCCTGATGAAATCTCCCTCCACATTAGTCGGGGCCAACTTTTGACGAGAAGCTCAACTGTAACTTATTTTATCTTTTCTTGTATTCTTTATTCATTTCAATAAAATTATGAGTAGAGCAGTCCCATTGGAAATACTAATATCTAAGATAGTTTTCCGTTAAGAAACTTTCTCAATTCCATTTGCTTTACAAGCTCCAAAGGTAATGAGGCATCCAATATTAAGGTTTAAACATAACTGAACACCAGTTTCATATCTGAAGTGAAGAACACAGGCTAATAATAACTGTTCCACTCTGGGTTGGATCTTGTATGGGTGATTACAAAATATCAAACAAGATGCATAACTACTATTACATTTAACAACAGTTATGCACATAAACTTGCTTATCAAAGTCCAGAAGTGAGCAAATGTTAACTTTATTCTCAACAGAAACAGTCAGACCTCCAAAGTAGGTAATGTCTGTCCCATTGTAGGTGCTGAAACTTTCTACCTTCTAGCCGCAGATGCCTTGACATATTAAATGTGGTATTGTACTCCCCAATAGTACGTAATAGCTGGGTTCCACCAGTAGACATTTATTTATTTATTATTTATTTATTTGCAGGTTGTTTGTTAGTCATTCTGCTGTAAATATCTGTAAAGGTAAGTGTAATTGCAAAGATAAATGTTGTACCACTAGAATGGAACCTTTCAAAGAAATGTATTTCCTCCAATAACAATCCAGCATTACCTCCTAAATCCAACTTCAATATAAAATACCAGTGCACAACTTCTAATTATTAAGAATATCCTTTCTATAAATTCCTTTATTTTTATTCAAATGTCCTAAAGTTATCAAGTAAATCTTTTACCTACTTGTGCACTGAAATGTTAGTATATTCTACAAACCAGTGGCTAAAAAAGGAAACAAATTTGGTACAATCATTTCTATTTATGATATTCCAAAAATCAGTGCTTATTGCTAATAAAAAAAAACAGTAAAACCCAAGCTTCACTGTATTACAATGTCAACATCAATTGACTTGTGAAAGCTTACCATTGTTAACAATAACTACTGTTAAATTACATTTCAGCAAATTCAACATTGCTTATTTATGGAATAAACTCCCAGTTTATATATATATATATATATATATATATATATATATATATATATATATATATATATATATATATATATATATATATATATACATATACATATATATATATATATATATATATATATATATATATATATATATATATATATATGGATTCCTATTACAAGAATGAAAGTTCACAACTTCAAACTTGTAATAGGAAGCCTCACTTATGTGAATGTTCACTTTAACGAAAGTGAACTTCTGCGAACGTGCACTTCACCGAAAATACCGCAGCACAGTGGAGGACATCAAAAAATAAGCTATGCCCTCCGCTATGGTGCGATACTCATGGACCTTAGGGTTAGGGCACAGGTTAGGGTAAGGGGATAGTTAGTAAAGCTATCCCCTTACCCTAACCCATGCCCTAACCTAAAGGTTCATGACTATCGCAAAATAGTGGAGGACATTGCTATGTCCTTCACTGCGCTGCAGCGTCACGGACCTTAGGGTTAGGGCACAGGTCATGGTAAGGGGATAGCCCCCTTACCATGACCTGTGCCCTAACTCTAAGGTCCATGAGTACTGCATGGAAGTTCAGTACAATGCCCGTTTGTTGTACTGAACTTCACGTAAGTGCACTTTCGATTAAGTGCACTTTTGCTGCAGTGTGTATTCCATACACTATTTCGAAGTAGTGAACCTTCGATCTAGTGTATGGAATCCATATATATATATATATATATATATATATATATATAATTCTACATGCCACTAGATTTTTGGATTGACAATTTAGTATATTCTGCAAATGTGGAGCCTGTTTGCTACCATGGACTAGAGCCAGACCACAGGTATACCTTGAAATATGAACATCTTGCAAGTACTAGTCACTAGATACCCCCCTTTTCTTTTCACTCCACTCCCTGCAGTTGACCATCTGCTGCCATCATGTCTACCAGAACTGCTTTAGCCTACCATGGGCTCAACTCAACCTTTCCCCACATTCAGTGTTGTTGAGGAGATCAATGATGTTGGTGCAGTGTCATATTGCTGCTGGGGAGTGTATCGTAACACCCGCTAATTCCCCAAATCTTGTGAGCACTGTTTATATGTCAGTCTGTGGGATGTGCATCCTTTCGTGTATGTGCAACCTCTGACCTCTGACTGAATGGTACACCTCCTTGCAGCCTGTCAGGCTCTTAACATTGTTATTTTGCAGGGAGCATATTTGCATCCCTCACCCCAGGATGGGTGAGTCGATATCAGCTTAATCCCAACCCGCTAGCATGGCCCCTCCAGTACCTGTCCTACTGGTTAAACTTGGATTATCTGGGTTGTGGTAAATGCTTTACCCTCTGTGCCACAGGTCCTCTTAGAAACTACTGTTTTTTTACAAAAAAAAAAAAAAATACTTTCATCCACTGTTTTGAGATGTCAACGGGTTGTCTTTTCTACATTGCAATGTCAAAAGCAACCAAGAGCTCTAACCCAAAAGCAAAATATATAGTACAGTCATGTCTAGTTTGTCTCGTTCCTGTATCTAGTGTCTGTTTCCTTAGTATAAAATTATTGCTTCGTCAAAAACTTAAGGAGCTCTAACTTAGAAGCTGAATATATAGTATAGTCAATGTTGTTTTGTCTTGCTTGAATAGCAAATGATAATTTCTATAAATAGAAAGCAGTAGTGTTGAAAAACTTCTACATTATAATGTTAGTATCAATTACTACATGCCCATTTGTGTTAACCTACAACCAGTGCCCATTTCCATCAGTAATAAGCAGTCTCACTCAATACATGTGCTAACCAACCGCTGAATTTGATAAGAAAAGCACCACTCAGTAAACCCGCTAACTCATTTAGGATGATCCTAAACTCTCCTTCATAAGTACCATTTTAGTTATCTAGTTTTTAACTGGACAATACATTTAGCAGGACTAAGATATCAGACATAAGCATTATAAATGTCTTATTCTTCAGGGAATGGATATTGATACTAATCCTCTAATTGTCAATGCTCTAAATGAAGAAAGCCACTGTTTAAAACTATCCCACAGTCTGAACAGTTCTTCAGGATTAACACTGGTATTGACGTGACCCCAATTTTTAGATCACAGGTAGTGATATATATTGAGTTAAAAATATACATTTTTGCACTGCCTATTTATGGGGTACAAAAGCAGTGCAGTTTTCCAGAGATATTCTCTCCTTCATGTAGCTAAGTAGTGTGATGAATTAAAATTAAAAACACATACCTAAATGCAAGTTTGACATTGTTCAATAAGTTTACAATCTGACTATGAGATTGCCATTAAAAATAACAACACTAATTCTGCATGTGATGTTATAAAGTCAGATTTCATTACAATTAAGAATAAATCAATCATATAAAAAGCAAACATTATGTGAACAACTTTAGTGGACAATATGCATACAAATATCAATAGTGGAGGTATTCTATACATAGAAATTATTTGGTCTGATACAGAAAAGTCTATAGACTTTAGCTCTTCTGTCATATACTAAGTAATACACAAACCTAGCAGCCTTACTCTAAATAGGATTATAGAGTAATAATAATATT
The DNA here is from genome assembly GCF_019279795.1 of Protopterus annectens. Lineage (NCBI taxonomy): Eukaryota > Metazoa > Chordata > Ceratodontiformes > Protopteridae > Protopterus > Protopterus annectens. Next base: position 168,846,443 of record NC_056725.1, read on the forward strand.
ATAGAGTGATAATAACATTATAGAGTAATAATAGCATTATAGAGTAATAATAACATTATAGAGTAAAAATAACATTATAGAGTAATACTAACATTATAGAGTAATAATAACATTGATGAACAGAAAATTTTCAATAAAATGTAATTTAAGACCATATTTTGTATAGCCATGGTAGTGCAGCGGTAGCGTTGTCACCTCACAGCAAGAGGTTCTCCTATTCGATTCTTGGCTGGAGCGCCTTCTGTGTGAAGTCTGCATGTCCTCCCCACGGTCAAGTGGCGTTCGAAAGACATGCATAGAATGGGCGTGCCCTCGTTGAAGGTTGGGCATCGAGCTGGCACTGTAAAAATCTGCTGCAAATCATTAGTGGACCTGAGTTCTGCTGTGGCGACCCCTAACCAGGAGAAGCCAAAAGAAGAACAATATCTAAGATATTTTGTTCACTTCATGCATTCTCCCGAACTGTAAAATATTTCTTCATCATTAATGCAAATGTAAAGGAAAATTTCCATGAGTTTAATGTATGTTTAATAAAAATGTTTCCATGAATTGGGAGATGTATCTGATTTATCAACCTAATGTTTAAAAAATGAGGACTCTACCCATGTTGAAATGATGACGATTTAAACATGTTTATATCTGGTTTACATCAGATGGTGTGGTGTTAAAAATATAACTGAACCATTTTCATTCTTGTGATAAAAAGGCTTTTCTTCTTTGGACAGCTGCATACCAAAGACCAACATTTCTTATCTTGAAACATTTCCACAGAATATGGAAAGAATCAACTATTACAATGGATACTAAGGTTTATCAGGTAATATATAAACTATTAACAATATTAAAAATTTGTTGATGGCTGCATTGTGAGTAAGGCAGGAATTTGAAAGCACCTTTCTAATGATCTCCCAGTTAACTGTTGTACTTTCAGTATTTAAAAGTGCCTGTGGTAATTTAATATGTAGCTTTGGGAAAAAGAGCCCGTAATGTTACTGTATGCATCTACAATTAAATAGAATGATAATGAATAAGCCTGAAGTGCCAGTTTGGAAATCATTCTCATTTTATTTCTAAGTTACAATGAATGCTATGAGTAGCTTAACAACTTTAATATATAATAAGTTTAAGGTAGAAAAGAAACAAGGTTTTAGGTTCCAAGAGTTTGCTAGCTGTGTTGGATGCTAATGTATAATATTTTAATATGAGCAACACAGATAATTATGGCCAACATTTTGATCATAACTAACTTGTAATGTGCTAAAGACAGGCATGTCAAGAAATTCACCTTGAGAGCAGAGTAAATATAAGCTCAGGAGGTGAACCTTGACATCATGTTCAGAATATATAACAAGTGAGCTATGCTCAGATAGACCCAATCATGATAATTTGTAGCACATGGTACTATAGCTGTCCCACTGGACTACTTGCTATGGAAAATAGTGCAGGACTGCAATGTGTTTTACAGCTTTCAAAAAAAATGCATGGCAGTCTAACATGTTTTACAGATGCTGAAGTTGTTTTAGCATCTTTCTATTTTTCTTTATAGGCCACTGTTTATGTTTTAGAGCAAGACCAGAGCTTAAAAGCACTGGAAGAGGCTTAACAAAGTTCAGTTGCAACTTCAATTAAACTAGAATGGATATTCTAATCTTAAGAACTGTGCTGATTGAGTATATAACCAGATATGGGAAGCTAACATAAAAACAGACTGGAAATGGCTCATTTGTAGTATTACTTAAAATTAAGTTTTCCCCAATTTATAGTTTAATCACAGTGTTTCTCTGCTAAAAAGCTGCTTATTAGTTATGAGTATTTGACACAATTTGAATGCCATGCCAGAGCTCATCTTCTTGGGAAATTTCTTGGCATCATTTACTAGATGCTTTATGATTATCATGATCATTGCAAAGGCAGGGGATGAAACTTCTGGAGATGGCGATGTTAAATATTTAAGCTTCACTGAGATGGCATTGGATTGTGGTGATTTGTCCTTAATTGTAATTTACCATTTTAAACCCTAATGGGATAGTAGATCAGATGCTACTTTACAAATAAAGATATATTATGACTTTTTAAACCTCCATTTTTTCTGATAGTCAATTAATTTACTGAGATAGATTCTAGGGTTTTTACCCACAACAAATGAAAAAAAATAACAGGTTAACTCTTCAAAAGATTATGCCAAAATCTTTGAGCTTGTATTGTTGGGGTGATAATTTTCATTGAGATAGGTGTCTATGTTAGGCTTATGTAAAAATGGTTTTAGACTGATTTAAGTTAATATCTTTGGTGACATTGCTTTAATTATGATTGTACAGATTAATTAACTTAAACTTGGCATTGTTTAAATTTCATGCAAAAGTAGTGCAGCTACAATCCAGTTATGGGGCTTCCTAAGATTTGAGTGTGTTGATTGTTTCTTCTACTTCTGACATCTTGACCTACTTATCAAGGTTATCTAAAATGACACTAGGTATGGGCTTGGTTTAAAAGAGTCCAAATATTGCTTAATTTGTCTTGTTACTATAGATGGATTTGACATAGCACAAATGTTGTGATAGGCTAAATAACATTGTTTAAGAATATCTAGAAAATGTTTTGTTTGAATACAGTTGTTTGGTAGCTTAAACTTTAAGATACCCACTAGAGGCTCCAACATATTGAATCTCATGCTCACTAAATGGGAGAATGGTGCAGTCCTGCCAGTGTCTTGTCCTCCCTGGTAAGGTGCGACCATAAAGCTGTCTCCTTTGAAATCAAAATCAACTAGGTAGTTTAATCCTTTGTAATCTAGTTTTAGGTTCCAATGTTTTAGTTCTTTTCCCTGATCTCTCTTATTATTTCTCAGTTTTTAGAAGTTGTAATGATGTTTAATATAATGTATTTTAGTTTTATCTTGAAATTTTTCAGTTGCCTTCTTTTTGTAATCAAGATGCATTGGTTGAAGTGTTACAAGTCTGTAACTTGTTATTTGTAACCTGTTATTTGTACTCATTATAAATCTCTTATGTCCATATGTGGAGCTTTTCTCCCCGGGCCTCTGCTGAAAATGGAAATATATCCAGTCAGACTAGCCCGGTTAACAAATGTAAAATAAATAAAATAAATAAAATAAACTCCATGGTCTCATTGAAACCAGTAGCAGTTAGGAACTATTCCAAGGCAAATTACCTATTATTAAATGATGGTTTGTGAAAGTTCAGTGCCCTCCAAACCACAAACATATACCAGCCTATGCTGAATCACTGTAATATGAAGGATAGGAAGATATTGATAATGGCTGCATAGCGGCTGCTGAATCAACCAGAGCTAAACCCTGGTCTAGCACCAGAAACAATCTGCACTGGTAGCATCCCAAAATACAATAAAAAGGAAAAAAAAGCAAGGAGACAATCAGGAAGGGTAATTCCTAAAAAGATAAACTATCTCATCAAACTGAATCGGCAACTAAGAGGGCTAATTAGGTCAAGCAAAGACAACTTTGAGGTTAAGATAGACTCCCAGGTGAAGGATACCCATAAAACCTTCTTCAGTTATGTCAGAAACCTCAAGGGCAGCACACAACAATGTGCTGAATTGATGATTAATTTTGCCACATTCACTAAGCCTGGCAATATAGCAAACTAGTTAGCAGACAAATTCAGTTCCAACGTTAACCGCCTCTCAATCTTAACCATCCCGCCATAATACCCTCAAACATAATCCCTAAGTATAATTTGGGAGCATATGCTAGCTGTGCTCACTAAAGCAATTAACACAGCCTCAATGGGCCCCCAAAACATCCCAGGATGCCTCCCAAACAGTCTAAAAATGGACTTATCAAGGCCCCTGGAGTCACTATTTAACTATAGTCTTAAAACAGGCTTTGTGCCATGTAAATGGAGGATTGCAAAGGTCATCCCCCTTCATAAGGGAAAACCTTCAACAGAGCATGTAAACTACAGAACCATTAGTCTGACTAGTCTTATTTGCAAAGACGTGGAAAGAATTATCATTGAAATTATCCAGAAGGCATAGGAGCCTTCCAGTCACTGGATCCACCCCAGTTTGGCTTTGTCAAAGGAAAGTCATGTTAATTAATCTGGTTCACTTCTCTCAAAAGGTCACTAAGGTAATGCATAATGGGAAAATGGTGCATACTGCCAACCTAGATCTGGCTAAGGCATTTGATATAATACCCTACTTGGACATTGTCAACAAACTTATGGAACTAGGTCTACACCCCTTTTTAACACTCTGGATAGCTAGTTGGGTTACTGATAGGATCTAGGAGGTGAGAATCAGTGAGGCCACCTCCACAAAGAGGCTGGTCACCATTGGAGTTCTCCTGGGCTCTGTGCTAGGCTCACTCCTCTTTGGCATCTACTACTTGGATGTCAAACTCTGGCTAACCAAGTTCGCAAATGATTGCAAACATGGAATATTCATTAAATCCCCCCCAAGATAAGTACACCCTTATGGAAGGTCTAGCACAGACACACTTGGTGCCAATGCCATGGCTTAAAACTCAAAACCAAGAAATGCATTATAGTTCCTTTTGGAAAGTCTGCCACCATGGGTAACTACATCATCAGAACCCCCCCCCCACTTGATTCACTAGTCAGGTATCTAGAAACTCATGTGGGTAGTAACCTAGCTTTCGAACAACATGTGTCCAAGGTAGTAAGAAAAGCATTCTGAGTTGTTTAACTTATAAGGAAGGACATGCCATCTAGGTCCAGAGAGATAATTATACCACTGTTGTCGGCCATCATCAGACCCATCATTTCCCCCCTTGGTATGTACCTGACTAGACACATGCAGCAAAATGAATGTCCAAAAAGGTTCCTTACAAAAAGAATATACGGAGTAAACCTAATGTCCAAAGCTGATTGCCTCAAACCTCCGTCTCTTTACTTGGTATCATACAAACTTTTGAAAGGTGATCTTTGCCTGGCATACAAGGCATCCTGGATATTTTTTGATGAACCTTTTGTACCTCTGCAAAACAAACAGCATCAGAACTACTAGATTAAAAGACCTAAATTTCACTTGCAACATAAATAGGACATGCTGGAGAAACAGAAATGTTTCTCAGAGAATTCCAGTTTTCTAGAACAGACTCCCCATCTATGTGAAGCAGATTTTCTGTCCCTATTTAAGTGCAACCTGAACCAAGAGATGGGGAAATTAGAAATTCACTCCTGGTCTGCTGGCTATGTCTCTGATGGACAGAGGCAGTCAGTAAATCACCCCCTCTACAAATCAGATTTGTAGGTCACATTTTGGTTGCATGGCTAAGCTTATAAGGGACTGAGTGGTTGTTATCTTTGTATACATATATGAATCTATGAATCAATGTTAACTAGGCTGCAGCATATAATAGACTAAAATATGGGTATACATTTTGTTGGGTGGAGGTAATGTTATCAGGCAAGAGAAATCCAGCTACACTGGTCCCAGGCAAGTAAAATGATTTTGCATAATCCATATTGTACAAAAATATAAAGTTATATTATTGCTAAGTACATCCATTGACTGTCTAATACCTAGTATAGGGGACTGCGTGGAAAGAGAATATATATATATATATATATATATATATATATATATATATATATATATAAGTATTGTTGAATAATGCTGACATCCTCCTTATTGTTCATACCATATTAATATATGAAGTTACTGAAAATTTTAAAGTTGGGTTATACAAGAACAGATGACAGCCATGTGCTTTCTCAGATGATTATGACTTCTGCATTGCTAAAATTAGATTTTGATAGGGCTTTTCTTCTGAGAAAGAGGAAAAATTCTCATCAGGTTGCAACTACTATTTATTCATATGTTTTAAAAACAGACTCATACTACATACCTCAACTGATATAAACTTTAGCCTGGTGTGAAACACAAAACACGTGAAGTGCAGAGTGTGAGATTAGCACAATACTAAACTTTCCCTTGTAACCCACTAATGTTGTCAACTAATCAGATTAATACCCACACATGCTTCTATTGGTAGTGTAAAAAATAAGGGTTAGAAAAGTCTTTAACACATAAAATCTCAAATTACTTCTCAACAACCGAAGGAAACAGTGTCTCCAGCTATGTGTAAACAAGTTAAACTAATAAGTCAACAAATAAAAAGCAGCAACTGTATAGCAGACAAGTAGTACATAGAAAATCTGCAGTCTGGCAAATGGCAGCACACCCATCGAGTTCATATCCGAAGAAACAATTAAGTAAACTAACATTTATGACTAGTGTGAAGCTCATAGGTATGACTTGAAGTAGCCAACCAAATAATACATTTGCAAGTAAGAAGGTTGTTTTCAAGTACATAGATTTCTGATGTATTAGATCAGCATGCGTTAAACTTTATGAGGACAAACAACAAGGTTAGGGCTGAAAATATCATAACTGAATTAACAGATTATTGCCAATTTCTTTTTATCAGCCCTTGCTAAAAAGATCCATACCACACCTCTCAAGTGTACCTCATTATGAGGAACGTACCTCATTTGGGGTCTTAAAATGTTTGCATTCCTTGAAGTTCCTCAAAATTCCACATTGAAAGACTCTGTCGCACATTCAGTGTTAGGAATTTTTTTAAGTGAAATCCATTGTAAATAGAAATGAATCAGACTAATTCACTACAAGATCTTCTTTATAAGTAAAGCCAGCATATTTTAACCATCCTATGACCTTCATATTTGAAGTTGTTAGTAAGCCATTAGTATGTGTTCCACATTTTGCCCATTTGTTCCACATTATGAGGGCTAGTGTTCCTCATTTTGGAGATGGAAGGTTGAGAGCTATGATCCTTACAAGTCTGAAGTGACAGAGGACCCTAGCCCTGAGTAACATCCTGCCTTCACCCAGAATGATACCACAATATAAGGATAAAATGATTGACTTCAACAATTGGCTAAGCTTATGGTGTCATTCAAAGGGGATCCAGTATCTGTCTGCCTGGGATGACATGATTGACAGACCACGATGCTTTGCCAGAGATGGTCTGCACCTGTCGCCCCTGGGATTCAGGTTACTGGCTAAGGCTCTTGCCACCCCTATAGTGCCTTTTTTAGGCAAACTTCAAAGGACAAAACCACCACCATAACAGGTACAAGCATGCAAAATCTGAAGGTAATGCTACTCAATGCTAGAAGTCTAAACCTCAAAATGCACTCTCTCGAGGCACTCCTAAAAATGGAGAACATCGATATCTGTGCAGTAACTGAGACCTGGTTCAAGGCTCCAGAGAGCACCCCTGCAATACCAGGCTACAACTCTTACCACACTTTTCGGCCACCAAACCAGGACCGAAACACTAAAGGTGGAGGAGTGTCAATATTCACCAAGGATATTCACACCACCAGGCTAGTTGGCCAACACAATGTGTCTAAAATTCTCCAAGTGCAACTAACACTAGGTAAGACTGCAATCCAAATTGTAGCTTGCTACAGATCTCCCACCATACCCCAAGATTCTCACTACACCTTTCTAAACATACTGGAAAATATTAAGATAGAACCAAACACCCTAATACTGGGTGATTTTAACTACCCTGCCATTAACTGGGAAAACTACTCATGTCCCAACACCTTTGCACAACGGTTCTTGGAATTCATAAATTCCAACGCCCTGGATCAACTAATCCATAGTCCCACCAGGGGCTCCAATATCCTAGACCTGGTCATTACCAACATGGGAAATCAATGCTCCATACCTATGGTCACCCCCTCGTTATTCAGGTCTGACCATAAGCTAATCACCCTTAACATCCACATTCCACCCCCACGCCCCAGTAAAGAAATCACCATAAAAAACTTCTCCAAAGCCAACTTCATGCTACTCAAGTCAGAAGTGATAAACTTCATGACACCCATGCAGATGGGAACTGAAAGTTCAACTGCTGAATCCTACACTATGGCGCTGTACGAGCACATCCACTCATGCATGAATCGTGCCATCCCAGATAGAACCAAAATGCTCTCATCCAAAAAAAGGAAGCCAATCTGGTGGTCCCCTGCCATAAACAAACTTTGCAACAAAAGGAAGAAACTTTTGCAGAAAAGAGGAAAATCCCAGGATGCAAAAAACTCCCTTACTAGCCTCAGTAAGAAACTGAGATGCCTCATAAAATCCTCCAAAGCTAGTTACGAAAATAAAATTGCCAAAGATTCCAAAGACAACCACAAAGCATTCTATAATTATGTCAAGAATCTAAATGGCAATACTCAGATCTGCTCTGAGCTAAAACAGAATGGCATTAAATATACTGATCCGAAGGATATTGCCAATATCCTGGCAGATCGATTCAGTGCCAACTTCACCCCGCTCTCACCCCCTAAATGGCCCATCTCAATACCGGAAGATTGCCAAATTCCAGTAATAACGGCCACATAGGTACAAAATGCACTCTCTAAAGCCAAGAATACAGCATCCATGGGACCAGATGACATCCCGGGCTGTGTACTACATGAACTACAATATGAACTGGCACCTCACCTAAGTGTCATGTTTAATCATAGCCTCACCTCAGGTTTCGTGCCCACTGAGTGGCGCAGAGCTACAGTTATCCCAATCCACAAGGGGGGATCCACCTTGGATCCCGGAAACTACCGTCCCATCAGTCTGACAAGCCTTATCTGCAAGGCCATGGAGCGTATTATCATGGAACTTATAAAGAAAGACATTGGCAACCTTCAAACACTGGACCCCACCTAGTTTGGGTTTGTGAAGGGCCGATCTTGTCTCCTGAACCTGATTGACTTCTTTGAATCAGTCTCCAGAGCCATGGACAAGGGTAAGGTGGTCCACACAGCCTATCTAGACCTTGCCAAGGCCTTTGACACCATCCCCCACTCTGGAATCATAGATAAACTTACTAAGTTGGGCATTAATCCCTATGTCACCAAATGGGTTGCTAAATGGCTTACTGATAGAACCCACACTGTAAAAGTAGCCGACTCCAAATCCAGCTCCAGACAAGTGACAAGTGGAGTACCTCAGGGTTCAGTCCTGGGGCCGATCTTGTTTGGCATCTACTTCTCTGAAGTACAGGTCAACACTAAGGGACTCTGGCTAATAAAGTTTGCAGATGACTGCAAACTGGGAGCCATTATTGAATCCCCAAATGATGTGGATACTCTACAAAAGGGCCTTACAGAAACAGATGCTTGGTGCCAGAGCCATGGGCTCAAGCTCAATGCCAAAAAATGTATTGTTATCCCCTTTGGGAAAAACATGTATCCATGAATTACCATATAGGTGGCAGTACACTAAACACAGAAAGTGTGATAAGAGACTTAGGGACACAGGTGAACAGTGGTCTCACCTTCGATAACCACATCGCCACAACAGTCAGGAAATCCTTCTATGTGGCACACCTCATCACGAAGGGCTTTTCATCCAGAAAAAGGAGGTCATTGTCCCACTGTACTCATCCCTCATTAGACCCATTATAGAATACAATGCCCCATTTGGTATGTACCTCTCAAGACATCTGCAACAACTGGAAAGGCCTCAGAAATACCTCACTAAAAGAATCACAGGCCTAAAGCAGATGCCCTACGCTGACCACCTTAAAAAACTCCAGCTATACTCTGTCGCATATCGTCTACTCAGAGGCGATCTCTGCTTAACATACAAGGCCATGTCAAACCCAGAGCTGTTGGACATGCTACACTTAAAGAAATCCCAATCCCTCAGAGCTACATGCTCCAGGGATCTAAACCTTGTCATCACAATAAACAAAACATGTTGGAGGGATATGTTCCTGACCCAGGGACTCCCCAGACTCTGGAATAGATTGCCCATACATGTCAAGCAGAGTGCCTCTTTGGACCTCTTCAAGAGGAACCTTGACGATTGGATGGGAGAAAGGAAATTCACCCCAGGGATCACGTCAGTCGCCCTGCTAGACAGGGGTCCAGGAAAGTAAATAATGTGGGAAGAAATAGCCAGGGAATTGTTATGGCTAGGCTTGTATAGGCCCTAGGGCTGATAGCCTAGTACCAACCTATGAACCTATGAACCTATGACTACCATCTGCTTTGTATTGTATACATTTCCATGAAAAAATTAAAATGGAGGGATTAGCCATTCTGATATTAATGCCTATTTGAACTAGCATTTGAATGTGAAGAAACTTTTTGAAACATTGATAGGTTCATAGGTAAATACTGGGAAATCAGTCCTGTAGACTGTTTTCAGAGGAGATAATGCAATTCCCTGTGCATGTTCCTCTTATCCATAAGAAAATTATGGACCAGATCAAAGGTGAATTTATGGATTTCCATCCACTCTTTGAGGTTAGCTTTGAAGAAAGTTAGGGAGCTTCCTTATTTGCTGTGAAGAGGAAATTTGTTCCATAAGCAGGGAAATCTTAGGAGAATTATCGACCCTGGAATAGATTCTGCTTATATTACAATGCCAATTTTAGTTCCCTTTGCTGGTATTTTTGGTGTCATCTGTTTTTAATGTGAAATTAATTGGGCAGGATAGAGTAATTTTGTTCGGTCTCGCTTCTCTGTCTCTTATCTGTGTCTGGTAGGCCAGACAGAGATAAGAGACAGAGAAGGGAGACCGAAATTTTAGATGCCTTACATACCTTGAGAGTCCATATCTGTAATTTTCCTTGCATGGAAAAGTTGATTTTTTTTTTTTACTTTGGTGATGCACATGGATAGATACATGTCAAAAGGATATTATATTTGAGTATGGGACTGATGAGGAAGGAATATAAAAAGACAATCCCCCGGATTCATGAAGCTCGGTGCAAGGCCGGTGTAAGGCCTGCGCCAGCCGTGTGGTGTATAAATGGTGTAGTAGCACCATATGCATATTAATGAAGGTGCGCTGCTACCACATCCACATGCATAGGACTCGTGTGCGAGTGCATGAGGCGTTACTAAGCTGCACCCGGAGGCGTGTCAATGTCTGCTGGCGATGAGCAACCTAAACTGCTGAATATTATAGCCTGCCTGCAATAGTAATCGCACCTGTCAGTGTCCGTGGATAATGAAACATATGCAAAGCATGCAAGACAGTTCCCGGCCACACAAAATGGAGAACCAAACAGAAATGCACGCAACATAATATGAGTTTCCGTCCATGGAACAAATGACATTTAAAATCGTGTGTCCGTAATGTACTGCACTGTCAGAAGTTATACCCAGTGGAAGTGAAGCGCATCATGTCAGCGCGCTGCCAATACACATGTCTAGCCCCATGGGTGTGGTCACCAGCAGTCCCACAGTGGTAGTGATAGTACACAGCAGGGCAGTTGTGGCTATATAACAACCATAAAGAAACCTGACAGTCCATATTGTATACCAAACACACACAAACATATGTATATTAAAATGTGCTATACACACAAACAGGAACGTAACCATCACATACACATAGGATGCTATATGCGGAACCGGGAAATCCAAAAGTAGAACCCATGCATGCAAATGCAATATGCAACAACCCCTGTATAGCACATAACCCGCACCCATGTCCGAATGTCCACCAAATCCAGCTACCAGCCTTGCGCATCCGTACACCTACACATAGCGGGTATTCCCCATATGTAGTAGGAAGTATCGTCCTAGGCAGTGTCCGGATTGCAAATATGTATCCCACATTTGTAAACATCCCATCACAGGTACATAAATCCAAATGCCCGCGCGTTAATGTTACGGCAAAATGTGTGTACATCCCGCATGGGATAAGTAACCTGTTGAAACCTCAGAGTTGTTTACACACCACAGTGTCCATTACTGTACACATCTGGACAAAACATGTATGTGTAGTCACGGTACTGTTCAGTTTCTACACAGACATGCAATTCATACTACGCAGGATGGAACAGCTGTCCACCATGCAGGTCACCCCACTAGGGTTGCCACCAGTTCAGATGGCCAAGGTGGGACATCCCTTGTAGAAATGTGAGAATTTGCAGGATAAAACATATCCCCGGCCTGTGCAAAGTACAGAATTACATGTGTATGCCAAGATAAAAGCTAATGTCATAGCATTTGAATAGCTTATGCTGTCCCAAATAATAGTTATGTGTACCAGATACAAAATACCTGTATCATGCAACTAGTACAGAAATGAAGAAATATATTATTGTCTTAAAATCACAGGACATTTGCCATGTCTTAGGTGTCGTCGCAGGACACAACTGTCCAAAGTGGGACCTCCCCTCGCAAAGAGGAACAAGTGGTAACCCTACTCCCCACTGAATTATCGACAGTATATATTCAACTCAATCACATACCGACACCCCCTCTCAACCTATCACAGCAACAAAACCTGGACAAAGCCTAAAAGGATGGGTGGACAAATAGGGACAGATGTAATTACTGCTCTCACAAGCTTCGAAAGTTCACAGAATAATAGTATATACATAAGCAGGAAATGTTGTGAAGGATGTGGGGTAGTCCCCAGTATTACAGAGGTCCGTACATATATACTGTAACAAGCCGTCACATATGTTGACTGTACTACTGCATACCCGTAGTTAATTCATAGTTAAGTCATGTGCAAAATAATAACCCTCATAAGAATGAATACAGGAAATAAGTCAAATGTGAATGGGAACACCACTCACCGTGGATTATGTATCGTAACCGCCCCCACCCATATTATGTATTGCCAACATCATAAGCTGCTGACAGGTGCCCAAACACCTGTGTCTGTAAACACAGATTAAATGTTTAAAATGGACAAACCCTGTCCATGTGCTTTGTCTGACATTTGAACACGGTCAGGGCAGTTCCGTTCACCAGGTGGACAAGCCTAAACCCAGATCACCACAAGAACACCCTGACAATTAAAGACCTGTATGTGTCAGGGCTATAAGCCTTTGGGTTCTGAATATCCCTGCAGTGATGAAATATGCAGCATGGGTCCAGAGCAGTAGGGAATAGGGAATATGTAACATGTAGTACCGCATTTTTCCCAGCAGGAGAATGGATGCCTGTGACGTAAGTGAAGCGGTGAGGCATATGTTAATGTAGCTATGTACTATGGGTATGCATATAAATGAGTCAGAACACCAAACGTATAGTGGTTACAGCATCCGGCCAACGTGAATGCAGTCCCGTTGAACAACGACTACAGCACATATAATGTGAAAGTGTAATGAATGCGTCTGTGCTGTACAGACAGTTAAATATGTAAAGGTGAACGTGTGTTTTGCAAACGTCCATTAACCATATTACAGATAATTACTGGTACTGTCACAAGTAATAAAGCCCACGTAAGCACAAAGACTTAGTAAACATATGTAACCCACAATAAGGATATGCGTAATGTACCGCGTAACCCACAATAAGGAAATGCAAGTGCGCCTGTGCGTGTGTGATCTGCTCACAGCATAGTAAATGAATGCTGTTTCCCCCATGTTAGTTATACATGGCTCAAACCTGTTAACCTCGTAAAGTATGAAACCGGACAAAGCCATGCAAACTACCGGTACAAATAGGGACAAACACCAGATATGTGCCAGAACAAACATAGAAAGTGGATAGAATAATGGGTGTGTCAGTAGCATGGATTCTCTGAAGGGTATGCAGTCGTAACCTGAACTGCTTGCCAGAAATCCCCACTGTAAGTCTCAAATGAAATGCCACGACATTGCCAGATAGACACAGGTTTATTTAAAACACAGCGAAGATAAAGGGGCAAGCAGCTGTACACTCTGCGACAATCTGTATAGTGGAAAAGTATGGTATGGATATAGATATATGTGTATACACATAATCCACAGACATAAACCAAAGCAAGTAATGAAATGAGGATTGTACATGTATATATGTATACACAACAGACTTATGTCCCATAGATATGACATATGTACATAAATAGGCGACGTTATATCTAATATGGGTAGACAAACAGACATGCAGGAAAGGTGAATAAACCGCAGCATTCCAAACCATTGGCCAGAAAGTGACAGTCCAGCAAGTTCTACACTTTAAACATGCAGATAGGTGTCCATTGCAGGACTCCAAAAATTGAATCTTACGTAGTGTCAACCGACATTGACGCAAAAGAAGTGACGGCAGCAAATACGAAATAGCTGTACATGCAACAGTATCAGGTGCAAGGGTGACGACACATGTGTCGATAGAATGTATGACGTACGAACTGATATCCGGAGAGTGGGGAGTGCATATAAGTGTCTCCACACTTCAGTACCGCACACATTAAACATGTGTAATGGGTACTGTAGAGGGTTGTCAGGTATGGGAATCATGGGTATGCAGAAATGGGCCTAGGTGTTGTTTGGCAGGCATTTCGTAGGCCCTCCCCGTGGGAGTGATGTGGGTATAGCATACGCCTATATTCTCAATAATGGGGCAAACCATCCACTGGATATTGCGGAAACCATTTTGGCAATATGTTGGGCCCTATATCAGTGTCATGTAGGCGATTATCATGGATGGACATGCGTACGACCAAGATGGTACCCATAACTGGCAAACTGACAGAATAACACAGCTGCACTAAGGCATAGTACATGAAATACAAATAGGGACTATATTAGATATACCCCAGACAAAGTCAGAACGTTGTGAGAATACTGGCGTACACATGAATATGGATGTTATGAGTGTTACTAATCATGTAATGGAAATGTCAGTCACTATTATCTACTGCACAGTCTGTAATGCCTTGCCAGCAATTTACCAGAAAGGCACATCACTATGACAAATGTAACAAGGTCAAACGTCAGAGCGTTTACCCATAATGTGTACAGGTTAGGGGTATGAAGGTAACTTGTCCAAAATACATGTACAGAACTAGTGATACTAGGTGGACAAGTGAGAAGAAAGACATCAGGACAAATGAGAAAACATGTACAAGACACACGCATGTACTCCAACAAATGTGAATGACAACGTATGCCCTGTGAATGTCAATGTGGAAGGTTAATAGACACAAAAGTAATGTGTCCCTCAGGGTGTCATGCAGTGTCACCGTAACAATGTCCAGTCCCCCAGACACGTACGTGAGCTCTGCCAATGACGGAAAGCGCAAATACTGGCGCACACATACGGTACATGATAGACCAATTAGTGTGGATAAGCAGCTGTTGGCCTGTGTGAGGAATACAACTGTCTGGGTGGGTGTGTCCTTCAATATAAATGTAATGGCATGTGGCCTGTGATGCCAGCATACAGTGTGTGTATTGGTGTCAGAAAGTTGATATTTTGTTACAGACACATACTCCATAACTGTACAGATTTACGCAGAATGTGCAGAGTTCTGCCTCATATGTTTGGTGCGTTCCACGTAACAGCAGTAACATTCTGGCACTTTCATGATAACTGAAGACATGAAATAATGACAAACATGTGAGTAAGACACCAAATCCGACAGAAAAGCCATACTAATGCAAAACCTATTATTGTGTCAACTATCTACGTTTGTAAGAGCAACATGTCAATACTGCCCCTATGTGTCCCACTATCAGATAAGGCCTTGTCCAGCAACTTGCTCTAGGAGGTGGAGTGGTATGAACAGAAACAGATCCATGTGTGAGGAAACAGCAATATCGACTGCAAGATAATGCAGAAGGTATGAAATGCGCTGCAGTAGGACGTGCAGTACTGTCCGCAGGTATGTGCTGACATGTCAAATGACACAGCAGTCTACATGAAGAACCTATAGGGCTGTCACCTTTACAAATGATGATAGTGGGACATACCCAGAGCCATGCACACAGCACAAATAGACATACACACATCAAAACTAGGCCATGATACATGAAGCCTCCGGCGTGTACGAGTACAGTGAGAGTACAGCAAGGATAGATGTCTGCCAAGATATACAGCAAATGCCTGTAAGGGTGTGTAACACCACCCATAACATGGACGTTGCATGGACAATGTTGGGAGTTGCAACATACCCCACTGGTATGTGAAAGCTATGCAAATATGCGATACATTAAACAGTCAGCTGTCCATGCAAGAGCAGAGTTATGGGCAGAAAATAGATTTTATTGATATATATATATATATATATATATATATATATATATATAGAGAGAGAGAGAGAGAGATACAGACATACACACACACACACACACACACACACACACACACACACACACACACACACACACACATGTGGCATGGCTGGTAATCGAACCTACACATGACTACCCTATCACACTACAGCATGACGCATTTACAGAACACGCTACCGAGATTACTAAACACAGCAGACACACAGGCATTCTACTAGGTGTGTGTCAACATCCGCAAAGACAAAGACGTCAGCAGGATACATCTGTGTTGCGAAGCGTCTAAAAGCATAACCTGAGTCCCCAGGCAGATGGGAGCATGCACACACACACTCACACACACACACACACACACACACACACACACACACACACACACACACACACACACACACACACGCACTTGGAAGGGCCGGGAGTTGAACACACACCTACCTACTCTAACACACTACAGCATTACGCATATGTGTTGTGAGGCATCTAAAAGCTTTACTGTGTCCCCAGGCAGCTGGAAACACACACACACACACACACACACACACACACACACACACACTTGGAAGGGCCAGGAGTTGAACACACACCTACCTACTCTAACACACTACAGCATTACGCATTTACAGAACGCGCTACTGAGATTACTGAACACAGCACTCCCAAAGGCATACTTCTAGGTGGGTGACATCATCCGCAAAGGCAAAGACACTGATAGGGAATGTATGTGTTGTGAGGCATCTAAAAGCATTACTGTGTCCCCAGGCAGCTGAAAACACACACACACACACACACACACACACACACACACTTGGAAGGGCCAGGAGTTGAACACACACCTACCTACTCTAACACACTACAGCATTATGCATTTACAGAACGCGCTACTGAGATTACTGCACACAGCACTCCCAGAGGCATACTTCTAGGTGGGTGACATCATCCACAAAGGCAAAGACGCCGATAGGGAATGTATGTGTTGTGAGGCATCTAAAAGCATTACTGTGTCCCCAGGCAGCTGGAAACACGCACACACACACACACTTGGAAGGGCCGGGAGTTGAACACACACCTACGTACTCTAACACACTACAGCATTACACATTTACAGAATGCGCTACCGAGATTACTGAACACAGCACTCCCAGAGGCATACGTCTAGGTGGGTGACATCATCAGCAAAGGCAAAGATGCCGATAGGGGATGTATGTGTTGTGAGGCATCTAAAAGCATTACTGTGTCCCCAGACAGCTGGAAACACACACACACACACACACACACACACACACACACACACACACACTTGGAAGGGCCAGGAGTTGAACACCCACCTACCTACTCTAACATACTACAGCATTACGCATTTACAGAACGCGCTACCGAGATTACTGAACACAGCACTCCCAGAGGCATACTTCTAGGTGGGCGACATCATCCGCAAAGACGCCGATAGGGAATGTATGTGTTGTGAGGCATCTAAAAGCATTACTGTGTCCCCAGGCAGCTGGAAACACACACACACACACACACACACACACACACACACACACACACACACACACTTGGAAGGGCCGGGAGTTGAACACACACCTACCTACTCTAACACACTACAGCATTACACATTTACAGAACGCGCTACTGAGATGACTGAACACAGCACTCCCAGAGGCATACTTCTAGGTGGGTGACATCATCCGCAAAGGCAAAGATGCCGATAGGGAATGTTTAGAGAGTGAGTGGTCTGAAAGCATATTACCGTCCCAAGGTAGACGTACACAAACACACCAGTGCTGTCAACGGGCCAACTAAATATCTACGGAGCACAACAACACTGAATAGATACAGGATGTGCCACAGACAGTACACCCTTTGAGAGAGCAACAAGTGTGTTCAATGTAGGCATCCATCGTGACATTGAAATTGGACATCTGGTGCCTGGATGACCACCATGGCTATACAGGATGTCAATGGCCATGCCCACATGCTTAGTATCACAGGTCTGTTTGGAATGTACTGTGTGTCCATCTACACAATGGTGTACTATGCATGCTCACACACTTAGCTGTTGCAAAGGGCCAACTTGCATGCACACGGAGTCTAATCACGGAAGGGCGCAGTGTGGAATGTACTGTGTGTCCATCTACACAACGGCGTACTGGGCATGCTCACACACTTAGCTGTTGCAAAGGGCCATCTTGCATGCACACGGAGTCTAATCACGGAGGGGCGCTGTGTGGAATGTACTGTGTGTCCATCTACACAACGGCATACTGGGCATGCTCACACACTTAGCTGTTGCAAAGGGCAATCTTGCATGCAGATGGAGTGTACACACAGAAGGGCACAGTAAGGTATAACTGCCCTAATGCACAGGGCAGTCACACATGCAGTGATCTGTACACACACAGCTGCCATCACAGCTGTCACAGGTGCAGGTCACACACGTACACACTGCAGTGTGCACTGTAGCTGTCAAGTCAGCACTATGTCATTGGTGCAGCACTACACAGCCTTACGGTCCAACAACACCATGTGACACATGACCACTGGGCTGTACAGCGGTGTACACCAGCTGTGCAGAGTACACACGTACCAACAGGGATCCAACAGGTGTTATGCATTGCAATGATACCAGTATACATGAACAGGTCGGCTCAAGACATACCATGGCCCTTACACAGCTGTGACACCTGACTGTTGCTGTACACCAATGAACACACGTCTGGGTATGTCATACATGTGATTGTGTGGATGTGTGCATGGACTGCACACAGAACACATACATACATGGCCTTTGATGTACCTCGTGCATAACACTGGCCTAATCAATGCTACACACACGAATTGAATGTGGGCCCATGTCTGTTGAATGCTCACACTACATCGGGTAGCAGTGTTGACCGGGACACATACCCTTGTACTGGTCGCCTGTGACACCCGTGATATCATACTGCAGTCCATGTGTTATGTATGTCAACACACATGTCCAACAATAGCAATGCATACAAACATGGCAACAGGAGACATATGTGACATCTGTACTGTGCATGCAGCAAACATGCATGTGCAGTGGCCGATGTCCGTAACATAGTTGCACCTACCTACGACATGCAGACGCAATGCAAACCCATCATTGACATCTGTATACGGTGACATACAAACAGCACGTATGGAGGGATGTGTGTAAATAACATGGTGAACCACCTGTCTAGATGTATGTGTGCAGGGGGTGGCTCACAGTTGTGTCACACACCATCCTATCATGCCATGTGCTAACTGTATGCTATGTCGCTGTTACGTGATGGTGCTGACATAATGCATACACAGCGGTCAGGTGTTAACAACTATATGTCATATGGCACCTGTAACACCTACAACCTCTCGTGTGTATATAGCAGCACATTTGCCAGATATAGCGTTGGTACACATAATGCAATCAATACCACTGCATGTCCATCAAACGTGTCATCATATGGCTGGTGTATCATTCCCAGCACTGCCATGTGTGTCCAAATGTGTGACCAGGGATGCCACATATCGTGGGGAATATGTCCCAGTTGCTACACATCCTTGTACACCATTGTAGAGAACTGTACATACGTCAGTGTGGGAAGCATGACGTTCGCCGGTGAGGTGCATCACACACATCGGCTGTCCATATACACATGTGTGGTCACCACAGTGTGTGTGTCTGTATGTATGTCTGGTGCTTGGTGTGAGTGTGTATGCTAATATACGGTGGGAAATTATCACTGGCCCCACGTGTTGACTAACCCGTAATGGTGATGCATTGCACAACCCTGTTGATGCCATAGGTCCCAGCCATACTGGCTACCTGTGCATGTCCCTTCTCTGTGACATGTCGTGTGGGTGCATAGTACTGTGAGGGTGATGACCACAAAGGCAAGGGTCCCCAGCTGCACACTATGGGGTGTGCGTTATAGTGGTGTACACCCCGTGACTGCGGCCATGTTCACGTACTGTTACAGGGTCTTACTGCTGCACAGTGTGGCCTCCAGCTACCAAGTGACACCTCACATCATCATTGGCCAGGCCGCTGTGTACAACCCCTGCACCATGTCACCATAACTGTAATGTGTCCTGCTATGTATGTCACGTCTCTGTCCAGTGTAGCCTGTGGCACCGACCACATGCATCAGGTGCAGTATATGTGCGGACATCTGTGTCATGCTTGTGTGTCCAACAGTCAGGATGAAGGTACATGTAGCATGCTGATATTGCCAGACGTGCCTGTGTGTACTCCACAGTTACACATGGGGGACTGCAAACACTGCTACCTGTAGGCACATGCAAGTACACCATAGGTGGGAACCAGGGTATCACAACCAACATGGTGCTACAGATGTAACCGAGACACATACCGTGAACACATTGCAATGCATGCTGCACCTGCACTACATGGTGTGACTGGTGCATGTCGACAGTACACAACCTATGTCACATACACAACTCAGTATTCACACACAACCACTGCAACATACATATCCCTCACTATGCATACACAGGTATTACATACACCTCTCACTATGCTGTTCACCCTGTGCATCAGAATATTTGTGAATAAGCCTGCACCGATGGTGTGGATGACAGGGATGCAGCACAGGCGTCATCATATGCACAGGGTGATATGTTTGCCAGGGGCATAGGCTGCACACAACCACTGCAACATACACATCCCTCATTATGCATACACTGGTATTACATACACCTCTCACTATGCTGTTCACCCTGTGCATCAGAATATTTGTGCATAACCCTACACCGATGGTGTGGATGACAGGGATGCGGCACAGGCTTCATCATATGCACATGGTAATATGTTTGCCAGGGGCATAGGCTGCACACAACCACTGCAACATACACATCCCTCACTATGCATACACAGGTATTACATACACCTCTCACTATGCTGTTCATCCTGTGCATCAGAATATTTGTGCATAACCCTGCACCGATGGTATGGATGACAGGGATGCGGCACAGGCTTCATCATATGCACAGGGTGATATGTTTGCCAGGGGCATAGGCTGCACCAATGGATAACATCATGTGTGTGTGTAAGGGCCAGTGAGTTGACTGGACATGTCTGTGTAGAATGCATGTGGATGTTGTGGAGCCCTACAGTTGTGTTTGCTGTGTGCGTGTATGTGTGTACACAGTTCTGCCATTTGTGATGCCTACACGGGGTATAATTGACAGCCCCAGATTGTACAGTGCAGGTTGTACAGCTCACTGTGTCTGTCCACGGCCACGTGACCTGTGCCTGCCTGGGGTTGCACGGGCATTACCAGGTGGAGGTACAGAGTGGCTACTGTCTGACGACACATGTCCGCTGGAAATGTGTCCCCGCTGAGACCGTCCAGGGCCATGTCCACGTGGCCTGCTGTGTCTTGGTGTTGACAGCGCAGCAGCAGCTGCACTGCTACTGTTACTGGCACTATGGGAGCGGGCATGTGAGGTGGCACGCTCACGTCGACCTACACTAGGTGGTGTTGCTGGCCTATGTCCACGTGGCCTACGCCTCACTCCTACCAGGTGTTCCAGCACAGACAGCTCCCGCTCGGAGATTGCCATGCCTCGGTCAAGGATTCCGACCATTTCACCTAGTCGCCGATCCAGAACATTAGCAATCTGCTGTTGAGCATTTGCCAATGCCTGGATGTTGTCATTTAGGGTATGGATAGCAGCCCTCTGCAGCCTCTGCCCTTCTCTGTTCTGCCATTCAGCACGTGCCTGTGCCACCATTACAGTCTGGAACATGTGTTTGGTGATACCAGCTGCTGTGCTCTGTCCTGCAGGTGCATGTCAGCCAGAGGTCCTCCTACGAGCAGCACCGGCCACATGCCTGTGTGGCACATCTGCAGTCATTACACTGACACCATGGTGTGTAGACACACCTTCTGTAGCCAATACACATTCCTGTTCCATGCCAACAGACGCTGATTGTCCTTCCTCTATGGCCACCGGTGATGCGGTATGTGTTGGCAGCAGAACTGTGTGCGGGGAAGAGGGGGACATAGCTGGGATGGTAACCATTGGCACAGATTCAGCCCCTGACAACCCTGCCTGTACCTCATGCATATGTTCATTACCGCTAGTATCTGTGGGGACACTAACATCAGATGGACCGCAGGAGGGTAACGCACCTACATCACCTGTGAATGCAAAGAAATACTGTAAAGTACAATAGACACAGACACACACACACACACACAGACACACACACAGACACACCATGCATGTGATTTGTCAGATGGCATGCAGCATGCCTGTGATAGAGCAGAGGGCATGCAGCTCAGACATTAATAGTGTTAGTAAGCATACCTACCTGGGGTGCACACTACAGCAAGCAGGTGTCATATCAGTAGCCATGCAGTTCACACAATCATGGTAGTATGCATGCATCCCTGTGATACACCATGTGGCCCAGATCAGGATAATAGTACACATGGATGACGTGACCTTGACATGTAATTTGCTGACATGTGCATTAACATGCATACATGTTTGACACAATGGTGTCCTGACACATGTACAGCATCATAATGGGCTTCACATTGCAGTGTTGTGTGTATGCCCTACAGATAGAATGCATGTTTAGCAAATGTGCATGAGCACGGGAGGGTAGTGTGAGCCGTCTATATTGCTATACAGTGTGAAGTACAAACACTGTGCCATTGCATGGCAACATGAGGCATGTATGTTGCTGTAGAATGCATAATATGTACACCAGGGGTGTCCAACCTTTTCAGTTGCAAGGGCCGCATTGAGTCAACAGAAATGGTCTGGGGGCAAACGGCAAGTGAGGACAAAAAAAAAAAAAAAAAAAAGGTCTCACATTAACTGAAGAGCAAAAAAAAAAAAAAAAAAACACACACACAGGTTTATGCGGACTAATGTGGGTGTATTGTAGGTTAATTTGAACAATACATAAATTAATAAATGCATAATATTATATTTGCCCTAAAATTCAATATCTCATAACCATCCTATGACCTTCATAGTTGAAGTTGTTAGTAAGCCATTAGTATGTGTTCCACATTTTGCCCATTTGTTCCACATTATAAGGGCTAGTGTTCCTCACTTTTGAGATCAAAGGTTGAGAGCTATGGTACATACTGAAAGCAGAGAGTTTCTCTTTCTAAAAATAAATTATCTACTAATCTACGCCAAAGGCAAGTGCGTGACCTGTTGTGCCACTGACACTGCTGTACAGTAATGTTATTCCATGATTCAAGGATAAGAAAGTGGGTTTCATTAAGAAATGTTTTTTTCACCCATGTATAATGCAGAATCATTACGGTAGGCTTAGTCCCCCCCTCATACACACACACACACACACACACACACACACACACACACACACACACACACACACACACACACACACCACAAGGATCTGAATTATCTTAATACTTTATACGAGATTACCCTTTCAGAAAGACCAAGCAAGCAGCCTTTTTATTGTTGGTAAGTTAATGTTAAATAATATATGCATTCAGCAAGTCTCTCTTTAACAGCAGTAACTGCATTAAACATCACAAAACTGTGACTTTGCAGGGATGACAATGCAAATATATGTTTTGCACACACACACACACACACACACACACACACACACACACACACACACACACACACACACACACACACACACACACACCAGGAGCTTGTCTGATGACTCCAGTACCCACACAGCCCTTTCATTCTGGAGAAATAGTAGCTGGGCATTTCATGGCTGACCAAGAGCCTATAACAATTTGTTCCCACCCTGAAGTCCCTTTCAGCCTTTCTGCTCCCTAGTGAGAGTTATTAATATGTATACTTATATAGGAAGCTGACAAGCTTTCTGACACGGTGTGGCCTACCCTCTCCTCTGTGGGAGAACTCCTCCTTATTAGTTCCTGTGAGCTTGCTATTGCTGTCTTCTGAGGGGAAGCATACTTCCACATGCTGAATTCCCCTCCACTTTGCTAGTGGTAAGCATTATGAGAGCAAAGGCTCAGCTGTCTGAAACTACACCTGGTAACACCTAGTAATCCTACTACGTCACCCTTGTGGAGAACTAGAACCAAGCTGGCATCCCCAGATCATCCCCAACTTCCCAGTTTATCTCCCATAGGCAGCTGAGCAGCTTCTTGAACTCGGGTCATCTGTGCATAATCAGGGCTTTATCCTTCTACATCACAGAGCTGGTCAGGAACCATGTGAAAATACTGAGCATAGCATAATTATTAGAATGGGCAGACAGTTATGCTCCTAAGACTTGGGAACAACATAAAGATTCCTATGTTCCTTTGATAATGCCAGCAAGTTTTCAAGAAGCTTGATAAAATTCTGATCTAAGGTAGTGATACTTTGATTCTTTATTAAATATAGATTACCCTGAGATTATGTTTTCAAATTGTAGCACATGGCTATGAACAGCGTAAAAATACAAAGTCTGATGCTACAAATTTCAGTGCAATAACACACCATCCCAAGCATAGACAACAAAACACACTTTGCATTTCTGCAGTAGGAAGCTACACATACTTCAAACACTCATCCTCATTTTTCATGACCTCCACATCTCCAAAATTATTCTGGTTACATCAAATACTCATAAACAATGAAGGCAAATGCCTTTTCCAACAGATGGATCCTGCTACCCATAGCTGCCTACATTAAACTGACTCCCTCATGAAACAGACCCAACAGAAAACAAACTACAGGGAACTCATGCAACAACCTTAGGTCAATATGCTTTTAGCAACTTTCATTTATTCTAATCATTGTACACAGAATACACAACCAGAATAAGTCTGACCACTAAGAGGTAGAGAGGTATGCTTAAGTCTCTCATTAACAGAGCCAAGACTTCAAACTGCTACTGCACAAGTAGTAAATATGCAACTTTGTCGCTAACGACTGCTGCATGTTTTTGATACTGCCTATTTACTCCCACCCACAAATTTGTTTGTAAAGTAGTCTCTTACCAAAATTTGCAAACCTCTGAAGCTGCTTGAATTGCTTAGTTTCATATCGGCAAGTACCCCTTTGAATGTTGGCTCTCCAATACCTCTACTCATATTTCTATTGTCCACATAAATTCCTAATGGATGCCATTCATACTACACTTTTCTGTCCTCACTTTTCATACGTTTTGCATTGGCCTCCTTTTACCTTCAGTGCTTCACCTTTCTCTTGCAAGCTGGCCTACTTCAACCCCGGTTGTCCGGGGCAACTAAACACCGCAGCACAAAGACTTCCTGGTACAGCGTTAAGTTTGGTAAGGAGACAACTGTTTGTCAAATTAAAAACAAATCCGTTGTGAATAATGCATGCAAAGTTTTACAAGAAGATCCTTTACGTAACCCCGTGTATTTATAATTCTACTCTGAAAGATAAAAGTAATTTGCCTCTTATGTCCTTGTTTAACAAAGCAAAATAATGTGCATAAAAAGCTGTTCTCACTGTGTATCAGTTTCACAAAGCAAAATGCTGCTGTTTCTTGTACTGTCTGTTTTAATAATGTGAAAAAGACTTCAGTTTTGGATAGAGTAGAACCCGAGGCCCTAGAGAACGTTCTACTGTGCAAGGGGAGCTTCGTGATTTATTAGATGAGCATTTTTATTTTCCAGAATTTTGGTTTGGTGCATTTGGTGTCATGTTTAAAAGAAATGGGCAGATTGTCACAGAAGAACTATAGCCTCACAATTTCATTAGCTCCATGGACAGTTTAAAGTAAACTATATAGCTTAGCTTACCTTTTACTGCTGTAAAATAGATGTTGTAATCAGGTAAATAAATCCAACTTCTTCGCCGCGATCTCACTCCTTCCTTCACCGCAAATGAAAAAAAATGACCGAACGGTGTTTTGGCGCATGCGCATACCAGCTGAAAGATGCTGGCAAGAAAAAAAACGTGAAAAAAGTAATTTTGCGCATGCACAGAATAGCTGAGGGACGCGGACGTGAAAACACATGGAAAAAAAGTTACATTTCAATTTAAGGGTCGCGGGCCGCATGGAAGAGCTCTGGGGGCCGCATGCGGCCCGCGGGCCGCGGGTTGGACACTCCTGATGTACACATTGCATAGCCATAACTGCAACACAGTCGTGATGTTCGACAGATCGTATATGGTAGACTTCAGTGACACCTCCAGTAGCTGTGCACAGGCTTTTAGGTTGTCCACTATACCACATCAACTGTATAATCGGTCAACTAAGGCTATAATTGGACCATGTGTGGACAATGTGCAACAGGGTGTATACACATCCCATGTACTGTGTGGCTACATGTCTCTGGCCATCCCCCATGGCCATGTGTGCACATGTGGTGGCCAATTGTGTGTGATGGGCATCTTCTCCACATGTCTGTGTGGTCCCATATGACATACACCCATACATGTCAGATATGTCACATTCCACAGGTCTATGCAGACAACAGGTTGTATGTTTGGTATGTGGGGTATAGGTCATGTGATAGTGTGACAATATCGCAGACAGAACACTACATGTCTGGAACATGTCAGGTGGCACATCACAATGTGTGCACCCGATGCAGGGGCATATGACACAATGGTAACACTTGTGGGCTGCCCATATCACAGCTCACTGTGTGGTACTGTGTGCGTACCACACATGTTGTTCCAATGCATACTACATATGCCTCCATTGTAGAACATCTCCACCGTTGTATGCACAGCTAACCACACATGTCGCAATGACAAGTACTGTGGTTTCAAGTCTGTGTATCATTACGTGTGAATATATTGCACATGGGTGGCATGTGTGAATGCATGGTGGTGCGACCTGCATATCATGACTGGAACAAACATCAGGTGTGCAAGTGTTAACTGGCCACATGGCAAATAGATCTACACTGTAACATGCCTGATACTGATGACAGTCTCACCTGCAACGGACCCATGTCTGTGCGGCACACCAGAGGTACCTGCATAGGGGTGACACACCAGTATGAACATTATCCATGACTGTATGACAGCCACAGGTTGCACTGTGCATGTGCACACATTCACCTGTGTAATAACATATAGTATGCACATGTGTGCATACACAACGTAGCATACTGTAGTATGCAGCATGTGTGTCCACATACCTGGCATATGTTGTTACTTTACATTATGTACAGTGACACATGCAACTACATGGGATATAATAGCCATATGTGCATTACTGACTTACTAGGCAACTCCAGGCTCATTGGTTGGGAGACACCCACCTCCACGATGGCAGCTAGTGTTTCTGGATGCTGTTCCCTGGGTGTTCCCAGACTGGCCAGTAGCTCCTCGGTGTGTGTGAGTGGGGGCTGGGTTGGTGGCCCATCACCTGTTCCACCTTGTTCCCTGGCGATTGCAGTGGCACGCTGTTTTGCATGTCGTATCAGGTCCGTGCAGTGTCTGCGCACCTGCTGGTAGGTGCGGTTATGGCCACCCACATCGTTCACCCTCCTGTGTAGATCCTGCCACAGGTCATCCCACTGCTGGGCATGCTGTGGCACATTGGCTGAACAACAAGTCATAGTTGTCATGGAGCTGTGGGATGAGGACATCATCCTCCTGGCGGGTGTATGCTGGGAGGCGTGTACGGGGCATTATCTGTAAAACATAATGATGGTGACAGGTCACAGTTTCAGAGATGTACAGAGATACTGCTGCACATACATTTCTATGACATCTACTGCATCTGCACAGTTATCTTTGCAAAGCACCATGACACTGACACGACTGACGTGTTTGTGTCACACATGTCACACCCATTATGCATTGGATATCATCACCATATATGTGTGTCACCTCATTACAGTGTTCATACTCCATGTAAATGCTGTCTTGCTGTGGGCATGTCTATTTGCCTGCACTTGTCTTCTTACATATCTGCATATGCCTCGATGTGTCCACGGTACTACTGTTGACCTGGATGCTGTGTATATGTCACATATCAACACAGACACAGCCGGAATGGACTTGAGCAGTGACAATGCACACATACACATGGACACCTGTACATGCATGTGTTTTGCCATATACATCTACACAGCACTGTTCAACATCCTGACACGGATCGCCTGTATTACACATGTGATAGACATGGGACAATGGATAGTCAGACGACATTCGCAGGGATGGTCATCAACCATAGCATGTGTGGGCATGGTTTCCACACTGTTACAGATGGCCATTGTGCCACCGCAAGCTGCATCAGTGCCACATTACTGATCCAGTCAGTTTAATGTACATTTACCATGCGGCCATCACACCATGTATGACTGGGATGACATCTGCAGCTTTGATGGACAGGGTTGCATGGTATGGCAGGAGTATGTCACATATATGGCACAGGGATCTGTCCAGCCTGTGGCAATCCTAGTTTTAGGATGGTGGCTGTCCATGACATATGTCATATAGATCAGGATATGGACATGTAGCATGTCCATCATCATGGTGTAGCAAATGTCCTTCTGCAAGGTAGATGGCATGCTGCATAGTAGAGGTGTGGATTGTGAAGGCTGTTATCACACATCCATGCATAGCCATTACCCCTTACAGGTGTTATGTGATCCAATATTGATCACCACAGTGCTGTATATGCCTGGCCACTGATCTCCGTGCTCATGGATGGCACCCTGACATGACATGGATACGTCAGATGACTACCTAAGGGGCCTGGAGACGTCACCATGTCAGGGGTGCACTGCACAGCACCATCCCTTACACAGTGTCCATAATGTTGACCACAGCCTAGGTAGCAGTTTATGGGTACAGGGATGTTCACCTAGTGGTGACACTGCTGGTATCATCCATCAGACTGTGCACATATGTCACACACCTCACACACACAGCCCATTCTGTCTGTTGTTCACAACACTGACACAGCTAAACTGATAGGTCATGGCCATTCACAGCCTTACATACACAGATGCCTAACATTTGTGTGTGTGGTATGGGCTACAATGAGGGTGGGGTACAACACATTAACCCTGTTCTACTGTATCTGGCACAAATGTGCTGTGCACATGTCACTCTTGCACCTTTTGTAGTTGTGGGTCTGTCAACAGGCCACTGGTGGAACACACCTGTGACATGCAAAGGTATTTGTAATCAAATATCCGTGCTATCTTGTACATCTGTACTGCTAACATCTACAGTGCTAATGGTTCATGGACATGCACACCATACTCAGCAGGGTTATAGTGCGGTGCCACCCTAAATGACTGTCATCACCACTTGTGGATTGATATTATCCAACACCCTATATGTATTGTATGGTCATGCTAGGCACTTGTTCAGAACATTTGAGCATGTCATGAGCTAATGATTACTATAGCGCCCATTCCACACCATTTCCCACAGGTACACTGGCTGTCCTACACTTCCCAGCTTGCTTAAGGTACGACAGCTGTTGTACACACGTAACGCACCTATCCTGTGGGACATGGTTGTATATGCAGGCATGTCCAACTGTCACGTACCAGTGCTTCTGCCTGTCTATATGAGGGATATGTCATACATGTGGCAATAGAGCAATTGTCTCGTGTACACATTCAATGCTCACTTCCCAACATACAGCACTACAGCCTGTGGGGGATGCACGTCTGCAGCCGTGCTGGGCCCATAGCTCTCAGGTGTACCTCATTATGGGGAATGTACCTCATTTGGGGTTCTAAAAGGTGCATGTTCCTCAAGGTTCCACATTGGAAGGGTCTGTCACACATTCATTGTTGTACATAGTTTACCTGCTAGCCATGGCTAGATAGATGAGAATCATAGTAATTCATTGGAATATCTGTTTTATACGTAAGACCAGCCTATTTTAGCCATCATACGCCCTTCCTATTTGACGGTGTTAGTAAGCCAGTTGTAAGTGTTCCACGTTTCGCCCATTTGTCACACTGTATGAGGGCTAATGTTCCTCATTTTGGGGACAGGAGGCTGACAGCTATAGCTGGGGGTAATGCTGTCGCCAACCCTGACTGCACCTGACAGTCATTTGGGGATGTGTAACATTTGCAACACACCCCACCCATCACATAGTCTCACATAATCTACACCACTGGCCACACCTACGAGGACAACCTGTGCAGTACGTCTCCATACTCACTGTAGGCACCAGAGGTAGCCCCCATCATGGAAGACAACATCACCAGCTTATAGCCGACAGACTCATGTGTGCCCACCACATACAGCCAATAGTGTGTAATAACATTCACAACACACCAGTCATAGCTGACTATGTAGGGTGTCACACTGCAGTTCCACACAGCAGGCTAAACAGGGCGTTAGTCGCTTACATCTTGCTGTCGGGTAACTGCTTCTGCAACATAACCTATGCACCCATGCCACACCTCACCAGGTACGATATGTCTGTCATTTGCCATGTTAGTGTGACTGCCCTGTGATGCCACTTCACAGACTACGTGTGCAGGGACATGCAATAGCTCACCAGTCTTATAGCCCTGAGGGTGTGGGCCTAGCCCTGGGGAGCATTTTGCATTCATCCAGACACGATACCACTGTACAATGACCGACTGTGTCACTTCAACAGTTGCCTATGCTCCTATTGTCATTCCACAGGCATGTGGTATCTGTCCGCTATGACTGTCCTGGTCAAACACAATGCTGTGGCACAGATGACTTGCACCTGTCGGCCCTGGGAGTACAGCTCACATGCTAGGCTCTTCCTGCTGCTATACTGCCTGTCCTGCACAGTTTCCAATAACTGTCACCGGCAGGGCGGTAACTGGCATGCGCGACATGGGGTCATGTGACACATTGCTTGCATCTTCCCCTGTGACGCACGCAGGCAAGGCACACCTTATAATGCACCACTCCAACATCTCTGCAGTGACTGGGACCTGCCTGTAGGCTCTGCAGAGCACACCTGCAATGACAGGTTATAGACGGACCATACCTTCCAGGCACATACCTGGACCGGCACACCCACAGCTGAGGGGTTCCGATACCCCACTATGTTTTGCACACATCCTGGCAAGTTGCTTAGCACAATGCATCAGAGGTGCTCCACGTGCAACTAACTGTGTCCGGGACCGCTATACACATTGTAACAAGCGACAGAGTCAACACCATACCCCACGGGTAACATACCTTCTATGGTGGTATAGTGGACAGTGGGCCTCAGCTACTACTGATGTGTGACTGACACTACCCCACACTTCACTGGGATAGCCACTCATGTACTGACACATCCATGAGTCATACCCTCCACTCTGCTGGATCAACACATACACACCACCTCCAAGACCTACATTACCCTTGGCATGAACACTACCACCATGTGACTGGTGTTACACACCTGGAGTTATCCCCTCATTGGTGGATTCCGAACATATGCTAATCTACCTTGTTAGCCACATCCCAGAAACACACCCATCACAGCATACACAGTACATGTGTACTACTACACCTACTACAGACGTCTGCTGACAGCGGTTGTTAACATCATGACACCCGTGCAGATGGACAATGCACATGCAAATGCTGACACATACCCCAGTGCACTTAATTAGCATGTACACAACTGCATGGATCATGCTATTCCACACAGAGCCATGATGGTACACACCAGATAACAGACGCCACTCTGGTGGTCATGTTCCACGGACATATGATGTACAACAACAGGTGTAAGCTGTTGCACAGTGGTGTACATTCCCATGTGTGGGGTGGCTCACTGGTCAGCCGTGGTGGGGCCACAGGGTCCCTCATCACATACTCCAAGACTAGCTACGTAAACATGACTGCCACACATTCCAGGGTGTACCACCAGGCATTATGGTGATATGTCAGTATTCGATGGCAACACCCACATCTGCTGTCACATACAACAGTCACTCAGGAACATTGCAGACCCAGGTATTGTTGGCAACATGCTGGAGGATGGATTCAATGCTGACAGTACACCCTCTCACTCACTACAGGGCTGCAATCCATACATGAACATTGTGGTGTCCCTGTGGTCACACCTACACAGTACTGACCTACACTCTATGTTTCCTGGGACACTGGCCCCATGTCACCTTCCAGTGTCCCAGGCTGTGATGTCCACCAACCTCTGAATTACTTGTCTCCCCACTAGGCCACCATATTCAGTAATAGCCTTGTTTCAGACATTGTAGACCCTGAATGGCACACAGCAGCATTTATCACACTACACACAGGTGGCACCACATTGTACGAGTGGGACTATAGTCCTACACAGCTGACTGGACTGTTCTGCGTGGCTATGGGGCACATCATCAAGGATGTCATTCTCAGAGACATTGTTGGTCTCCCATCCTCTGCTGCCACCCAGGTTGGGCTTGTTAAGGCCAGAGCATGGCCCCTACAATGGTGGACTCCTTTCATACAGTTACCAGGGCAGTTGCTGATGGTACGGGAGTCCACATATCCTACATTGTCCTCTCATTGCCTTTCAGCACCATTCCCCATTCTGGTATTGACAACATACACATCCACCTGCACATCATACCCTGTGTCTCAGGATGTTATGCTATGTGGCTCATGGACAGGACGCACAGTGAGGCCAGCATACCATAGTACCTACTACATGTCAGGTACTTTGGCATACCACAGTCCTCAGTCATAGGGCCCCTCATGTTAAGTATATGCTTCCCTGCAGAACAGGCTGGCACAGGGGACTTTCCCTGCCTAGCTTAAGAGCCCCTACATACCAAGCGCCATGATTGCTCCACCAGCTGATACTGACTACAACCATACGGGTGTTGCTGTGACAGATACATAATATGACTATCATGGCATCAAGCTGCATGACACAAGGTGCATGCACATCACCTTTGCATTACACGATTCACCCACTGACTATCACATGGATGGTAGTCCCCTACATACATATCACATTGTACATGTTTGCAGTACACACATATGTCACACCCACTCCTGTGGTTACCGTATTGCCAATGTGGCATGGATATCCTCCTACGTGGACACACCTATCTGTACTAGGTGTGTAACTGGTACATAGGCACCCATTTTACCTCTGAACTCAAGACATCTACACACATTCAAGGGTACACCACCCCATTTAGGGTGTATCTTACATAACAACTACAGCTTTACATGCCACAACATTAACATACCATGGCGTTTACTGAGCTCCAACAGTTTAAATATGTGGCTGCACTACGGACACCACATCTGTACACATTTGCATACTACATACTCAGGGGTGACCTCTGCTGATCAGACAGGGCCCATGTCCACAACATTATTGATGGATATACTCCTCATACGCAACATAAGCAGAGGCCACTGTGAGCAACATGCTCATGGATATGTGCACACACGCCACAATGAGTGGGATGTGCTTCTGGGTTACATTCCCAAGCAGGACACTCACCATGCTGTGGAACATAAGTCCTCTGTACATCACGCAGGGACACTCAGTAGCACTGTTCATGTGATACCTCCCTTGGTGGTTGGGAGACACATGTAGGCCTGGGATCACTGCAGTGGCTGTACTGTGCAGTGGTGCAGGTGACACCTGGCTCTGCTCTTCACAGGACACTACCCTGGAGAGGTGCCACTAGTGTGAACACTGTAGTTGTGCTTACACATGGACTTGACAGACTGCATAGTACCCCATTATGCACCTGTGCAGCTATTACATGTCCTTTGTGTATGGTTACTTGGTATCCCTTCCATTTAGATTAGCTATCATGCTATTACTATGTCCCATACCTACAGGCCATATGTATCCTGTTATTGTACATACCAATAGATGATACCTGTGGTACGCATGATATGCCTGTTATGCTGTGTAGAATATCTGTCATATCTACCTATAATACTATACATTACACATATTTCACATAGTACCCCATAATGCAAAGCATACTTGCTCAGCGGGATCACCTTACATATGTCATTAATGTTATTTGCCCATACACATGCGTGCTGTGACAGTATATCAACATATACTATCCCCTGCTATGGCACGTCCTTGTTGGACATACCCTACCACTGACGGCGGGTTGTATGGCATTGTTCTGTTTAATGGCCTCATGTAGCATCCCTTCTGGTGTCTGTGCTGTGTACCTTGTGTCCCACTGCTGGACGCACAGATTCTACAAACGTTAGTATGCTCAGCAAGACATCACTACATCAATACCTTTCCCCACTTTATGCATTGCGGACACGTTTAATTAATGCAAACCAGGCTATACATACAGTAAAACTAATTAATACAGATCATGCTATACATAACTTTACATATCGGGCGTTCTACATATCTTGTTGTCGTTACAGCGTTTCGTTTCTATCTCTCTCACAGTGTGTCAACTGTTTTTCGGTATGAGCATACGATTTGAATGTCTGGCAAGTCATCCTTATATACGTCGATACCTGAAACGTGGATTCTTCCCACCAATTGGTGTTCCTGAGTGACTAATTACTTGCATATCAGCTGTGCAGCTACTCCATTCGCCAATTACGTGGCGACAGTGGGGTATAATTGGATTCTCCACTTGGGCAATGCCTATTTGCCCTACCTTCGGGGAGACGGTCTATATTGTGTTTTGTTATGAGTAACTGCAACTGCTATGCATGGAGACAAGTATAGTTTGGGTTCATGTCCCCCGTGGATTGTGTGTGACAGGTAGAGTATTTGGTTCAACATGTAGGTGTACCTGTCATCCCGACGTCTGTTAATGGAGTATTGCAATCAATACCTGTAACATGGCTGTTTGTTCCATTATACAACGCCTGCAATTTTGCATGTCGCCTTTAATTGTGTCTCTCACATGGTATGTTGAGGGTTCTGCAGATGTAATTGACTG
The DNA here is from genome assembly GCF_019279795.1 of Protopterus annectens. Classification (NCBI taxonomy): domain Eukaryota; kingdom Metazoa; phylum Chordata; order Ceratodontiformes; family Protopteridae; genus Protopterus; species Protopterus annectens. The sequence goes on from NC_056725.1 coordinate 168,881,288, forward strand.
ACTGGATGTTTGTGCTGCTATTACAGTTTGTATTGCTTTAGTTTCTAGTGTGGGGGATGTCGGTGGTTGTACGTAACATATGCGGTTTGTGGGCCTTGCATTTCTACATAATCCGTATATATGTGTCCCTGATTAGAGAGCTAACAGTTAGTAGACTTATGTTACGGGATTGTACGTTGGGTCATTGTTAATTGGTTTCTATATCGTCTGCAGGTGAGCTTGCTACTTGTATACCTCCGTTATTGCAGCAATATATCAGGGGATATGTGTAGGTGACAGCTATCCCTTGTATTTCTGTCCCAGATATTTGCAGTCATTGTGGTTGTGTTGTTAAAAGAGCCTGTTTGCCATGCGTTGCCACCTTATCATATGGTCATTGTTGGACACTTGCGGGACACAAAGCAGTGTTTACAGGCCAACACGTAGCCATAGTCAGTACACAGGTAGCACATACTTTTATCCTCACTACATACCTATTGTTGTGACTTTGGATACTTATCATATTGCATGTAACATTTAAGTTTCTTACATACAGGCATAACTATTAAATACGACTGTTACATTATATATGGGACATATTTATGTCCTACCATCTCGGACATTTGCCCTTTGTACTGTTTTATGTCAGGACACACCTTCCCAGGGTGGGGATGTCCCTCCTACTGTGGTACAGGTAGTAACCGTATGCCTACGGCTAGCTATACCCACACCTACCATACTGGTCTGCCTCTGACTTGGCACCAACATACACATGTTGCGGACACACACACACATTACAGTCACACAGAAACGCACACGGCACCCTCAACGCACACTTACACAGACTACGGCACTCACAGACACAGTTGAACACAGTACCTATGTGGACCACAACACCGTCAGCGGTGACTAACCGTCCCTTCATATCATCATACTATTACTCGCAGATGTACTGTTCCGGTGCTGTGTTCTATCGGTCTTTCAGCCTCGTGGTTATGCATGTCGGTATGTTACACATTCCATGGTTGGCGGTATCCTATTTATTTGTACCTCCAAGATGTTATGAATGTCGTTGAACTATCTATCATATTTGCAGATATCGCTGAATCCATCTATATCACCATATATCCCTCTATTGCCCTTTCTATCTGTATTATATATATGCATATGTGTACATATATATATATATATCTGGCGGGGAACGTGACAGGCACACAGCACCACCATATGCTGTAAGACTCATGTACTGTTCAGGTGTTGGCATTCCGTGTTGCACTGGCTGTTGTGTTTACAATGTTTCAGGGCTGCCTATGTAGGAGTCACACATTGGGCCACCTATACATTACAATTTACAGGTGGTCATGTTTGTGTGCCATCCATTTTAGTGTGTGTGCAAGTGGAGAGGTGTCAGTCCGTAGGGGCCTACACGGTCAGTGTATGTGCTATACATTCCCTCTTTGCCAAGGTATAGGCATATTGGGCATGTCTCCATCTGCCTACTGGGGCTGGCACAGTGTGTTCATGGTCTGAATCCCTCTGTGCCTGCACTGGCCTTGGCAAATGCGGTGGGCTATGAGGGCCTTCACCATTTTGTCTCTGCTGCAGCTGCTTCCGCAGGATCATATTATGTAGCATGGCGCATACTATGACGATGTGGGCACACGTGCCTGGAGAGTACTGCAAGGCTCCACCAGATGTATCCAAGCACCGGAACCGTGATTTCAGCATCCCGAACACATGCTCTATGATGATTCTGGTTTGTGCGTGTGCCTCATTATGGCATTCTTGCATGGGTGTGTGTGCATTTCTGATGGGAGTCATCATCCACGGCTCCAGTGCATAGCCAGCATCCCCCATGAGATGGCCATGTGGGATGTCCCCCCTGACAGTTACCTGATACAGCTGTGAGGCATGCCAGATATGGGAGTCATGGTAGCTTCCAGGGCTGCCAGCACACACATCCATGATAATGCCCTGGGCATTGCACACGACCTGGCAGTTAATGGAGTGAAATCCCTTGCAGTTTATGTAGCGCATACCCTGCTCACCGGGTGGTGACTTGATTTGTATGTGCATGCAGTCTATCGCACCCAGTACCTCCGGGTATTGTGCCACACGGTGGAAGTGACACATATTGCTGGCCATCTCCTCCTGAGTTCTGGGGAAGTATATCTGCTCATTGGCATGTGGTAACATGGCATCCAGGAACTGGTGTAGTACCCTGGATGCTGATGCCTGTGAGATACCCATTATATCTCCAGTTGGCCTTTGAAAGGTACCTGTGGCCAGTATTCGCAGGCTTACACATACCTTCATGTCCACTGGTATGGGTTCCCCTCTGTTGTTTCTGGTTCTCAGGCGTGGCCGGCACAGCTCCACTATTTGCTGTAAGATGTCCCTGTCCACCCTGTAACGCTCTACTATCTCCAGGTCATGTAGCCCCTGGTAGGTTACCCTTGGTCTGAACACTCTCCATCTCCTCCGAGGCCTGCGGTGGTTGTCGGCATCATCCTCCACAACACCGTCAGTCTCCAACACATGCTGATGAATCACAGCTATGGCAGCTCCCAACATGTACATTTTAAAAGTTCCCCATGTGTTTACACCTATGGTGCGGTGTTTGGGAATACACAGGTGTTTGTTGGGTGCTTACACACTTTATACTATTGTGCTGTGAACACTGATGATGTCATAGGGTGTGTATGTACGTTCGGAGCTACAGGTTATGTTATGTGTTTTATTGCAGGAAATACTATTGTGGTGCCTTTGGTGTTGAATTACATTTGCCTGCCGTGGATTACCTCTTGACCTTCCCTTTACATTTCTGCGCGTTGCACCTACCATTTTCTGGTGTGCATCCTACAGCCTACTTTCATTTGTGCTTTCCTGGACCTGGCGTATCTTGCGTTATGTGTGCTACTTCCGGTCTGCTGTCGGTTTGTTTTGCTCTGCTGTGTTAGGTCTCCTATCTTTGCAATCCAATACCTCCCCTCCTTTCTTTGCATTCACATGCCTCCCCTATCTGGTTTTGCAGGTTTCTGCAAGCGGACTTGTCAGCTGCCGTCGATTGGCCTTCGTGGGTTGATTGGTGTTGATTGCTCATTAGTACTCCAATTACCCTACTTCCGCATTTCCTTTTCTTCCCCTGACCTTCCTGTTTCAGCTATTGTTTGCGGCACGTGCGTCTGATTACTGGGTTTCGGGCATGTTTTCATCCTCGTACACATGCGCTTTTGGCCACCATGTGTGCTCTCAGCTAAATGATTCCTCCCCACCCCTATCCTGCAGCTTTGCTTAGCAACGGACAGGCCAGATTTGCAATGCTCCAATGTGCTTAGTGCTACAGTGGCACACCCCTCTGCTGATGTCATGTATCTCCTCTGAGCCACTCCTCAGTGTTATACCGCTGCGCCGTATGGTACAACCTTCCTCCGGCGGGACATTTGCGATTCAGTATTATCTGCCTCATTTGCATGGCATTGACTACTAATTCATAGTTACTGTGCCGAACACTATTGCAAGCCCTTAGCAACCCTTGCACCTTGGTTGTGGTGTTCCATGCCTACCATTGTGTGTTATGCTGTAAACCTGATTTCTATTACTTTGCAATTTTATGACATTTTTATATTATTTCTTTATGTTACAGCTTCCGCACACATGCCCTGCGGTTCTGCTGTGCGTTACTGTGGACATGACATTAAATGTTGTTATTTATGTGTTGTGCATCTTTTCTTATGCCATTGGCTGTGTATTTCGCCATTGGCATATGTTCACGCTAGATACCTGGGTCTGGCCCTCTTCCATAGCTCCGATGTTATGTTTGGGAAAATGTAAACCGTGTTTTTTGGTTTACATTTCCGTGAGCTTACGCTACGCCTGCACCACTTCATGAATCGCTATATGCCTTCATTTGCATGGTGCAATACTGCACATGGGGCGATTTGCATACCTACGCCGGGGGCTGCACAGATCTGGCGTACGCCGGTAGTGCACGTGGAATTAGATCATACCTGAATCGCTCGGCGGCCATATTTGGTGTTATAACACCTACGCTATGCGTGCGCCTGGTGCAAGCTTCATGAATCCCGGGGAATAACTTTGACCAGGAGGATATGCATTTAATTAGCTGGACTATGTAAAATGATTTTCTGATTATACATGGTGTTCAAAGGAGTGTCCATTGTCCATGAATGTGTCTAGGTCTGTCATGATAGTATCTGCAGTGTGGAGATGTCATTATATTGTTGTTTCAGGGGTGTTCTTGTTTTTAGAGAGTAGAGTGTTCCACTTTTTATGTTAGCTGTAGTCCATTGTCCTAACACCATGAGCAGGCAAGGGTTTGACCATTTTGCAGAGCTGATAATAGCTTCAAGTTTGTAGTCATTACCAAACTTAATTAACCAATGACTTTAACATCAGGTTTGACATCAGAAAAGTTGATGCCAATGAGTAGTGATCCAAGTGTGCAAGCTTGGAAGATGCAGTTAGTTATGAATCTTTTACAGGAAAGTGTGCCACCAACCTTGACTGAGTAGGTTCTGTCTATAAGCCAAATAGCTATCGAGCAAGTTAAATAGGGAGTTATTTTCATCTGGGATACTTTTGCCTATAATGCCAAGGAGTAGAACTGTATCAAAGACCTTACCCAGATCCAGGTAGGCAGAGTCCACAGACTTGCCATCGTCTAGTGCCTCTATGAGCTTCTCAAAGAAATCCACCAGGTTTACTAGGTTGGATCTACCTTTCAAAGACCCAAATGGACAAGGTCAAGGACTTGTAAGCTATGAATATCTTTGTTTATGAGTTACCTGATTATGAATTTTATTATTTTACAAATGGCAATGGTATGTCCAATTTGGCTGTAGTTCCCACTGTCAGTGGTAGAACCACCCTTATGCAGGGGTACCACAACAACTGTTCTTCAAGCTATGGGTTCATACCCAGCATAAAGATATTACTTTTGGAGTGGGATTTTTAGGAGTTCTTCAAAAGTAATGTTTAGTGTGGTTCTGGACTGTCTGGATAGAGAAGGAAAACGTAGGAGGAGGGAGAAGTTTGAACTATATTTTTACGCTATTATACCTGCAGTTTCTATGGGTCAGAGTGAGTGACAGATAATAAGCTCAGTGCAGGGCTAAATATTGTTTCTAAGATTCCTGATATGGTTAAACATGGTTTGTGGTTGTATTTGGATGATGTAGCAATGTTCCATTTGTATTTTGCTTGCAGATTTGATCCTTCACTTCAATTCTTTCTTTACCCTTTTGAGGATACTTTTGGAGTGTTTTTTTTTTTTTTTTACCAGGGGAAAAAAATCACTGGGCTGTGTTCGGGACTTTGCCATTTCCTCCACTGTAGTGAGATCCCGGAGTTGGTATATTTAAGTAGGGAGGTGAGGGGGCACAGCCCATCACATTAGAGGGTTTGGGGGGCTAAGCCTCCCACTTTATTTTGTGGGGTTTTTTTTATGGATCAGCTATTTTTTTTTCCTTGGGAAAAAAATCGCTGTTCCGTGTGTTTGAGATTTAGGGATTCTGACTTTAATGGATCGATTAAACAGCATTCACAATTTTAAGCATTCGCTGAAATGAAATAGACCCTTATAAAATAGCTAGCACTAGGAAGTTAGCCTTAGAGAGGCTAGTTAATAGTTTAATGATTATCTGACTTAGCTTACAGTACAAGATACAGCAGTTTAGGTATTCTCTTTTCTCATTTTACTGCTTCAGTCAGCATCTGCTTTTCCCATTTGTGGTCACCGTGCTTTCAATTGTTGTCTCATACAATTGTTTTTCTTCTTAATTGACCAGTTTGCAATCTTACAACCATTTTCTAGTTAAAGAACCAAAAGTGGTGTGCCTCCCATGTAGATAAAAACAAATAACCAAATGACTCCACAGTATTCAGCCAAGAGGTAATATACAATCTATTTATTAAAATCCAGGTTAAGCGCTTTCGTCCAACTCCAGGACTTCTTCAGAACTAACAAAACCATAAAAACACCACCTTCTTATACTCCTTCAATAAATCCATTATCCAATTAACTGATAAAACAATTAATGAGTCGCTTTTTAACCCTTTCATCAACATAATAGTTAATGCATTTCATCCTGAATACATACATAAAAACATTGTTGTTTGTTTAAAAACACATAACGCAAGTAGTGCATATAGTACATAAAAACTCACATATAAATGTAAGTATATACAATAAAATAAAAATGCAAATGTGTGGAAATAAAAATACAAGTGTATGAATAATCCATCCAATGGAAAGAGAAAAAGTTACACAGGGACAGTAACGATTACAGAGATGGGAAGGCATACACCCTTAATAATGTAAGGTTGTACGAAGGTAGAGGTAGCAACAATGTAGGTCGAGTGACAGAGGTAATACCTGAGGCAGAAGAAGAGCAACTTATTGACTATGATGATTTTTCAGAGGTTGAGGTGACTGGTGATTGGAACCAACAGGTTGTGGCTTCTCCAAAACCCAGAAGATCGGAAAGGATACAGAGGATACTGCAACAATGTTTTATGTATGTTTTCAGGATGGAATGCATTAACTATTATATTGATGAAACAGTTAAAAAAGTGACTCATTAATTGTTTTATCAATTAATTGGATAATTGATTTATTGAAAGAGTATAAGAAGGTGGTGTTTTTTACAGTTTTGTTAGTTCTGAAGAGGTCCTGGAGCTGGACGAAAGCACTTAACCTGGATTTTAATAAATGGATTATATATTACGGTTTACCTTTGAAAAGTTGAAATGCAACTTGTCGAAAGACAGTTGCATGAAAGGATGTTTTCAAGATCACAGTTAGCTGAAAAAAAATGCATTGAATGTGCAATGAGCAAATACACATTGACATTCACTCATTGCAGATTTGGCATTGTGGGTGTGGAGTGCACTATAGTGGGGACCGGGAAATGGATCCCTTTCCCACTGTAGTACATCCTCGGAGTTAGAATATTAAAGTAGGGGGGTGTGGGGGGGTGCAAGTGGGCTTCCCCCCTGCATTACATTGTGTGGTCGGCATTGTAGTTTGAAACTCAGCGAATCTGCCATTCGATTGGCTGAGTTTTGAACATTGGTGCTGTTCGGAATGATGGTTTTGTCATTTCGGTTCGCACAAAGGGCCGTTCACCAGGTTGATTTTCTACCTTTCAAAGGTAAACCATATATTACCTCTTGGCTAAATATCATGGAGTAATTTGGTTTTTCATTTTCTAGTTAATTCAGAAGCCCAGAAGATTACAGGAAGGTTCTCTACCAAAATAAGTATTGTCTAAATCACTCAGCAGAAATAAATAACCTCCCTTTTTGTTTCATTACTTGTTTGTTTTGTTTTCTTGATTATATCAGAAGTGCCTCTATTGTGGGTGATCCAGGAGCTTTGTCAGATTAAAAGAGCTTGTTAACAGCTTATAGCCTCAGTCTTCTGCGTTATCTTTCAAAACAAATTAATTAATGCTGTACTTGCAAAAAGCCTGAAAAAATTCTATATTCTCATAATAAAATGGCTTAAATTAAATATTCATCCATGAGCTTATAATAGCTAAGTAGAAATACAATAAAACATAACTTAGATGGACATACAACATAAATATGTACATTAAAACAATGATGTAAAATAATACAGTATTGGGGATGCCAAAGAGTTAGAATCAATATGGTTGTCCAAGTCATTGTTTTTAAACCCCGCTTCATGAAAAGTTCAAGACAAAAAGTAAAACAGTTAGGACGAAATACATGTTATTGGGGCTGCTGAAAACTGTGAGAACATATTTTTGTGTAAAGTGCACATAGAAGTGGTGTTCTAAATGAGAACAGCTTGTATCACATCATTTGCAAGTTGAATGCATTTAACTCTAGGTGTATGGCCTAACAAAAGGAAGTGGGAATGGGCAGAGGAGATGCTTATTCATTAAAGAAAAGAATAACTGTAACTGAGGGTGAAGAGCTAGAAATTAGGTAGTATCAGTGAGTTACAAAGAGATCTAGTCAGGCTAATGATATCTTGGAAAACATGACTTTGGTGAGAAGAGGTCCTGGCATTAAAGCATTAGATGGAGTGCCTTATGTGAAGAAGTGGAAGGAGCAAACCCAGTGGCTTATTTGGAATGTCAGTAAAAACATGATGGGGTATGGCTGACCACGGTGTACAAGCTGAGCAAGCAGACAGAATAAGATGCTGGCTCAAGGCTGCTAGCAAACCACGCCATTTAATTTTTAAGTGTCACTCTTACAGGACAAAGGAGTATGTTTTCAGAGAGGTGCTACACAGAAGGGGTTTTGTGTAGAAGAAAAAAAGTGAAGGTGGTAGACGATTATTTGCAGCGTGTTTACCAAAAGAGGAAACAATATCAACACATAGCACAGGAAACAAAGGATGAAGGAGCAGCCATGAGTGTTATACTCCTCAGTTCAATTTCAGAGGCAAGGGGCACTGCTGGTGTTGCTTTTGAAGGAGGAGATGACGTTTTATACTAGCAATGTGTGGGGCTTATGGAACACAGAATGGAAGCAGCAGAGGTTGAAGGTTGAAAGGCATGGGGTGGGTTGTGCAAGCAGTGCATGGTTGTCACTTGATAGGCACTCCAAGAAGGATCCTCTGGCTGAGACAGTGCAGAAGGTGGGGGCAGTTGCAAGGAATAGCATGTCCCCAAGTCAAGTACTTGGTGTTGACTGAAAGATGGAAGAGATGGACTGAGATTGGCTGGCTAGATCTAATCCTATGGATGAAGTGAACATCAGTGAATGAAGATGGTGGTTCTTCTTTTCGCTGGGAAGCAAGTGACAAAAGTCACAAAAAGAGAGAGAGAAGAGTGACAGCAGAGCATCTGAGAAGGGACATTTAACAGGTGGCTCTGTATGGAGCTGGAATGGGTGGATAAAGATGACTGGAGGTGCCATCTGAGTGGATGAAGTATGTCAGGACAGGGTCTTTTCATGCGTTTCTTGTAGTATGCTTTATGGATGATTTCCTTCTTTTATTCCTGCTTTGCCTTTTCCGCTGCAGTCTCAGAGGATATGACCTGAGAGCTGAGACGTACCATTTACCTTCCGCAATTGCAGGTTCTGTGGGATAAGGTGGCTTAGTGAAATTGCCTATGCTGAATATCTCTAAGTCTAAGATCTACTGAAGGTAAGAGTGTTCTCCTTTGTTATATCTATATTATAGAACATTATAGATACTTGGAATAAAGGACCCCTAGCTCTTACATGACTGGCTGAAGGTGTAGCTATCATATTAAAGGACATAAAATGTGTTTTTAACATTTTATCAATACTTTATATTGAATACCTAAATAAAATGCAAATATATTTTTGTGGTTAGCACACTTCTACTGTCAGTTGTAAAAACTGTTTTCTTTTTGGCTGATAGTCTGGGACAAATGAAGATGTTATGGATTTGCAGCTTTCTATATTTTCTTTTCAAAAAAGAGTAGACTGACTAATAGGACTTCTGTCATGCTCCAAAGCCTAAGGACATGCTGTGACCTACAGTATGAGGTATGTTTTGGAGACTTGTAGAACATTGTACATGGAAGTTTATTTATCTCCAGGTGTTGTTATATTTTATAGGGTTGGGGATTTTCTTAGATATTCCTTATGGAAATATTTGGAGGTGATACATAGTGGAAAAGATGTTTGTCTAGTGTGGAGGCTATAGGGGAGAACTAGGCAAATGGAGTTATTGAGTTCGGAGGATTGCTGGGAACTCTGTAAAGATTATGAGAGGCGTTAAGGGGCTAGAGGAAGTGGACATTGTGTCAACCTGAAGAAATTTACTGGAGGCACGTGATCATGCAGGTTGGCTGGCAAGAATCCAGAATTGTTTCTAACTCTTTTGTAGTGAAGTTAGACAGGTCTAAGAAAGTTCACTTCATGCCTAGGAGTGGCTTTTTTCTGGATAAATCTTTGAGGAAGAACTACTGCCTGTTTTGAAGGGAGAGAAGGCTCTTCCAAACTTTCCAAGAATTATACTGAAATTTTTATAGTTGTTTGAAGTCTTTAGTAATTGATACATTTCTAGTGGAATTTAGAAATTTCGTGACTTTGGGGAAGAAAGTGCTGGTTGAAAAGGGTGTTAGTGGGTGTAATGGAAAGGGAGCTGGGTCTGGATCAGTTATTGCAGGATCTATGTTGGTTTGAGAAAGTTCTTATGTCTTGGGATGAAAGGCAATAAGAGCTGTGGTGTCTTTTGTTTGAGTTTTAGGCTGAAAGCAATTGGGCAGTGGTCACTTACTAAGGGAATAGAAAAAAGAGATTATGTAAGTTCTTTGGATTGTTGGTTAGAACAATGTAAAGAAGGGTGTGGTTCTCAGATCTGAAATTGGGCCTATTTTTATTTATGAGCTGAATAAGGCCTAGGATGTTTATGGTATCTGTGACATTTGAGCTGGCCTGGTTGAGAGGTTGACACTGAGTTCACCAAGCATAACCAAGTCACTTTTAGGTTTAAAATATTTCATTGAGTGATTAAGAAATGTTATAAATGTTTTGTGGTTTTGCTGGGTAGAAGGTAAGCAACAGCTAGGGAAAGGGGAATTAAGTTAGTCGAACTAAGCTTTACTGCTAACCGTTTGGAGTCACGCTCATTAAGAGTCAAGCGTTGTGCACTGGACTGTGTTTTAATATTTTGTTTCATAAGTAGTGGTGTTCCTTTGCCAACCCTAGAACCTGATTTAGCACTGAAGAGTTTAGAGTAATCTAGTAAATGACAGCTTAAGTTAGGACTGGAGTATCGCCTTGCTCAAAATAGTATGATTGTCAGTATACCAGTTTAGTTGCAGGCTAGAAATACATGGATCTGCTCCCACTTATTTATCATATTAACAGCATTAAGGAAAGCTATTTTGAGAGGAGTGGGAGCATGGTTATGAATGTGACTATGACAGTAAATAGTAGGGAGTTACAGGGTAAGGCTCAGTGTTGGGTTCATGGTAACTAAGTAAATAAGATAGTTAAAACTAGAGTTATTTGAATGGTGAACCTGAGAAAGGCTTTTTAAAGGTATGGAGAGGGAGTAATTTCAGCTGGAGGTGCTTTAGGGATGAAGAGTGATGCAGATAAGTCACTATTAGAATGGCGGGAATGGGATGGCAGTTTGATTAACTGAGTAAGTGGTGGAAGTATCAAAGGGGAAAGTGAGGAGCTTATGCAGATGGGTTCAGTAGGGTTTCAGCGTAGCCATTTTCTGACTTTCTGGTTTCTAAGCCTGTCTCATATATTACACTGTACACCAAAGGCACAGATTTTTGCTTCATTTTAATTAAACGCACATTCACATTATTTGTTAAATCTGCTGCTCTACACAGTTTCATAGGTTTTCCAAGTATTATAATTTTTCATACCAAAGACAATGCTATCTCTCATCAACAAATTATGTAGCTGTCCAAATTATGACTTCATTACTTGCTTTTTATTGCTCATTTAGTCATTTACATTTCTGTTTGGTTTGACACTGTTTTCTGTTCATTTTTTGTTTCGTCCATTTTCTGTATATTGTATCCAGGGATTTGTTATTTAAACTTTTAAGTTTCACCTGATGTGCTAGTGGTAGCTGATCCTTTGGCTGTGCTGTTTCTCTTGCAGTTTGCAGTTTGGCCATCGGTGGTAGTATCGATGGAAATGATGACCATTTTTGTGGGCTACTCATTCGGTTCCATTCTACTGGCTGGTAAATGTCAAATCCATGAGTGCCATACCTCTCAGCTGTCCAGATTTTCATAGAATGTCCAGATTTTTAGCTCATATTTTTGCTCTGGTCCTCATAAAATGTGTGTTTTTCTGGCAAACCAGTGGGATGATCTGAGGATTGACATCACTAAATAATGACATACATTTGAGTTTCAGTCTTCAAATCCTTCAGAAAATGTATGTTAAAACAAACACTGTTACTCTAGCAACTTTCTAAGAGCAATATTTAAAATATGTCCCTATTTTTAGGCCTTTGTCCCCCCATGTTGTCAGACTTTGTCCAGATTTCTTGCACAAAACTTTGAGAGGTATGACGTGCTATTTATTCCCATTCTAATACCATGTGATGTTCAGTTTTTTTTTTTCAGTATTACCTAGACTCACATATATATTGTAACAAAGACACACAGAAGCCAGTCTGGTTACATTTGTACCATTTACTATCATGGCTCCAGCTCATTATCATCATCAGCATCATTATCAGCCCTCTATTTCACATTTTCTACATGAGGTCCAGGTGTCATGCCAACAGTCGCCATCTCTGTCACATCAGTCCCACACTCCTAACTTCTTTGACAGCCAGGATTGACTGTCATGGGTCTTCTTTCATGCTATCTATCCATCTCTTTGCTGGCTGTCCTTGTTTCCTCTTCCCTTCTTCCTGTCTGTCCTAATTCTTTTTCACTAGATTGCCTACTGCTTTCCTGCACATTTGCCCAAACCACTGTAATCTGTTCTCTTTGATCTTCTCTGCAATTAGAGCTACTTTGGCTTCTGCTCTGATGTCCTCATTTCTTCGTCTGTCCCACAGTGTGCATCCTACCACCCATCTAAGGCATTTCATCTCCATCACCTCTAGCTTCCTTATCTGCTTGTCTTTACTGCCCAGGTTTGTGCACCATACAGTACACCAGTCACGCCACTGTTTTGTACACCTTACTTTTCAGCTTCTTTGGCATTCTTCTGTCACACTTTACCCCTGACACTCTATGCCAGTTGGCTGCAGCCCCACTGAATTAGGCTTTGACCTCCTCATTCTGACTTCCATTCTACCAAACCACCCCTCCCAGGTACTCAAAACTGTTAACCTGTGCCACTATTTTCCCTCCTATCTCAATTTTCAGCTTCTTCTCATTTCCTATATGTGATGCCATTACAACTGTCTTTTCTATACTCTTTTTGTTTCCTGTGTGCCTTCAGTTTTGCATTACATTCCCCTATCATTTGCTGAAACTCTTGTCCAGAGTCTGCCAGTAAATGCCACATCATCTGCATACAACAACTTTGTTGATCTGTTCCCTCTGACAGGTTTGCTAATGTAGTCCAGCACCAGTAAGAACAGCAGTGAGCTCAGTGCTGAACTCTGATGCACACCCACTCCCACTACATCCCCCCTCTGTGAGTCTAAACACTGTTCATATTTGTGTCAGTGGGACCTTCTACATAGCCTACACTGATTTTACCAATGTTTGTGTGACTTCAAACCTTCACAAAACTGCCCAAATCAACTTTCTGAGACATGATTTTTGTTTTCTTCTGCAGTAGCTTGTGTCATATTAAATTGCCATGTCGTGGTGATTTCATATGGTACTAACTGTTGGAGAAGTAAAAAACATGCAGGTCCAAGGAAGTTTCATGCCACTCTACTTAGCCCTTGTCAGATCCATCATTGTGTACAGTTCCCCCTTTGGAATGTACCGAACCAGACACTTGCAACAGGTGGAATGCTCACAAAGGTTCCTCACCAGGAAAATCCATGAATACCCTGTCCTACATGCATTGTCTAAAGGCCCTATCTCTGTACTCAGTATTCTACAGGCTGCTGAGAGATGATCTATGCCTGGCTTACAAGGCATCCTCAGATCCAGCCCTGATGGATCTTTTGCACATCAGCAAAACAAACAGCACTAGAAACATAATATCCCAGGATTTGACCTTCACTTGTGATACAAACAGAATATATTGAAGGGACAGATATGTGACTCAAAGGATCCCCATGTTATGAAAATGGCTCCCTATTCATGTGAAACAGATTTCTTCCCTGACCCTATTCAAATGCAACCTTGACCATTGGATGGGAAATCACAGATTCATCCCTGGTCTGACTCCCATGTCTCTGATGGACAGAGGCTGTCAGTAAATAAAATGCTCTCCAATTAACATCCCCCCACACAAATTCCTTAACTACTGCCTTACTAACATACCCCACATCATAATAGATGTCAGAAGTACTAAGGGAAAAAAGCGTTGTAACAACCTATGAATCAATGCCTGGCATGCAGATTAGTCTTAAAGGAACTGCTAATTAAAGTCATATTCACTACTTTGTGCATCGTTACTTGCCCTCTCTCTCTCTCTCTCTTTCTCTATCTCTGACTCTGACACTTTCAACTGAAGGTGCTGCATATAATGCTTTCAGATTGTACAATGTATTTTAAAGGTGGCATGAAATGGAAGTTATAGCAGCATATGAATTAATCATGCTCAACATGCTATCCACTTGTCTATGTACACATATGTATATCCAGTGAATCATTGTATGAAAAACTGCAGAGTATTAGTCAGAATAAGCTGGACTCACATATGTCTTTAATCTTATTTATTAAGCTGTATCACTTGTGCTTTGTAATCCTATGGAGTCCTTTGTGGAAAACTTGTCACCCAACAGGTAGTGTTGTTGCTACAGCAGTGCTATTATTAGTATGGCATTTTCCATTCATGCATAATCAAGGTCCATGTATCATTACAAACACCGTATGTGCTTTTGGTTTGTTTGTGAATGTATGTGTTTCTGAGTGTGTGCGTGTATGTTTCCATGTTTGAGAGGGTGTATATATGCACACATATATGTGTGTGTGCGTGTGTGTGTGTGTGTGTGTGTGTGTGTGTGTGTGTGTGTGTGTGTGTGTGTGTGCACGTGTGTGCACGTGTGTGCACGTGTGTGTGTGTGTGTGTGTGTGTGTGTGTGTGTGTGTGTGTGTGTGTGTGTGTGTGTGTGTGTGTGTGTGCGTGTGTGTGCCATACATGACTTTAGGTCAATAATTAATTCACAGGCTGGATTATAGCTGCACTGATGTTTTACCAACATGAAGATGTAGATTCAAGCTTGTAATGGAGGTTAAAGCTATTGGTTGTAGAACTCTCAGCTGTCCCTATTTTGGAAAAATGCACCTATTTTCAGGCCTCAGTTATCCTTTTTCCTACCCCTCCACACAATTTTCTGAATCCCTCTTAAAGTAATTGTGTTTTGAAGCTATTTGGTATACAGAACACCACGATACATGACCAAAAAAACTAATGACACCAATAATGTAAAGAAAGAGGACAGACACATCTTACCTCCTCCTCCTCCTTTTATGGAATCAAATAATCAATGACCTCGTTTGGTAGAATTTTATAATATGGTTAATTAAAATCTATGGATTTCGCACACTGGCCCTTTGATAATGTGCTAATATTTTCCTGTTGTTTTTGTCACTCTCTATTTTTAAATGTGCTTTTGAGTAGTAGCCGACATTACTAGTGGATGATGGAAGCATTATGAGATGTTTGGTATTCAAATTTTTATGTTAATTAGATAACCAGATTTTTGGCTGGTGTAGCTACTTTTCAAGAACTCTTTAATGTCTACAGGCTGAGAAGTATGAATTTGGTTGTATATAGGATATAACAAGATGCAGCAGTCAAACTGCAAAATTCTCAGAAGACTTGAGGTGAGGTATATTATATTTGCAACTATATGGAACACAGTCATGTATAGAATGGTATGCAAATGACTTGTCAGTGTATAATATGGCTGATAGGGTACTTTATAATGAATATTTCCATAAAATAGAAGTAAACTGTTTGTTTTCTTTTTTTGTCTGTGTCAAGTGCATTGTATGAGGTATATTTTCAAAGTTTATGCTAATTTAGAAAATCCTCAGATCCTTGTTATGTCCCAAGCAAAGGGACATCCTGGAGGAGACTGAGGTTAGAACATTCTCCTGACACATATTACTTAACCATCCTCTAGTATCCCCCTTATACAGACACACACACACGCGCACACACGCACACACACACACACACACACACACACACACACACACACACACACACACACACACACACACACACACACACACACACATTCACTCACACACAGACACACAGACACACAGACACGCACACACGCACACACACACACACACACACACACACACACACACACACACACACACACACACACACACACACATTCACTTACACACAGAGACACACACACATTCACTCACACACAGACACACACACACACACACACACACACACACACACACACACACACACACACACACATTCACTCACATGCAGACACACACACACACACACACACACACACACACACACACACACACACACACACACACACACACACACACACACACACACACGCACACACGCACACACACAGACACACACAGACACACACACACACACACACACACACACACACACACACACACACACACACACACACACACACACACACATGGAAACTCCACTCTCAGAAAACACCCTAAGTACAAAATGCTTAGAAGTGCAGTTGGTTGCTGGTACAGCTCACTGATAACATCCAAAAATCAGAGACACAGGAACGGAAGCTGCTTAGTTTCTATGTTTTCATATTATCAGTGAGTGGCTGGCCATGGAAATGGGGAAAGGCCTGTACTAGTCAGTAACTTTACATTAAAAATTCCTTCTAGCCAGTGCAGTGGTATAGAGGATAAAGCCATGACACAGGTACAAGCCGACCTGGATTTGTTTAGTTACTTGAGCATCTAAGGTGCTGCCAGGGAGGAGAGGTGACCCCATATTGAGAGAAAGGGGGTGCATACTTAGGGTATACTGTTGAGATTTGATTTCCTGTTAGATACTGGAAACAACTGTGAGAAGCTGTCCAAGGGGGAAGGGGGGGGGTGATACCCTGCAGATGTCAGCCCCTTGTGGAAGTGAGGGATGCTCCAGCACTTTTTCTCCACCCTCAGGGTATTACTTAGTGCTTGCAGGGGTATGGAAAGTAGGAGAAAAATGCTTCCCAGCAGCAGCAGCTGTGCTAAGGTTCTTAATTTCCACACCAGACCAGACATCCCAGATACAGGTCAAGTTTAGCCCAGATGAGTCTAAGGTGGGTCCAGTAGATCCAGTTGGCAGGTATTGGAACCTGGGCACCTGATGGTCACCTGTAGGGTGCCTAAAATCAGGGTAAATTAAAAAAAAAAATCTCCATACCCATAATACACTTAAAGTTTTCAGCATCACTGTCCAAATTTTAGATCATGTTTTCCTTGACATTCACCAAATTCCTCCTCTGCATCCCTTCATGAAGTCTCTTCAGAGTTATTTTACTGCATATTAGGCCTGTGATTGTCATAGTGGAACCAGTTAGCAATAATTACTCCCTGTCTTATTTTGTTACCTGTGCTTTTCCATCTTAAACATCTTACCTTTTGTGTGCTTTTCCAGGCTATCAGATTTGTTACTGCATATATCATGATGTAATTGCTATGAATACATTTGTTAGTCATATAATTTGTCATTTGTACAATAAGTGCACTGCTTTCATTGCTGTTTTTGAACTTTTCCCTGTGTTTCTACTGAAAATGGGCTCTGTCTAGTTAGACTATTCCAGTTACAAACTGAGAATAAATTAGTAAAGAAGAAAAATGCATTATTTGATGTCAGTGAAAGAGTTTTGATTTGCTTTTTGTTGTTATTTCTGATTAGAAGAGGAGAAGTGTTGTGTGAGTCAAGTGTCAAACACTAGGACAAAGAAGTCACATGATAACTTTTTATAGCACTAGAAAGGTATTTTACAGTAAAGCCTGACTTAGGTTTTTGGATTACATGAGCCCTTTCAGGGATAGTATGTTTTTAAACCTTACAGACATCCTGACTCCAATACATGAGTTCAATTAGTCCAAAGCTTGAGCTTACAGCATAGATTTTAAAATAGAGTAAGCTGCTTACTCTATTTTAAAATCTATGCAGGTTCAACTAAAGTTATTGCATCATTTCTGTGTGCTAGATTTTTTTTTACAGTAGAGAACTAGGGACCCTTAGATCTCTGAAGGTTTCAGTATTTCTATAGCACTGTTTATCAACCTCCTTTTTCTTACCTGCTTTGAATAATGTTCTTGTTGCTGTTACATATGTGATGATCATTTCCTGTACACTTTTTGGGTATACTAATACATATAAATGCTGATTTTTGTTTAGTCATTGTTCAGTCTGGCAGGCAAACCACACCCAAGGGCTTGTTTTCACTGATGGTCTAGTCAAGTGAATTGCTTCGCGTTAAAAATGCAGGCACTGCTTGTGGGAATCATATTTTTGTCAACAGGATGTAGGTCATTCGCAGAACTTTCCAAATTGTTATTTACTTAGCCATTGTGCTAGTGAAGTCTAAATACATGCTTTGATATATCTCAAGATATTTCTATTTTAAGTACTAAAATGGTAAATTAGTCTTAGTGTTATGAGCTGCCTTATAGCTCACAGAGCTAAAAATTCATTGATCTCACTTTTCATGCAAGCAAAACATAATTATGTACACTTTCTCTTTCAATTCAATTGTAACTATGTTTATGCTAGCCTATTTATAGGGTTTAAAAGAAAAAAAAATATGAGCTTTAAAATGGTTTAACCATATGAAATATATGGTTTACCTCTTAGCTGCCCCTGAATTTTAGGGATGTCCTTTAGGTTGTAAAAATTAAATCCCTCATTTACAAAATCATAAAACAGTACTCTGATAAATAAAAATGCAAGAATGTTACAGTAAACACGCTATTTAGTCCTTAAAAGCATGCTAATGCACATTCTCTTGTTCTATTTACAATCTCATTGACTCATTGAATCATACTAGTATATAATAAATATATGTTAATGCCAGATATTGATTTGCATTTGTGATGGAATGTAGTAGTGTAGCATCAGGCACCAGGAGAGGGAAACAATTTAGACATTCTATACACCCTGTTGCATGGCTACCAAACTCAGAGGAGTAACAACTTAATGAATTCAAAGGTTGTATGAGCTTTGTTTATGTCTGCTTTCCCATACATATCCTGCTTGTGCAGAAAAGAACAATGCTTTTCTTGTGGTCTTTGGCATAAGCTGTATCCCATTGACTTACTTTGTATTTTGCACAGACATATTACATAATAGCAGCAAACAGGATACAAATGTGAAAATACAAAATGTGTGTGAAATTCATGCAGCATTTGGCATGACTTAAATGTCCGATCTCATAATTACATCTTCACAGTGATTTATGTAGTGTACGCAGCCTAGTATTTTTTCTCACTCTCACTGTGTTACTGTTACGGTCTATGCAAGTCATCATTTGCTATTAACAGTTGCTATAAAGGATGGTTGGTTTGGTTTTGTTACCCCTGCGATATGGGATGAGTGTGATTTATTTCTGGCACTTAATACCACCAAAAATGAATGCTTAAATGTGGGGAAGAAGTGAAGAAGACTGGGAAAGGTGGAAAAACACATGCAATGTACTAAACTATGAAAGGTAGCAATCAGGATCTATCAAACATGGTTCTCCAACAGATTGACAAGGGACAGCAACGGGCTGACAGAAAGGAAGAGACTATGAGCAACTTCAAGGCAGGATCAGGTGGTTATAGATGGTTAGGAAGTTCACAAATATCTGAAGTTTTCTAAAACCACAAGTGGGTCATGAAACCAACAATGAATGGCAGGCCTGAACTGTCCAGTCTATTGCATTTCAGTAGTGTAACACAACAAAACATGCTGAAATATCTATACATAACACTAGTGCATTTGTGAATCTCTATAAATAAAAAAAATGTCATACTTCACAGTCTAAAAATATACCAAGCATGACAGCATGTCAATGTATGTATTATAGTTTTAGTTATACCAAAGGAATGGCCAAATAAGGATGATAACTAGCTATGTCTTTCAGATTTGTGTATATGACAAACTGACACAAATCATAGCAATTAGAATATCATAAATTCACAGCTAGATTACAATCTTAAAGGCTAGATAAACCACTCAGGGAAGGCCAACAATGATGCCGGATTTTATACTTTTATACTAATCTAATTAATTTTTCACATCTTTCAAACTCATGCTGGACAGTACAAGGTAAAGATTTCCATCCATAGTCTTAGCAAACATAGTGTGAAATGAATCTATTGTGCTTAGTTGAATTGTGGTACTTTTTAAAATGCCCAGTATGTGACCTAGCTGACTGTTTGCTGTGGTTTACTCTGCAATGTCTGAGACTTGTGACCCTTATGATGGCTTAATCATGTTTTCTCTAACTAATCTATATGTAGTACAATGCAAATTTAAAACTCTAAAGTGTCAGAGGACATACTATCCCTTATTCTATTTCATGCTTTTTCCTTTTCCACACACACACACACACACACACACACACACACACACACACACACACACACACACACACACACACACACACTCACATATGCATAAGCAATACATATGCAAAAACAAGTAAATAGTTATTATGTTTAGCTGCTAAATGGAAGAAACAGCCGCTTCATAACAAATTCTTCAAACATTGTACTGAAACCACAGTAGAATGACTGCATTCCAAAACTTCTTCCTTCTAGTAACACCCTCTAAGACAGCTAATTTCTTTATATATGTGCTTGTTGTCTGTATTGTAAACAACATAGTGGTCTCCACAACTACTGAAAACATTGCCCTAACCACAGTAGCAGAATGGCTCCTAAAGGACTGTGTTCCCAAATGGCAATTCACTTAAAAAGCATTGATTACTGCATAGTAGGAGTAAGAAGAATAAGAAGGTAGCAATCATTTTAAAAATTCAGATACAAAATAAACAACAAATGGTGATAACCATGGTTCTGTTTTGCCACACAAAATCTTATTTACTGTGAAGAAAAACAGCACTTTTTTATTATTTTATGTTTAACGTATGTAAGATCAGCTTGCTGGCAAGCCACTTGTAACTATGAGCTGAATCAGGAATGGCAGAGCTGAGGAACATTGAAACAAATTCTGAACATTTTTTGCTGCACTTTGGTTCTCTGCTCAAAGAACCCTGCTGTCTATTCTTTAAGAGTTAATGCTGAAGCTTCATGGAGTCTTCTGCCAGTGACCAGGGTCATTTTCAATAATGATTTTATAAAAAAATAAAGGACTATATGAAAATTTGAATTCATCCTTTTTCACAGCACTGCTATGCATCATTTACCATGGCCGCTGATGAGGTGCCAATGTTGGGTCCCAGTTTACGAAGCCGTGGGTCCTGGGTTCATTCTTAACATAGAGTTTCTGTCATTTTACTAGTTGTAGACTAACCTTGGTGTTTCATGTTACACATTTTTCTCGTTCTAACAGCCAGCTGTGGCAGCTGTAATTATTTCTAAGAAGAGGACATACTGGTCAGGTATATGGACTGATTACACTAAGTCTGGCTGTTTTAGTTGGGTGAGAGTGGTCGAGGACTCTGTTTTTTCTTAGTTTGGTGTTGTTTCTCCTCATCCCTCCTCAGAATAGTGACATATAAAAAAAAGGGAAAATATAATATTAAAGGTGGTGGTTTGCTTTCAGTAAACCATAAGATAAATAAGACTTAGAAACTTCCTTTCTTTGGAGTGTTTGCCTGGATGTACAATCTCTTATTTGAGAATATATCAAAGCAGTAGTTTGATTGTTTAAAGGTGTCCCTATTGTGATATTGTTGGTATTTGTCCCTGACAGTTTCACAGAGTTGTGTGGTGGTCTCAGAATACTTGTTGGTGATGGTTGTGGGGATTACAGTCTCTGGATGGGGACTAGATGGGATGTTGGTTTGTCTTCCAGGTTGGTGGTTTGGCGCTCATTGCAGGACTATGTTGGGACTGAGGCATGGGTTTCTATTTGAGCCTGTCCTGCTTAATAAATGTTCTGCTGATATTGTTAATGTCCTATCTGGATCACCTCAGTGTTTTGTTGTGAGTTTGTTTTTTCATGGGTTGGTAAGGTATGCTCATATCTATAACATTGATGGGGTAAGCTGTTTTCTCACAATTATGTAAGGTGGCTAACTAGATGTTGCAGCAATCTAGAAAAAACGCAGAAATAGTGCATCTTTAAATTCAGGAGCCTTGTGTTTTTTTATGCTATGGTCTTGCCATCAATTTAATACCAAATGCAGTTCCCGATTCAATTCTTGAGATTTTATTGACAAACATAACTATATTTATTATAATTGAAGTGTTGTTGAGTCAAATTTAATAGCTGGTCAGCAACTCTTATTATGTTTGGCAATCATTTAGTTGTCTTTATAATACATAATATTAAATCAGCACATGTCATTTTGCGTTCATTGTAGCTGAATAGGATATACATTATTCAAGCCATTAGTAAGAAGTAAAGTCAACTTTGTTGCTGTTTAGCATGTATTTTATTGGTTAGCTATATCAGAACTTAAATTAGAGGACATTAAACATATCCATTTCTGGAATCTGACCAGTGGGGAAGTTAAATTAATTGCATGAGGTTAAGACTTCTTTTACACATAATTAATCACAAAATCTTGTTTTTCTACAGTTTTCAAATCATTTAAAATCATGTATTACTCTCTCTATACATATAGCAATATTGGCTTACCTTTTTGCTACACTACGCACTGGGAATAAATTACCCCATGTACATCTTGAGAGGTTTTCCATTTATAAGACAATAATAAATAAATAATAAGAGGCACAGATAATAATATTGAATAATGCTTCAACTTTTTATTGACAGTTGTTTAGATTTTAACTCTGCTAACATACAGGTTTTACATTGTTCAATTGTTAATTTTTTTTTTTTAAGAATCAAGAGCACAGCCAGGTCATTACTTTGACTTAATGGGCCTGATTCACAAAGGCTTGCACGGAGTCTAAGAGTAGTGTAAGACTCCATGCAGCCAACATGTCTGCCAAGCGATCCAGGAACAGCTCCTAAAACGACTCTTGCACGGATGGGGTTAGTTTATGCAAATTACCTCATTTGCTGCTGGGCTGGATTCACAAAGGCTTGCATGGAGTCTAAGAGTAGAGTAAGACCCCATGCAGCCAACATATCTGCCAAGCGATCCAGGAACAGCTCCTAAAACGACTCTTGCACGGATAGGGTTAGTTTATGCAAATTACCTCATTTGCTGCTGAAAGCTATGCAAATGAGGTAAATTTGCGATCCAGGAAACACTAACCTGTCCGAGTAAGAGTAGTGTTATTTGCAGAAATGTACTCGGTTGGCAACTGTGTACCGTTCTGCAAATAGCAAAACGGAGCCATGACAGCTCCAAATAAAGGATGCATCCAGTTGAGGAAGCATGCCAATGGCCAAATATATGGCCATTGGCATTATTTTCCGTTGCAAAATAAAAAAAAATAATTTTTTTCCTCGATCTCCGATGTTTAAGTGTAGCGCAACACCATGCAAACGAGCTGCACTCTAAAAACCAGAAAAACAAAAAATAAAAGCCACAAATAGGGATTTTATTCAAAATATTCATCTGCCATGCAAGTGAATGGCAGGCTGAAGACAACATGGCTACTGAGTAGAGGTTGCTAAGGGGGGAAGCTCATTCTGAGAAATGTAACCAAGCATTAGTAGGCAATCCTATGCAAATGAGGATAAGGATAGTAAATCCCAATTTTTCTGCTATGTGAACCATGTCCTTAGAGTGTAACAGTAGGATAAGGGGAGTAACAGAGTAGAAGATGGGTGACATCATGAGGGGGTATGTATCAAAAAGACTGTAAGCTTATTGGAGCAGAGTGGCATGTATTTGCTGTGAATTACTCAGGACTAAAAGAGGTGTGTCTACAGTTGTCTAAACTGAAATCCAGAAACCGAAGGTGTATGCCATGGCTATCACTAAAGTTTCTTGCAAAGCTGCTTACACTATGTGCACGCGTGTGCGTGCATGTAAACCCGTCTAAGCCTGTCTGCACGTGTGTGCACCCGTGTAAGCCTGTGTAAGGCTGTCTAAGCTTGTATACACGAATGTGCACCCGCTTAAGCCTGTGTAAGCCTATGTAAGCCTATGCGCACGCGTGTGCACTCATGTGCGTGTGTTTGCGTGGCGCTGCCCCCTGTGGAAACAGAAATGGGAAAAGGAAGGAAAAGAAGTAGTAGGAAGTTAACCAAGGAGAACTAGCAGAGCTGGCAGGTGAAATCAATCAGAATCAGCCAATTACACAGGCAGTACACTAGCCCAGTCCAGCCCAGCACTTAAAACTCTGCAAACAACATTCCCTCATGTTTTTCTCAGAAACACTGCAACACTGCAGTCTACAAAGAGAAATGAAAACTTAAAAAGCTTAAACTGAGACATAAAAATGTTAGAGGCTGCCATTGCTGTTATAAGGCAACATGTGCAAGATGCTGAGGGTGGTGCCATTGTGAATGCTGCTGAGCAACTCACAGTGAAGAGTCGGAGAAGAGTGTACAGACCCAGGGTAACCTACCAAGGGCTACATGAGCTGGAGATAGTGGAGCGCTATAGAGTGGACAGAGACCTCCTGCAACAAATTGTTGAGCTGTGCAGGCCATGTCTCACACACAGAACCAACAGAGGGGAACCCATCCCAGTGGAAACCAATGTATGTGTTGGCCTAAGAATACTAGCAACAGGTACCTTCCAGAGACCAACTGGTGATATGATGGGGATTTCACAGGCATCAGCATCAAGGGTACTGCACCAGTTCCTGAAACCTATGTCAGCACATGTCGGTGATCATGTATATTTCCCCAATTCCCATGAGGTATTGGCCAGCAATATGCATCTCTTCCAGCAAATAGCGGAATACCCTGAGGTAGTGGGTGCAACTGACTGCACGCACATACACATCAAAGCACCAGCTGGTGAGTGGGGTAGGGCCTACATCAACCGCAAGGGCTTCCACTCCAACATCTGTCAGGTTGTGTGCGATGCCCAGGGCATAATACTGAATGTGTGTGCTGGCTGCCCTGGAAGCTACCACGATTCCCATATCTGTCATCTGTCACAGCTGTACCAGACATTTGCCACTGGGGACATCCCTGACGGTCACCTAGTGGGGGATGCTGCATACGCACTGGAGCCGTGGCTGAAGACACCCATCAGAAATGCACACACACCTGAACAAGAACTCCATAATGAGGCACATGCACAAACACGAAATATAATCGAGCGTGTGTTTGGGATGCTCAAGTCACAGTTCCGGTGCCTGGACACATCTGGTGGAGCCTTGCAGTACTCACCAACTACATATACCCAAATTGTCATAGCATGTGCCATGCTACACAATATGATCCTGCAAAAACATCTGCAGCAGGAACGGCATGGGGCAGGGCTAAACAGCCCCCCACCATTGCCAAGGCCTGCACAGGCACAGTGTGACTTGGAGGAGGAACAACCTGAGCCTGCCCCAGTAGGCAGAAGGAGGCATGCCCAGTATGCCTTTTCCTTGGCAAAGAGGCAATGCATAGCACATGTACTGGCTCAATAGGAACCATGGAAATGATACCTCTCTCTGACTCGCACATAAAATAAAAGGGATGCCTAACTTGACACTACCTGTTTCCAAACATGTATAGGCACTGTAGTATGTGCATCCAACATAGGCAGCCCTGCAGCACCACCTGAGGCATGATTGCCATGTTTTAAGCACTATAAAGCAGTGCTAAGCAGCTTTCACCAATATCTAGTATATGTAAACAAAATTGCTCATGCAATGTTGGGCAAGGTCAGGGCAAGTTCAGCAAAGTCAGTTAAACATGCTAATATCTGCTTTACTGTTCCTTAAGAAGTCTGGTCTGGCCAGCATGAAAATAAAAAGCAGTGACAGGCCTTGAACCCAGGATATTGTGCACTGTAGTCACAGTACTAAACCACTAAGCCATGATAGCATTTAAGTGGCACAGAAACAGCAGGACAATTGTACACTAATGCAAACACAAAGCAATGCTGTATCATGCCCCTAAAGAGGCAAATGGGTAACCTTCCCCACACGCTTATGCAGACAGAGAACATCAGGCCAGGCGTTGTGATGTGGGTTGTGTAGGCTATGAAGTCGCAAGCTAATATATGCGACATTGGATGATAAGATCTGTAGTACAGTAGTTTGCCTCAAGCCAGTACGATAGGCAACAGTACAGACTGTAATGGTGTCCTGTACATAGCAGTGCAGGCACAGCAAATGTGTATAAGTGTCAGGTGAAACCCACATCCTATGTACACCCACAGTAACAATCCGGTGTACCCACGGTTAGAAATGTACAAAGAATAGCTGTCCCCCCTGTATGTAGAAATGTTGATAGGTCTATGCAAAGTGTCTCCTGGAAGCCCTGCAGACACAGCATGATCCCTGTTGATCTATGACACAAATGTGATCCCTGCTGTAAAAATACAACTTGATTTACCATACACATATAGTATAAATGTGTATACTGTGCATGCTCACACACTCCAACAAATGTAGTGAATTTCATTCAGCATTACACTGAAAGGTCATACTGGGCATGCTCACACACTTAAAGAAACAAAGCAAATGTCAGGCAGGAAGATACTGAAAGGTCATACTGGGCATGCTCACACACAGGCTAAATACGGATGTGATAATAAGGGATCTATGGACAAATGTGTATAGTCATCTCTACTTACAGAAACACATTCACAAAGTGGTCTGAAAATCCTGCTATGTGTTCACACAAACTGCCAAGGTCTGTGCATGTAGGTCAAATGAGGCTGCCACAACTCAGCAGTCATCAGACCTGTCAGAGAGTAACACACTTGCAAAGAATGTGACTAGGCACATTCAGCAGCTAGAAACACCAATGAAGTACCATAACAAGAGGATTACTGGCCTCAAATAGTTGCCCCATGCAACAAGACTGGAATGTAACCCAATCTGTACTCTGTTGCATACTGTCTACTCAGCAGATCTCTGCCCAACAGACATGTCCATGTCATGGTTACACTCAGATCTGTTCTGAGTTACAGCTCAATGGCACTAAATGTACAGAGCCAACTGATATTGTCAATACCCTGGCAGATAGGATCAGTGTTAACTTTACCCCCCTCTCACCCATGAAAGAGCACATGTCTATAATGGAAGACTGCAAAGTTGCTGTCATCATGGCTGCACAGGTAAAAAACACTCTCCAAAGCCAGTATCACAGCAGCCATGGGACTAGATAACTTCCCAGGCTGTGTAGTATCTACATCCCTGAAGTAAACATTAACATGGAAGGCCTGTGGCAACAGAAGTTTCCAGAGGACTGCAAACTAGGAGCCATCATTGTAAACACTAAAGATGTGGACATCCTACAAAAGGGCCTCACTGAGACAGATGGCTGTTGTCCAAGCCATGGGCTGTAGCTCAATGCCAAAAGGTGCATTATCATCACCTTTGTTAAAAACACTGTAGCCAATAACTACAACATAGGTGGTAGTATACTTCACACTGTAAGCGTGACAAGAGACCCTGGGTCACAGGTGGACAGTGGATACAACTGTGATGAGCACATTCCCACAGTAGTCAGGAAACCCTGTTATGTGGCACACCTAATCACAAAATGTGTCTCATGCAGAATAGAAGAGGACATTGTTCCCCTCTACTCACTAGAACTCTAAAAGAGTACAATGCCACTGTTGCTATGTACCTCACAAGACAACTACAACAACTGAAAAGCCAGCAGCAATACCCCACAAAGAGCATTAGTGGCCTGAAATACATGCCATACACAGACCACCGCAAAATGCTCCATCCGTACTCCCTTGCATATCACCTACTCAGAGGTGTTCACTGCGTAACATACAAAGCTATGTCAAACATAGAGCTGTTGGATATGATCCATGTAAAACACTCACAATCACCCTGACCTTTGGACCCAAGACCACAAGTGAAATACAAAAGGAAGGGGTGTAGCCATTTACCTTATGGATATCCACACCTCCAGGTTACTGGCACAGCATGAGGCCTTGGAGACCATGCAAGTGCAACTAACATTGGGCAAAGCTGCCCATCAGAATGTAGCCTGCTACAGATCACGTACCTTGTCTCAGGAACCTCACTCAGTATTGCGGAGAACAATGGCAAATATAAAGGTCCTATCAAACACCATTATATGAGGAGATTACAACTACCCAAACAGTGAGTGGGTGAATTACTCGTATACAACGTCCTTTCCCCAATGTGTCCTAGAGTTAAGAAACTCTAACACCCTGGAACAGCTGGTCAGCATGCCCACTAGAGGTGACAACATACTGGACATGATCATCACCAACATGGGGTACCAGTGTTCCACAACAGAGATAAACCCCTCACTGGTAATGTCAGATCATTAAGTAATCACACTGGACATCCACATCCCACCCCCACACCCAGTCAATGAAACCACTGTGAAGACATTTGCAAAAGCAAACTGCACACTTCCCAAGACCAAAGTGGAACATTCTGAAGACCCCTTGCTATAGGATAATGGTATGCAATCTGCAGAATAATTTACAAGTACATCCTATGAGCATCTACAGGGATGCATGGAATGAAACATCACAAATAAAACCAAGATATCTGGTGTCAAAAATAGTACAACAAGCAGGTTTTTGTTGTCCATAAATAAGCTAGACAAGAGAAGGAGGAACCGAACACATGATAGATCCAACATCACTAAAGGAAAGGCATCACTGATCATTATCAGGGAGAAACAATGATCGCTCTTAAAATAATCCAAGGATGGTGTCTAAAGACAAATAGCCAAGGAATGTAAGAATAACAACCACAAAGCCTTCAGTAGCTATACCAGACATGTAGGTGTCAACTTCCAAATATGCTGTCAGCTACTGAAAAAAGGAAAGATATATACCAAACCAACTTTCAATGCCCACACCCAGGGGAACAAGTTCAGTGTAAATCCCCCCCCCCCATCACCCCCAAAAGGGCATGTGTCCATCACAGAAGGATGCAGAGACCCAGATGTCATGGACATGCAGGTAAAGACAGCCCTCACCAAAGCTAAGAACATAGCATCGATGTGACTGTGACTTACACTAGGCCCATAAGGAACTACACCCTCACCTACATTCACTGTCCAGACTCAAGCGTACCACAGGCTATGTACCCAAAGAATGGCATACACTAACAGTCATCCAGCTCCACAAAGGGTGTGCCAAATCAGAACCTGGAAACCATTGCCCAATATGTGTACTCAGCCTGGTCTACAGAGCTATTGAGCAAATTGTCATGGAACCCATACACTGAGACATTGAAGATCTGCAGACACTGGATTCTATACAACTTTGCCTTGTTAAAGGCAGTGCCTGGCTGCCAAACCTAGTTGACTTATATAAAACAGTTGCCATGAACATAGATGGAGGTGAACGTAGTCCACACAGCCCACCTGAACCTCACTAAGGGCTTACCACACCATTCCCCACTCTGTCATCATGGACAAGTGTACCAGCTTGAACGTGAACAGCTATGTCACAGGATGGGTGGCCAAGTGGTTCACAGATCAAACACACATGTTCATAGTTGCGGGTGCCATGTTCAGCTCTAAGCCAATCACAAATGGCATCACACAGGTCTTGGTCCTGGGACCCCACCTGTTCAGTAGATACTGCTCAGAGGTACAGGCAAGCACAGCAGGTGTAAGGCTGAACAGGTTTGCAGATGACTGGAAACTGTGGTCCATAATTGACTGTACAACTGACACAGACATCCTCCAGAAGTGTCTTACAGAGACAGATATCTGGTGTCAAAACAATGCCCTCAAGTTGAATGGCAAAGAATGCATAGTCATCCCCTTTGGGTAATACAAAGTGCACACAAATTACCACATAGGTGGTAATCCAGCATGTACGGAGAAAGTCATTATGGCCCTGGGGGCACAGGTAGATAGTAAACTCACCTTTGATGATCACATGGCCAAAGTGTTTAGACATTCCTTCAATGTAGGCCATCTAATGTCACCGAATGTAACCCATTTCGTATAGTCTGATTATGTCACCATCCTATAAATATACCTGTGGAAAGAATAACTCCCAGTAATGTGTATAGCACATCGTGTTAATGCATACTCCTGTAGTATCATGAAGTAGTTAGATAGGGGGTTTGAATCCTGCACTGGATAACTGTGTATGGCCTTCTTGGGAAGGCGCAACCCTCTAGGAGAGTAGTGACACACCTCAAAAGTGGTAATCTAACCTTTGTCAAGTCTGATGATGTCACCATCCTACAAATATCCACGTGGAAAAGAGAACTCCCAGTAAAATGTATAGCGCATCGTGTTAATGCATACTCCTCTAGTATCATGAAGTAGTTAGGTAGGGGTTTGAATCCTGCACTGGACAACTGTGTGTGTGTTTGTGTGTGGTCTCCTTGGGAAGAAGCAACCCTCTAGGAGAGTAGTGAAACATCTCAAAAGTGGTAATCTAACCTTTGTCGTCTGATGATGTCACCATCCTACAAATATCCATGTGGAAAAGAGAACTCCCAGTGATATGTATAGCGCGTTGTGTTAATGCGTACTCATCTAGTATCATGAAGTAGTTAGGTAGGGGTTTGAATCCTGCACTTGGTGAGTGTGTGTGACACTGTTGGTCAATGTGTTGTGGGTTTTGCTTTTACTACTGTATGACATATCAGTATGCATTGCACATGTGAGCTAGCTGTGTGGCAAATACATATACATACATGTTACCTCAATGATTGCATGTGTGGGAACCCTGCTTTCTCCAAGAACACAGCTGTCATCCTTGCCATACTGTGCTGCTGCTTCCCAGACCTTAGGTCACATCTGTATGCTTGTGACAAGCCCAGCCACTGCAGTGATCCCTGGCCTAGGTCATCTGTGTCACACAAAGTCATTACAGTTCCTATTGGAATGTGTGTGTGAGGGTCTATGGCCGAGGTATATGTCAGACCTGTTCAAATGCAGCAAAGTCTGTCAATGATGACTATTCATAACAGGTGTTGAACAACCTTTGTGGATATGCATGCAGACCCCTTACTGCTTATGCGATCCACTGAGGGATCTCAGAATACCTTTGGAAATGTGATTAACAAATGACAGATGATGTAACACTTGGTTGCATGTACATATCGGTACCTGTTTATCATGTTGGTGGCTACTACCTATGTGGTACTGTGGGGGTAATGTGTTCCATAAAGGTGGATGACTATGCTTAGTTTGGCTTATAGCTTTCCAGCATGGGTTTGACAACAGCCATCTGTCTGTATGATACCCTTGTGCAGGATGTGTGTGTCATCTGGAGAATGCATTATAGGCCACAGTATGCATTACCAGACGTGGACGGACATATCCCTACTGTGATTGCTTGTACCTAAGAGAGCTATATGCCTGACAGGAGTGGTGTCAGTAATGGGTGCAGGTGAATACCAGTGGTTACTGGCATAGTATAGTACCTGAAGGATCCAAATGTTGCTGTGTGCCCTACATCTGTGTGTCGGTTGTCAAGACATCATCTAACGATTGGTTATGGTCAGGCTGTGGAAGTGATGTATACTACCAGAATGCAAAACAGTGACAGATAGTAACAGTATCACCCACAGCACAGTGTCAAACCATGTTATACACACATGTGTAGTCAGGTTCCGAAATGTGTGTAGTACAATGCATACTGGCCACCAATAGAAACTATGGAGTGTTACTGTATAATACAGAGCATGTCACCCTGACCATGTGTCCACTATGCACATACATGCACACAGTGCACCTCCACCATGTTCACAACTGTTCACCTGCAAATCTGTGCTACACACATCCCACACATACTGTCCACTCTCTAACACATGCTGCCAATACTGCACACATCAGCCAAGTGGCACATGGCCGGGCAATACACAATTGGAACCATCACTGGTGTAAACTACAATGACAATCATAGCATTAATGCATCATACATGCTCAGCTACACCTTCAAGCATATCATTACACTGTACTGCTGACAACATGCTAACATTGCTATACTGCTATAAAGACACGCTGTGCATCAGCACCATGGCAGCCTGTTCCTGCATCGATGGTACAGATGACAGGAGGTGGCACAGGTTTTATCATATGCACAGGGTGTGTTGTTGGTTTGCCAGAGGCCTACAGTGAGCCATCCAATCGACATGTATGTGTGTGTGTGTGTGTGTGTGTGTGTGTGTGTGTGTGTGTGTGAGGGGCAAGAATACTGGAATGGGTCAATGTTGATGTAATGTGTGTGGGTATGTGTTAGCTCTAGGTGTCTGGAGTATGTGTGTGTGTCTGCATGCACACAGTTCCACCATGTGGCTGCCATATATGGGTATTTGTGGGACAGCCACAGACTGTACCTGCAAGGCTTCACAGATCACCGTCTCTGGCCATAGATACGTTACCTGTGCCTGGCAGGGGTGCTACTGACACTATCAGGTACTAAGCCAGACTGGGTACTATCCCCAGAGGTGGATGGATGTACACTGGACACAGGTCCCTGCTGGGACTGTCCAGAGCCATGTGCATGTGGTCTTCTAGGACGTTCTATGGACAGCCCACCCCAACATTGCTGGGGCTGGTACTGGCACTATGGGAGTGCCTGTGGCTTGAGGGATGTCCGCAGTGACTGCCAGCTGCTGATGTTGCTGGCATACACCCACGTCGATGACTCAACCTTCCCGCACTGTTCTGACACATGGACATGACATTGCAGAGAATATCTAATATCTCTCCCCAATGTCTATCAGTGACCTCGGTGTAATGATGGATGGCACCTGCTAGGTCATGGATACTGTCAATGATGGCGGTGTTATGTGCCCTCTGTGCCCTTAGTCCCTGTCTGGTGTATCGTTCCATACGTGCCTGTGCCTCCATGACAGCCTGGAACATGCGTGATATTGTCAGACCTGTGCCACGTCTGCCAGTGGCATGATGAGCAGCAGTGCTCCTACGAGAACCCATGGACATCTGCCTATGAGGTACCCTTCCAGATTTCTGGGTATGGCTGCTGTGTTGGGATGCATGTACCATGGATACCACACTGTCCTGGCCAATGCCAACTGTACACTGTCCCTCAGCTATGGGCATTCGTGATGGATGTATTGGCAGTATGACTGTATGCATGGATGGGGTGGACAGCTGTGTACTGTCGATTGGTGGCCCAACGACAGACCCTGGCAAACATGCCTGTGCCTCAACACACCTATCATCAGTATCACTGTTTTGCTCGGTGACATCAGCTTCCCTGCTGCAGTGAACCAGCCCAAGGTCAGCACCTGTGAGAGGAAGACAGGAAACACACTTTACGACCTGTACATGATGTCGGCACACATGCACACATGCATACATGCACACATGAACACATGAACACATGCACACATGCACACATGCACACATGAATACATGAACATATGCACACATGAACACATGCACACATGAACACATGCACACATGCACACATGAACACATGAACACATGCACACATGCACACATGAACACATGAACACATGCACACATGTACACATGCACACATGCACACATGCACACATGAACACATGAACACATGCACACATGAACACATGCACACATGCACACAAATGCACTCATCACTAAAACACACACACACACACACACACACACACACACACACACACACACACACACACACAAACACACACACACCACCAGCAATCCAGAACATACTCAATAGCCGGTGATGGTGGGGTACAGTATCACAAAGCAAACAGTTATATCACACGTGTCAGCATGCAGGACGTGTGTTTCGCAACAGCATGCAGTGCGGGTGTTGACAGCCCTTGCCAATAACACTATACATGTCTTTGATGCATGTGTGTTGTTGTTCAGTGATTGACCTCACCCTGGAAGGCACTGTGTACATGGACACGACAGTGCTGTGCAAGTATTATAAGCTCTGCAATGTTCTGTGTACCATCTCTTACAGGTATGCATACCATGGCTGGATGTGTATCTGTGTGTCCCATAGATATCCATTTCTGATTATAGCATCTGTGTCTTCACCAGATAATTGTGGACACAGGATTAGCACATGCATGCTATGTATACACACAGGATGAGTGGTGCGTGTTTACCTAATGGAATACCATTGCTCAACATGGCCATTGTACAGTGGTTATTGTGAGTGTAGGACATATTGTGGACATGCCAGTGTCAGACATGACATGGCATGCTACAACACAACTGCAACATTAAACATCACACAGACACAGTGTGTGTCATGTGACCTATACACTCAATAGCATTACAAGATATATATGTGTCACTTTGTACAAATGGTGATTGCTATGCATATTGTGTATAGGTGCCTATGTTTGCACACACAACACTGAGGTGCATAGCAGGTAATGCTATGTGTAGTACTGTGGTCACTGTAACTGGATGGGGTGTACTACCATGAGCCATCATCATGCAGCATCATGTGGTCACTCAAGGCTACTGATGTGTGCCAGACCAGCACATACCATGCTGTACCGGAACTGCAGTACCATGGCTACATTCACCATTTCACAGCCAGTTGTCACATGGGTTTGTAAGGTGCACAATAGGGGGCATTGCCTACCATGAATATGTAATGTGTCGAAGAGTGTCCCACAGCCACATGTGAGGCATCTACCCCTCAGGTATATTATGTGTGCTGTGTGGATGAAGTGTGGGCTACTGTAGTGTGACCTTACAGTGGGCATCTGAATATGCCATGTGTAGCATGTTAATGTGTACTGCGTATGACAGTGTTGTGTATGTTGTGTGCATGTGTATCAACTCTGCCTATCCAATGTCCACGTCAGTGTTGCCACAATTCTGTGGAATGCTCTGTGTATTGTATGTGTTTTAGGCAGCTACCCACATTACTGGGATGTGCATAGTCTCACAGCAAACATGCACAGCATGCATTATGCGTATGTGTGTTACGTGTACATGGCCTACACCTCACCTATGACATGCACATTTAATTAGCAGTATTAAAGGTAGAACACACTCACCAGCATGGGTTGGCTGCCTTGCTGTCACACTAGAGGGACCTATAAGAATATGAGACACTTTGTCAGTGGCAACAACTGCGGTATTGCTACTGTGTGTTTGCAATCATCCAGTAGTACAACGGTTGACAGTCACAGGCCTACAGATTGTATTCCTAATTATTACCATTGCACAACACTAGGCACCACATCATCTAACTACACAGTACACATATCACATAGATATGCTCTAACAATTGAGGTAACAGTAGTCTACAGCTATGCCATGTTACCTGCATGCTCCATGTCAGCTTGCTGGGTGACTCCGGCCTCCATGATGACACATGTTAGTTGTTGGGTTGTTGTTGACCAGGAGCCACCTGGCTCAGGAGCAGCTCCTCCACTCTGGTGAGGGGGGGGTGGATGGCTACCCCCTCCACCTGTGGCAAGCTGCTGTCTGCAGATATCAGACGCATGCTGCCAGACATGTCTAATTAAATCACTGCAGTGATGGCGTACCTGCTCATATGTCCGGTTATGCATGCCTATGTCATTTACCTGATGGACAAGCTCTTGCCACAGCGCAGTCCGCTCATGCTGGTCCTGGCTGGTTCTTCCTCCACCGTGCTATAGGTGGGATTACGATGGTGGGACATAGCCCTGGAAGACAATGAAACAATATGTGTGAGCAAGTCATGAGGCACACATATATTTCTAATGTACAGATATCAATTAACTGCCATATATAGCAACCTATTGGCTGTCAGAAGATACACACTTTCAATACCACATGTCAGTACTCAACCCACAACTGCCTGTCAGTGCCTGGCACACTCTATATATCAAACCATGTTTTGCACAGCAACAGACTTACAACAGTATGTAATACTGTACAACAGTACATGGCACACTGTATGCGACACAATGCACAGCCTTGACACAGGAGGTATATAACATGCTAATGCATCATGAAAAGTGTAATCCATTGCAATGATTGTAAAGACCAGTGACAGTATCACCGGTATACCACACTAGTCATTGATGGCAGACCCCTGCCTAATATATGTGCACATTCGTGAATATAGGTGGCATACTGCTGTGCTACACTATACATGTTGCTAGATATGCACCTATATCCTGTAACACACATATGACCGAGGCTATGGTACAGGCATATACACACACATCAGGCATACATACCAGACACATAGGTATGGCAACACAGGTGACCTTTACCTGTGTACCTTACAGTACTGTATGTCAGTAGTTACGAGACCATATGCCTGAGGTATGTAATCTGTGCGGACTACAGGGAACACACGGAACAGTGGTTCCAATCAATGTGGACGTACACCATACTGTGCTGTTTAGGCATACAGCCTCAGTTAGTACTACAGTTCATACAGGGGTTGGATTCACCAGCAGTAACCCTCAATAAGCATGCATGTACTGCTTTGCCCTACAATGGGCACCCCAGTTGACAACAATGGACTATGTCAGAACATATGGCATACTGCTTTTTCAGACTAGCAATTGTATACACATCTTTTGCTGGGATCACAGCTAGGACACATAATACCATGACAGAAACAGTTTCCCACTAAGCTATCACACATAAACCAAACTCTGACACATTCACCAACACATTCACTATCACACTCAGTCAAACTCACATAGCAATTATTGCAACAAGTACATGTGGGTGTGTATCACTTCATAGGTAGGTAACAGGCTATTGGCCCTAGGGCCTATAGAAGCCTAGCCATACGCTACTCTGACCTTTGACGCACAGGTCATTGCATTTCACGTGGCCCTGTCAAGCAGAGACACAGAGGTGAATGCCTGGGTGTATTCACTATCTCCCATACAATCTTCATGATTATTTATGACGACTGCTAATTAGGAGCTTTGTTTGCTATGGATGGTTGGTTTGTTCCAGAGTATGGGATGTCTCTGAGATGGGAATCTATCCCTCCAGCATGTGCTGTTTATTGTGGTCAGAAGGTTTGGGTCCCTAGAGCGTGCAGCATGTACAGATTGTGATCTGTTTACGTGCAGCATGTCTGACAGCTCTGGTTTTTACATAGCTTAGAATGTTAGGCAGAGGTCACTTCTGGGTAGGCGGTATGTGACACAGTGTAGTTGTGGGTTTGTGAGATAGTCTGCATAGGGCATCTGTTTGAGGCTGGTATTACTCTTTGTGAGGTATGTCTTTGCCATTTCCAGTTGCTGTGGATGTCTTGTGAGGTACATACCACATGGGGCATTATACTCTATAATGGGCTTTATGTGTGATGAGTAGAGGGGAACACTGGCCTATATTTCCCTGGATGACACACCTTTTGTGATGAGGTGTGGCAGGTAGACAGATTACATGACTAGTGTGTCACTGTGATTATTGAAGGGGAGACTACAGTCCACCTGTGTCCCATGGTCTCTTATCACACTTTCGGTGTTAGGTAGACTACCACCTATGTGGTAGTTCATGGGTACGGAGTTTTTGCCAGAAGGGATGCCAATGCAGTTTCAACATTGAGCTTGAGTCCATGGCTTTGTCAACAGCCATCTGTCGCAGTAAATATGACCCTCTCTCTCTCTCTCTCTATATATATATATATATATATATATATATACACACACACACACACACACACACACACACACACACACACACACACACACACACACACACACACACACACACACACACACACATAAATATAAACATACATTGGTGTACATATAGATATCCATATAGGCACATATACGGTCCACCTTTCATGGTGGGAATATCAATTATGCAATGGTTGCGAGGTATACTGTTATGTATTAATATTGCACAGTGTTGTGCAGAATGCATTGAAGGTGTTCTTAGCACACGTAGCTTTAGCAGGCCTCACTGGCTGCAGCACTGCAAACCGGAAAATTCATACCCACAGCGTTTAACCACCCCATGTCATATACCAGCACTGTATGCTGTCTTGTTTGCCAAACACTACAACCTGCATAGAAGTATGCACATAACAACCTTCAACAACATATATATGTCCACACTTCACAAACAGTTGCAGTATGTCCCTTGCTCTATGCACATGTACAGATGCTAATATATCTGACACAGACAGATCTCTCCATATATGTGTGCCATACACACACAAGGTCCACACTGTTGTAAGTCCATCGACCTCACAGCTGACCTGCTGGGCCTTGCTGCAACATGAACAGGTGTCACATGTGAGCACACAGTGATATTAAAGGGTGTATATATAGCTGCAAACGCTAGATTAGCATACTAGCCTGGTACAGCTGTTGCCAATGCTAAGCTACACTTTAACATGACTATCATGCATTTGTTACTCTGTCACATCCTTGTTTATATAACTGTATGTGCTACTCCCCCAAACAGCCATTGTACACACTACTGTACAGAACAGGGATAACATGGATCAGCTGTTTGACATTTAATGCTGAACTACATATATCACAGTCATATCCCACTGCACACCTACACACTGATTTCTCCATGGCAGTAGTTATGCAGGGCATCTGTGCATAGATACGTACTGCTGCCACATATGGATGATTCAAAGTATGTAGAGTACTCTTCTAAAACATCTACTACATGCCAGTAAATACATATCAGTTACATCAGTTACATACCTTTACTTTGTATGGGTTTGTATTATTACGTTCTGTGTGTGTAGTAATAAATTTATTTATTTATTTTTTTTATGTTGATTTTTTTTTGCTGTTGCTGTGGCTGTTGCTGTTGCTGGTGTCTGTCTGTCTGTGTGTGTCTCTGTGTTTCTCTTTCTTGCTTGCTTGCTTTCTCTCTCTCTCTCTCTCTCTCTCTCCGTGGCTGCAATGAAATGATTGCATGTGTGGACAGCAAGTACAGCCTGCTTTTAGGGGTATCTGCACATGTGCATGTGATGGCCTCTGCACCAATTGGTGGTCACCATTTGGTAATTGCATGCAGCCTGCTGTGTGGTAATTGCAGTACTCTCTGTCATAGCAACCAAATGCTATAAATTGCTAGGTCAGGTAGGCGTAGGCCTTTCAGCTTTCCAAAGTGGGGCCCATGCTTGTTTGCTGTGGACACCGTAGTGTAAGTCAGAAGGTAGGTATACTTTGTCTAAATGTTGCTAAGGGTTTAGCCAGTTATTTGTATGTTGTACTCAGACCTGAATTTTGCCTCTTCCAGTACACAGTTGACAGTGTAGAACTGTACTCACCCCTACAAATGCTAACACAAGATACATGGGAGTATGGAGTTTCTTTACAACATCTACAATGAGCTGCCATACATATGTAGTTATTGAGATGTTACCATTTGGCACATGAACTGTTTGGGAACATCTATACTGTGGATATTAACTGTACACACTTCTGCAGTGTTTGTGCTTTTTATTTTGTTGACATTATCACAGGATGCTCATGAAACTAGACAATTCCAGTACTGAGTATGCCTACCTAAATCCTTGCTGTACCTAGAACACACAGGTATTTTGTACATTTGTGTGGGGATTGTCCTGCTATGATACTGTGTGGGGGTTATGAAGTGCTGCTGTAACAGTATTTACTGCTAGAATGTCTGGTTCTGTTATCACAGTCATGTAATGCAATTCCACAACAACTGCTGGTAAAGTTCGACAGAACAGGTTTTGTGTTATGGCATTCCTACCTTTCCTTTATATTCACACATTCTGATGCATGATATATATATATTTCAGCAACATCTTACTGTATATCTACTGTGGCCTAGTGGTACTTTATGCAGTCTAGTGTTTCCAAGGTCTAGGGTTCAAGACTGGCAGTGGTGTTTTATTTTGCTGCTGAGCAGAACAAGGCCCCTCATATGCAGGGTGACTAAGGCACTTTTAAGCAGTTGTAAGTGGGTTTGCATGACGCTTAGCAATACTAAGCTAAGCGCACACATGCACACACTCGCTAAAACCCGCTTATTACTGCTTAAAAGTGCTTACTCCTGCTAACCCCCAACCTCATTTCTTTGAAAGAAAAGAAAATGGGGAGATAGGAAAGTGGTGAGAAAGGGGCACAAAGAGGGAAAGACAGTAAGGAAACCAGCTCGGGATGTGCAGGACGGGTGTAGGGAAGGTCCATAGCTGCCCATTTCTTTAACAGCAACAGCTGTGCATATACTTGTAATTTGGAGGGAATTTTGAAACCTTACACCCCTGAGAGAGGAGTGAGGACAATGAAGTATGTTGTACTGCCAATTGAATTTCAGTGTCTGTGTCTGGCGGACATTTGTGTAAAATGGGCAGCTATGTATGGGGCGTAATTTTTTTGCGGGAGCAGATTGCCCATGTTTTTTTCAGGTGAGAGTGGAATGTGAAGTAGGGGAAGTAGGTATGTTGTGGGAGGTAGGTTGGGGAGGTAAACAGACAAGACAAACAAGTCGCATACAGGGGCGGAATATGACACATGGGGTGGGTGAACACAATTGATGGGGAAGGATGTTTGGAAATCGCAAGCCCATGAACCCACAGATGGTAACAGTGGAACTGAGATCCCCACCCATGGGCAGTCACCACTGCATCTTCACAGCCCGGAGGGTGGCTGTGCTGGGGGCTGCATAGGAGGGGCAGGCTCACCCATGAGTCCTGTCACTCTTGCCCCGAGCTGGCATAGGGGATCAGTGACTGAATGCTGGATCTCCCTATGCACCACAGCTCGGACCCTTCGGAGGGTGGCAGGTGGCCCTCCTCCACCCACGCTTGCACAGGGGGGATGAGCCCCATCCCCTGCAGCGCTTCCACCTGAAGGTGGCACAGGACCAACGAAGGAGGGGAGCCCAGGCTGGGCACCGGATCTGCTGGTGCCAGGTGAAATCGCCAGCTGAGGAGGGACAGGTGGGTCCGCTGGGACCGGCCTTCCCATACGTTCTGTGTTTAGGTGTATTTAATGACAACAAAACAGCATTCAAAATTAGTTGTAACAGCATGCAGTAATATTCCCATTAACCCAACACACCAGGGTTCCAACAGTTGAACAGCAAGCATAACACATGCATATATTGAACAACAGTGGACATTCCAACAGCATGCAGGAATGATTGGTGGCAACAGGCCACCAAGATTGTGGTGTTTGAACAGGGCACATGCATCAAAGTAAATGCAGATATTTATTGAACAATAGGACATATGTCCCAACAAATGTTTTGAGATTAGACATACCCATTGAGGTGTGTAATTGCATTGTTTATGCATGTACAGTAGGGTGTAAAAAGATACCGTCATTAACATCTTATATGTACTTATAGTTTGCACTACAGTCCTATTGATTGCAGGTGTATATCCCCTACATGTATTATTACACTAGGCAACGTGCATTAGGTTGTGTAATGGGTTTGGCTAGTTCATTATATACCTGACCTATATCTGACATACTAACTGTCCATGATGCAGATGTTACTGCTACATATGTATATATTTTATTTATATTTGTATATCTACATATCTGGATGTGTTCACGTGACATTTTCAGTTATATTTCTACAGCCCCCTACATTTCTAGCAGCACACTCACATTTATGGGGAACACATTAACAAGCTACTCATGTGCCAGATTTACCTATGCATGCCAGCCATTAAACAATTGTCGAGGACTGTATATATGTTTCACAGCTACTGGCACTCCCTTCATCCACTTTATATGGGACTGCCCAACTGTGGGTTCACAGCGTTTAATACAACTGTACTGTTTATATAATGCAAGAGTACGACAACATTTCAAAGTAAGTGACACAGACTCACTCCAGGTATTATACCTTTATTAATTACATTACACACTTTTCTAGAGGCTCTCTCATTTATTTGTTATTAGAGTGCATGCAGACGACTTATTCAAGACGTATTATACATTTATTAATGGGTTACAACACTCTTTTTCAGGCTCGCTCACTTATTTTATATAACAGTACATGCAGAGAAATTATTCAGGGCATTTTATGCCTTTATTATTGGGCTACAACACTTTTTTTCAGGCTCTCTCACTTATTTTATATAACAATACATGCAGAATAATTACTAACCTGCCTGGTGGTGCAGCCTTAGCAGCCTATCTGCATAGGCTTGCTGATTCACAGCACGGACACCTGCAGCTGTGAAGTAAATTAAGGGATATTGAGACATACATGTCCATTATATAGACTACAATAGTTATTCTTACATACTCCATTCCATGGATACCTACTCAGTAGTGGGGCATTGTCATTTCCACGGGCCTCCTGTATCCACTGGTTCAGTTGGTCCTGCTTCCATCTCTTCAGGTCTGCATGGTGGTGTCTGACCTGCTTACCAGTCCGAGGGACACCTGTGGCACTGGTGAGATCATGTGCTATACGGTTCCATGCCTCTGCTTTGTACTCCGTGCCTAGGAACTGGCCCTGCAGGAGTCTTGCATCATGACGATGGACAAGGAGCCAAACCATCAGTTTTGACTTCTCAATGCCCCACCGTTGAGCTCGAAAATGAGAGCCCTCTCCAGCGCCAGCAATTCTGTCCGCAGATGGGAGCTACAACCAGTTATAGCGATTATTCCCACCTATGGGACTTAAATATGGCTCATTTCCTGCACTTATTTGTGATTGGCCGGTTTTGAAAATTCTCAGCTGAGTGTAAACCTGCTTAGGACTGAGTAAACTTTCATTAATATGTATATATATGTTGACAGTGCATGAACAGCAAAAGCTGTCATGGCTTAGTGGTTCTGTACTTTGATTATGATGCACAGTATCCCAGGTTTGAAGCCTGTCATTACTTTTTATTTTACTACTGGCCTGACCGGCTAAGAGGTGTGGCTATGTTTAGCCAACTTTGCTCTACTTTGCCCAACGTTGCTCTACATTGCTCTACATTGCCCGACGTTGCCCAGTGTTGCGCTAGTTGGCGCAGTGCGCAGCTCCGCACAAACATGTTTTTGCATGCGCTAGTTGGTGCGATGCGCAGCTACACGCAAAGCCATTGCACTAGTTAAAGCGGTGCTTAGCTATGGGCAATTATATTGCACTAGTTAAAGCAGTGCTTAGCTATGGGCAATTATTCTTAAATGTGCTTAATACTGGTAAATGTTGCTTAGCAGTGCTTCACGTTGCTTAACATAGGTTACTTATGCATTCATTAGTATGCATGATCGTTTCACCTTCTTATATATATTTAAAATATCGTTCACTACTACATAGGCCATTTAAATGCATTTTAATAGGATTTAAAAGGTAAATGTCAGGAATTATTTTTATGCACAGATTTCCTAATGAAAATGGAAGTGGTGGGACTCAAACTGGGAATGCCTCCTCTTTGTGCGAAGGCTGTACCATTACGCTATTGCAATTTGGCTTAATGTGCATATTAGTAGTTTATTATCCTCTTCGATGTCTACACTGCTTACTGTAGCTAAGCAATGGGCACACCCGCATGCACACTCGCAAATACGGGCAGCTATTTCGGGAACAATAAAAAAAAAATTTTTAAACTTTTATTTCATTTGTACAGGGGGTTTGAATGTGGGGGAGTGTAGTGTTGGTGGTATACACATTTGAGCGGACTCAATCATATCTGCTGATATTTGCAGATTTAGGCACTTGCAGGGGCATGATGACACGCCCCCTGCACTCCTACATGCTCCGTGTTAGCCTGGGAGTTGAGTCAGTGCGCCCTCATGTATATGCATGACACGCTGACGTCTAACTCTTAGACGGCAGTCTCCGAGTAAGACTTCGTTCATCCTACAAGGAGGATTACTGAATCCCCCCCAATGTTTCCCAAAAATTTGCTTATTCAGCTTAGGTTTTCATTAAGGTTTTTAGACTCCATGTCAGAATAATCTGAGCCCATCTAACCATTTTTCTTCTGTTTGGTGCTTTTTCACTACAGACTTTAAAGGATAAATTGAAGTGTTTAACAGCTAAGGAGCAAGACCTCTTCATGTGCTGAGAAGCTGTCCATGATCAAGAAAACGAGAATAAAAACAATAAGTTGTTCCCATCGAAACACAATTCAGCTCCCACTTTGTGAACTCAATTCTATCCTTAGTATCACAGGACAGTTCCTTCCTCACTATCCCCCCCCAACACAAATAACACTAATACAAGCTTTACCCTCAAAACAGTTTCCACCGCTTCAATCCAAAGCATGCTCTCCAAACTAAAAACCTCATCAACAGCAGCCGACCTACTCCCCAGCTATTTCTTGAAACTCACAGCAGATGCTATTGCTATCCCAGTCTCCACTCTCATAAACTGATCAATTGTTGAAAACTATGTGCCCAAACTCTGGAAAATATCCTATGTTACACCCATACATAAAGGCAGGACCTCCACTGAACTTAATAACTACAGACCCATTAATTTACTCTCCCCCCTGGCCAAAATTCTAGAAAAATGCATCCATACCCAGATGCTAAACTATCTCCTAGACTGCAACATCCTGTCACCTACTCAGCATGGTTTCAGACCTGCACATACTACCTCTACAGCCCTCCTCTGCTTCACAGGCACAGTAAACCATCTCAAAAATGAAGGCCTACAAGTGCCAACTCTTTATTTGGATATGTCCAAAGCATTTGACACAGTCTCACACCAAATCCTGCTAAACAAACTAAACCAATATCATCTATCTAATTCCACTCTTACCTGGTTCCAAAGCTACTTAAATGACAGGTACCAAGCTGTGAAATGGGAAAATTCTCTCTCTCCTCAGCTGCCCATAACTATAGGAGTCCCACAGGGTTCTATCTTAGGACCACTACTATTCACAGTCTTCACAAATGACCTTCACACCTCCACACAGCATGCATCTATAATTCAGTATGCAGATGACACTACCTTAATCTGTGCTGCACAAAACATTCCCACCCTCCTGCAAACAACTCAACTAGCATTCTCTGACGTTGAAAACTACCTTACCAAAGCCCAACTTATCCTCA
Organism: Protopterus annectens; assembly: GCF_019279795.1. NCBI lineage: Eukaryota > Metazoa > Chordata > Ceratodontiformes > Protopteridae > Protopterus > Protopterus annectens. The sequence goes on from NC_056725.1 coordinate 168,925,939, forward strand.
ATTCAAAGAAAACTCAGCTTATGATTATAACCAGTTCTAACAAAAACACTGATAACAGTCAATTCACTATCTACTCCACAAATGCTACTCCAATTGCTCCAGTGGCACAGGCTAAGCTATTGGGAATTACCATAGACTCCCACCTAAAATTTGATAGTCATCTGAACTTAACTATTAAAAAAGTACATGCCAAACTGGGGTCACTCTACCGTATCAAACCATTTCTTACCAACAACACAAGATCAGCCATTGCTCGCTCCCAACTTCTATCCACCCTACTCTATGCATCTCCCATTCTGACTAATCTCAACAAAACTGAACTAAGCAAAATGGAAGCTTGCTATAACAGAATTGCCCGCTTTGCTGCAAATTGCTCATATAGAACTCATCACTGTACTGCTTTGAGACAGCTCCACTGGCTTGAACTGCCCAACCTCCTAACCTACAATCAGCTCTGCCTCTGTCATTCTATCTATTACCTCCCCAATAAGTGTCCTGCCCTCCAAAACCTAGTACAACATCACTCAGCCAAAAGGCCTCTTAGATCATCAAGCAAACTACTACTAGAAGTCACCAACAGCTACAATAGCTTTGGAGATGCACTATATAGTAGTTCTGGCTAAAAATGGAACTCTGTCCCTACTAGCATTCAAAACACATCATCCAAAGCCTCCTTTAAAGACCTCATCAGGCAACATCTCAAGCAAAGTTGGCAGTGCCATGATTGCTCCCCAGGCTAGTGAAAGCGGATAACATATACATACTAAATCTAGAGCAATTGATAATAGTTTTTCAATCTTACTCACAAACACTGGCTAATCTACAATGTATGTACTGTACCTGTGTACTATGTATGTATTCTACCTACATTCCAAAGTTCAGCTGTACACCACAAATCTATTACTTACCTTTATTTTTAAACTTATTATTTTTTTGATTGTTCTCTCCACTGTAACTGTTTGTGCAGCATACCACTGTAAAAACATGTCTCTTATAATTTGTGTGTATACTGATTATGTCTAAATAACTAAATGTGTCTGTAATTTTTCTTTGTGGAGCTTTTCTCCCCGGGCCTCTGATGAAAAAGGGCCTTTTCGGCTCAGTCAGACACCCCCGGTTAACAAATGTAAAATAAAATAAATAAAATAAATAAATAAGAAAAGCCAGACGGATGCTGAAGGTGAGCAGTCATCCACTGAAACTCTTTCTAAAATTCGTAGGTGACAGATTTGTAAAGAAGTCTCCCATTCAATGAATCTTCCTTCTGAAATTCCAACTTGGACTTCAGAAAGCTGCCACTATAAGTGCTGCAAGTCCTTTTCTTTCAGCTTTTCATATAATAGCCCATGTCCTTCCAACATTAAAGATAAGGTGGTCAAAGGGGATTATTTAGACATTTTTGATTTAATTAACAATGGCAACATACAGAGGATTCTTAAGGCAGGAAACACAGGATCCAAGGATCTTGCTGCTGCTTTGGCTGTTCTAGGTAAAAAAATGCTTCCTCAAAGTTCATCACAAACAATTACGACAACTGGTTCTAGGATTTATGGTTTACATTGCTGTACTAGTTGAGAAAGATCCTAAACAAGCACTGTCTCTTTTCCAACAGAGAGTGACATCACATTTGGAGAGGGTTGGTGTGATCCTTATAAATTGACATATTAGAAAACTGAAGGAAGTTGACAAATCACTTCACTGGGACCAACACCATTCTGACATTTGGTTAAGTATTATGCTGCATATGCCTGGTTACCATGGTTCTCCCCATTTGTCAGATTTTCATATAAAGATGGAATTTTGCCGGGCATTTAGTAATGATAAATGTTCTTAGCCAACCTGCAACTTTGACCACTTTTGTTGTCATTATGGAAAGAACAGCTACATGATTAGGTGTTAGTGAGTGAATTGGCAACTAGCACAAACACAAACTTAGCGGTGGTATAGAAGCCATCTAGTGTTTCGAGTACAAAGAGGGGACTCTTTTCAAGGTCAGTTGTTCCCTCGCAGTATCTTATTCCTGATCAAGATCAATAGATTGGCAAACAAATTGTCTGTCATCTGTAATAAACATAGAGCTAACTTCCTCATTCAATGGTTTTTGTCAGGTTTTGCCACTGGTCTGTCAGATGAAAAAGATACCAAATCAGTTATGAATCTATCTTCAATTAAATGGAAGGAGAAACAGATTTACAAATTACTCTAGACTGAACTTATGAAAGAGCAGATTGCATGACTCTTCTTTCAACCCCTTGGGCCTACTTTTAAGTTTTCCCCATTGGGATGGTTCCTAAAAAGAAGAGAAGGGAGAATTTTGATTTATCCACCACCTGCCTCATAATAATGGAGCCTCTGTTAATGACATCAAAGGCAATGAATAATCAAAAGTACTCTATGCATCTCCAGACCAGGTGGCACAGGTCATCGAAACAGTTTTCATCTAGACAGTCAATCTGCATTTCAATTTTTCGTGATCAGAAAACAAAATTGGTTGCTGTTGTTAGGTCTTTCATTTGATGGCAAATTCTATTTCAACAAGGCCATATTCATGGGCTGCTCCTCAGCTTGCTTGGTCTGTGAAACTTTCAGCTCCACCTGACATTGGTGTTGAGATCACCAAGTGCTAGCTGCAGCTGCCCTCCATTATTTGGATGACTACTTCATTATGGGTGAAGGGAAAGAGGGAAATTTTCAAGGTCCCTGTCAAGCCATTATGGTCCCAGGCATAGTAATTCATGCCCTTGCAGCAGCATTTCAATTGCCTCCTGACAAGTTACAATGACTTAGCTGCTGTATTGACAGGTTCCTTTTAGCCATCAAAGTTAGAATTAAGGACACTGTAAAGCTCCATGGGCTCCTTAACTTTGCCTGCTGAGCAAAGGCAAGACTTTTTTTGGGATCAATATCCATTTTACTGAAAGGTGCACAAAACAATCAGTCAGTCATGTTATCACTGCTGGAAAATGAGCCTGTCATGATCAATCTTCTGTATGGTTGCATGTCATTTCTATGTAAATGGGTGGAGTTCATGCAGTCTGCCCAGGGGCTTCAACTCAGCAACCGGGTCAGCCACCCAGGTGAGGCGGATCCTCCTTCCCCTCAAGGGGTGGGGTGGGGGACCTTCCCGGGGTGCACCAGCTGTGATCAGGTGCACTTCCTCCATGGCAGTGTGCTGTGACTAGCTCCGTGTTGGCCAGTAAGGCCATGTGGAAGGTGGCTTCCCTCCCTGGAGGGGACTGTTCAGCCCACAGAATCAGCTCACTCTCCCTGCCCTGGGGTTGTGGGAGATGACTGCTGCTGCACCCACTCCCGCACTCGTGGCAGGAACTGGGGTCCCCCACCTCCCAGCATGACTGTTGACTGGGCCAGACTGTCTTCAGTGTGGTCTGACTGTATCCCACCGCAGTGCCAGCAGACTCACCTCGAGTGCCCGGAGTCCACAGCGATGCCAGTGGCCCACCTGTCCCATCTTGAAAGATGGACCAAGGAGTCTAACAGGTGAGTGAGTCCACGGGTGGGCAGGAGACCCCAAGGCACAATGAAAGTGAGGGCTGACTTGAGCCAGCCAAGGCAAGATCCCCAGCCCTGCACAGGTGGCGCATAGCCAGGCCATCTCACCTATCCCATCTGGGAGGTGGAGCATGAGCATACCTAGTGGGACATGAAAGATGGTGAATTATGCCTGGGCAGAGCAAAGGCAGAGGAAACTCTGGTGTAGGTCTGTAGAGGTCCTGACATGCAACTCGGTCATCCAACCTGGGTATAAAAACGAAAGACTAATCAAACCATCTAGTAGCGGGTTCCCTCAGAAGTTTCCCTCAGGTTAGCTTGTGCTTATCAGACACAGTTTTATCACATGATTAGAGGTCTTGAGGCCAAAACGATCTTAACCTATTCTCAAACTTTAAATGGGTAAGAAGCCTCGCTGGCTTGGAGCCGGGCATGGAATGTGAGCATCCAGTGGGCCACTTTTGGCAAGCAGAACTGGTGCTGCGGGATGAATGAATGCCAGGTTAAGGCATCTGATGCTGATACTCATCAGAACCCAGAAAAGGTGTTGGTTGATACAGACAGCAGGACAGTAGCCATAGAAGTCGGAATCAGCTAAGAAGTGTGTAAAAACTCACCTGGCAAATCAACTAGCCCTGAAAATGGATGGTGCTGGAGGGTTGGGCCCATACCCAACTGTCACCGGGGCTGGGAGCCAAGGGTGTTATACCATAATGAGTAGAAGGGCTGCCACGATGGAACTGAAGCCCAGGGCGAGGGCCCAGGTGGAGCCGCCATGGGTGCAGATCTTGGTGGTAGTAGCAAATATTCAAACGAGAGCTATAAAGGACTGACCCCTATGAAATAAAAGTCCAAATGTCTCTTTTTTGGCTCCAAAGAGTGTTATTTACTGCATCAGATAAGGGCTTTTCTTCCACATAGGTAGGATACCTTCAACTCTCAGCAAGACAACAGCACCAGCCCAGAAACAACTTACAACCATATGGAAAACTGATTGTGACATGATCATTTTTCAGCAGTGATGATGTGACTGACCCCTACTTACCCTTACAGGTAAAGACAGGCTGTTTTGTGCAATTTTCAGTTCACAAATCCTTTATGTAATCCACTAAAAGGCGGTTGGCAGCACGTCACCTTAAATCAGGCTGGGTATTCCTGTTTTTGTACAGTGAATTTACTGAAAGGTGGAGAATATAAGCATCACTTGGTACATGTCCCACAAAGGGTCAAAGAAGACATTTAGTTATGGATGATATTCTTGAACAATTGTAATGAGACCATTTTTTGGTAGAGCCCTTGGGTTTCCTTTAAGGTTCTCCAGCTCTTCTCTGATACAGCTGCAGGCCTAGGCATGGAAGGATACTTTCAGGGAGATGATTTGCAGCAAAATGGACCTCCACCTGTTCTGAAGAATGTAAATGAGACATAATGTTGTTAGAAATAGTACCAGTCTGGGCAAATGTTCTGATTTGGAAGGAGCATTTCACCAACAGGAGGGTCATTTTGTTTTATTCTGATAATTAATCAGTGGTTCAAGCATTAATCAAACACCCCTCTAGATCCAAATGGGTGCATTCAGTTTTAAGATTACTGATCGTACTAAGTTTACAGATCAATTTGAATTTAATTGCTCATATTCCTGTTCAGAGATGATAGTTTATTTCAGTTTACAATCTCCAGGTTTTGTCAACTGGTGACAGAAGCATGATTTTGGATGCCTTTACTTCCAGAAATTTGGCTGACTGGCAAAGAATAGTCACTGTATTAATATCCAAATCCTAGACAGCTAATACTAAGAGGGATTATTCCTCTTCAATGAATGCCTTTAAGGTTTTTAACTTGGGCTGCCCTGCTACAAAAGTGCATAATGAACAAAGTTCCAAATACCATGCAGATTCATTTAGCAGCACTTGGTTAGTTAGCTTATTCCCTGGGGTCCTCAGACATCACCAATAGCTGGGAAGTCAACAGAGTAATCAGAGGGTGGAGAAACATCAAAGAAATAACACATGATCCTAGATAGTCTATAGGTAAACACATGCTGAGGGCCATCATAATGGATGTGATGTTTATAGTCAATGATTTTTATTCATTTGTTTTGTTGTCAACCATGTTTCCATACATAAAAGAAAACAGTCCAAAACAAGCCTGTTAGCAGCTTAAGGTGTTCCATGAAAGAAAAGGCAATGCACTCAATAAATCATGAACAAATCACCATGGACATCCAAAAACTCTTGAAATCCTTTATTAAAATGAACTCCTGATAAAAAGGAAATGTATATAGCAAAATCCTTGTAGAAAAATATATAAAAACACAAAAAGGTGCACCATTCAGGATGGATAAGTGCTTTCGGGATTTCCCTTCCTCAGATCCTGTTGCAACTGAAAAAAAAAATGTTCCATTTAAGGAAGGCTTAACCAATCAAGTTCACACAAGCTGACACCTCCAGTGTAAGCCAGAGGTAAAACATCCTATCAGCAACTGATGGTAAAGTTACACCCTCCATTGAATCCAGTCAGTGGAAAAACTTCAAGTGCAAGTTAAAACATCACTCCATTAGGTGTGCATTTGTTTTCAAAATAAACACTACTCTGCTAGAGCAGATACCGGTCCTCTTTCTTCAGATGGAGTCAAAAAATAATGCAACACCTTAGTTAAAAATAAAACATGATGTAGTAAGTTGACACTCTGTTTCAATGAGGTGAATCTTGTCACATAAAAGGTTATTATTCACAGTGCACGAGCCATAATGGAAAAGCCTTAAACAATCACAGTGCTTTTATATATATATATATATATATATATATATACATATATATATATATATATATATATATATATATATATATATATATATATATATATATATATATATATATATATATATATAAGCCAATCCCAACAGTTCATGCCAATAAAATTTTTCTATACAAAAAAATAGCAAAGCAAGGGGGGGTGTTGGGGGGGGGTGCATGCTTTTCCTTAACTCAAAGCTACCTGAGAAAACATTTTGTCTTTAGAATAGGTTTTACTGGTATTACACCATTAAGTCCAGGTTCATGATCAGCTCGTAAGTTGATGATCCAATCATCAATTTCAGCAACTTCAGTGCAATTCTGCACATCGTCTCCCCTTATGTTTTCAGGAATCAATTGTAGCACCATAAACTTAAAGGAGTGCACAGGATGCATTTTAACATGTTGTGCTGAAGCATTGGTCTTGTCAGAATGGGCAATGTCCCGTATATGGCGAAGAATTCTTTCTTTAAATTGGCGATTTGTCTTCCCTATATAGAAGTCATTGCAATCCTGGCAGTCAGCCATATATATTAAATACTTGCTGTTGCAGTTGGCTCACACCTTTAGGGAAAAAGTCTGTCCAGACACTGGATGGCGAAACAAATTGGAAACATTGATGTACTGACAAGCCTTGCATTTTCCACATTTAATAGTCCCTTTTCTACCCTCAGTGTGTTGAGATCTCCCAGTAGTTCCATCTTTATGACACGAGTCACTTGATGTTCTTTTTACTTTTGAAGGTAAATCTGGGTACATCTCCCACTATTTTCCTTAGACTCTGATCTTCCATCAGCATTAGCCAGTATTTCCTGATGATGTCACATACTTGTTGAACATCTGTGGAATAGGTTAAGATGCACCTTAATGGTGGAAAATATAACCAATTGTGCTTAGTAACTATCTCATCATGAGCAAATTGACTGGAAAAATAGGGTCGACCCTTCCTCTTTCTGATGTTCTCTACATCACAATTCGTCCGATTCACACTTTTATTTAATAACCTCTCCTTTGCAAATGTATTTTAAGTTGCTGAAACTCTTTTTCAAATTCATCATTAGCTGTGCATAGCCTAAAAATTCTAGTGGCTTGATTTTCAAATATATTGCGGAAGACATGCCTCAAATGCATACTATCTTTATGCAGGTAATGATTTCTCCAAGTTCTCTTCCTGTGAATACTGGTCTCTAGTCCTGCATCCAGATGTAAAAATAACTTTACATTGAGAAACTCAATGGCTGTCTTAGAGTACTGTGCTTCATCGAAGAGGAGGGTGGTCATGCTGTTCAGAAATTCTATGAATAATTTCAGTTCAATGTCTCCATCCCCTTCCCAGATGAAAAAAATATCATCCACGAACTGACCATAATAAATCAGGTGGGTGGTCCATGGGATGGATTCATTAAAGATATGTTCTTTCTCCCATTGGGCAATCACAATGTTAGAGTAACTATTGGCACATGGGGTGCCCATAGCAACACCCCAACATTGCCAAATGTCACACTGAAGAATATTTTCGGCAATGAAAATGTGAAGAATGACAACGCTTGCCAGCAGAAACAGTACACAAAACGAGCAGCTTTGTGCCAGTAAATCATCCAGCCATTGATCTGTCTGTACATCTATGTGAAAACGATGTTGCCAACTTAAGACAGCAGCAAACAAGACAACAATATCATAATTTAACCACTGGAGAAAGAAAATCTTTATTGGAATTAATGGAAAATGATAACACTGTAGTCAAACCAGCAGATAAAGGAGGGGTGCTGGTGGTAATGAACTCGAATGACTACAAGAGAACGATGGAGGAGATGTTAAGAGGCAACAGAACTTATCAAAATATTACTAGGAAAGAGCTTGAAAAAGTAGTTAATGAGGCCAGTAACATCTTGAGTGATATGCTTGCCACCAGAATCATCTCTCATCAGCTATTTGATTTTTTCAGCACAGCACATGCCCAGATACCCACTATTAGGGGTCTGCCAAAAATTCACAAATGTTTACGTGACCCCCTTCTGTGCCCCATAATAGCTGGACGGGGTTGGGTCATTGAATCACTTTCGGTATATGAAGAGGACCAGCTAAAAAAACTACCAGAAGTTCATGCCATACTTACAGACACTGGAGATTATCTGGCGAAACTGTTTAGTAAGATGAAATCATATACAGATTTCTCGACTTTTATTTTGGTGACCCTATATATATATATATATATATATATATATATATATATATATATATATATATATACGAAGTTTGTTTACTGTAATTCCCAACTCATATGGCATTGCAGCTGTTAAATGGTTTGTACAATCTAGACTGATGTGTACAGAACAAATCTGTTTATTATTAGGAATCATCCTAGAGAATAATAATTTTATTTATGGTGACAAGTACTATTGACAACGTTGGAGTGTTGCTATGGGCACCTCATGTGCCAATAGTTACTCTAACATTGTGATTGGCCAATGGGAGAAAGAACATGTCTTTAATGAATCCACCCCATGGGCCACCCATCTGATTTATTATGGTTGGTTCATGGATGATATTCTTTTCATCTGGAAAGGGGATGACATTCAACTGAAATTATTCATAGAATTTCTGAACAGCACAACCACCTTCCTGTTCTTTGAAGCACAGTACTCTAAGACAACCATTGAGTTTCTTGATATAAAGTTATTTTTGCATCTGGATGCAGAACTAGAGACCAGTATTTACAGGAAGAGAACTTGGAGGAATCATTATCTGCACAAAGATAGTATGCATCCAAGGCATGTCTTCAACAATATATTTGAAAATCAAGCCACTAGAATCTCTAGGCTATGCACAGCTGATGATGAATTTGAAAAAGAGTTTCAGCAACTTAAAATACATTTGCAAAGGAGAGGTTATTCCAATAAGGATGTGAATCAGAAGAATTGTGACATACTGAACATCAGGAAGAGGAAGGATCGACCCTATTTTTCCAGTCAATTTGCTCATGATGAGAAAGTTACTAAGCACAATTGGTTATATTTTCCACCATTAAGGTGCATCCTAACCTATTCCACAGATGTTCAACAAGTATGTGACATCATCAGGAAATACTGGCTAACGCTGATGGAAGATCAGAGTCTAAGGAAGTGGGAGATGTGCCCAGATTTACCTTCAAAAGTAAAAAGAACATCAAATGACTCGTGTCATAAAGATGGAACTACTAGGAGATATCAACACACTGAGGGTAGAAAAGGGACTATTAAATGTGGAAAATGCAAGGCTTGTCAGTACATCAATGTTTTCAATTTGTTTTGCCATCCAGTTTCTGGCTAGGATTTTTCCCTAAAGGTGTGAGCCAACTGCAACAGCAAGCATTTAATATATATGGCTGACTGCCAGGATTGCAATGCCTTCTATATAGGGAAGATAAATCGCCAATTTAAAGAAAGAATTCTTCGCCATATACATGACATTGCCCTTTCTGACAAGACCAATGCTTTAACACAGCATGTTAAATGCATCCTGCACACTCCTTTACGTTTATGGTGCTAAAGTTGATTCCTGAAAAATAAGGGGAAGTTGCTTAAATTGATTGGATCATCAACTTACAAGCTGGCCGTGAACTTGGACTTAATGGTGTGGTGCCATTAAAACCTGTTCTATAGACCAAAAGTTTCAAAACCTGTTACTGATTTTCTCAGCTAGCTTTGAGTCAAGGAAATAAATGCACCCCCCTTCTTTGTTATTTCTTGTATAGAAAAATGTTATTGGCATGAATTGGAGGGATTGGCTCATATATATACATATATATATATATATATATATATATATATATATATATATATATATATATATATATATATATATATATATATATATATATATATATATATATACATACACATAGGTTCATAGGTTCATAGGTAGGTACTAGGCTATCTGCCTGAAGGCATTTATAAGCCTAGCTGGAATGTGTTGGCTTTCACCATCCCCTTAGATTAGTTCCCTGTGCCTCTGTCCAGCAGAGCCATTGAAGTGATCCCTGGGGTAAACTTTCTGTTTCCCATCCACTCATCAAGGTTTCTCTTGAAGAGGGTTAGCAAAGAGCTTTGCCTAATGTAGATTGGAATCTTGTTCCAGAGCATGGGAAGTCTCTGGGACAGGAATCTATCCCTCCAGCACATCCTATTTATTGTTGTGGTGAGGTTTAGATCACTGGAGTGTGTGGCTCGAGGGGATATGGTTTTCTTTAGGTGGAGCATGTCTATCAATTCTGGGTTGGGCATGGCCTTGTATGTCAGGCAGAGATCACCTCTGAGTAGGCGGTATGCAACCGAGTACAGCTGGACTTTTTTCAGTCGAGCTGCATAGGGCATCTGCTTGAGGCCAGTAATCCTCTTGGTGAGGAACTTCTGTGGTCTTTCCAGTTGTTGCAGGTGTCTTGTAAGGTACATCCCAAATGAGGCATTGTACTCTATGATGGGTCTGATGAGTGATGCGTAGAGGGGCCCAATGACCTCTTTCGATCTGGATGCAAACCCTTTTGTGATTAGGTGGGCCACATAGAAGGATTTTCTAACCACTTTGGCAATGTGATTATCAAAGGAGGGGTTACTATCTACTTGGGTCCCCAGATCCCTTATTATGTCTTCTATATTTAGGGGGCTAACACCTATGTTGTAGTTTGTGGGTACTTTGTTTTCTCCAAAGGGGATGACTATGCACTTTTTGGCATCTAGCTTGAGGCCATGGTTTTGACACCAGGTATCTGTCTCAGTGAGACCCTTTTGGAGGATGTCTGTGTCAGCTGGAGAGTCAATTATAGCCCCTAGTTTGCAGTCGTCTGCGAACTTGGTGAGCCATAGTCCTCCTGTGCTTGCCTGTACCTCTGAGAAGTATATGCCAAACAGGAGGGGTCCTAGGACTGAGCCCTGGGGAACGCCACTTGTAACTGGTTTAGAGTCAGACCTAGCTCCTGCAACTCTTACCATGTGGGTTCTGTCCATGAGCCAGTAGGCAACCCATCTCGTGATGTAGGAGTTTATGTTCAGGCTGGTGAGCTTGTCTATAATACCTCAGTGGGGAATGGTGTCGAAGGCCTTTGCGAGGTCTAGGTAGGCTGTGCGGACCACCTTTTCCTCATCTATAGCCTTGGTAACTGTCTCAAAGAAGTCCCCCAGGTTTAGGAGTCATGATCTGCCCTTAACAAAGCCAAACTGGGTAGGGTCCAGTGTTCAGAGGTTTCCAATGTCTCTGTTAAAGAGATCCATGATAATGTGCTCCATAGCTTTACAGACCAAGCTAGTCAGGCTTATAGGGTGATAGTTCCTGAGGTCCATTGTGGCTCCACCTTTGTGGTGCAGAATAACCATTTCTGTGCACCACTCTGTGGGCATGTAGCCTGTGAAGAGGCTGAGTTAAAACAGTGTGTTTAGGTGAGGGGTTAGTTCATCTTTGAGCTCATGTAGGACGCAGCCTGGCACACCGTCCAGTCCCATTGATGCTGTGTTTTTGGCTTTGGAGAGGGCTGTTTTAATCTGAGTGTCTGTGATTTCAGGGGCCCTACATTCTTCTGGTATAGTTATGGGCCATTTTGGGGGTGAAGTTTGCACTGAACCTGTCTGCCAGGATGTTGGCTATATCGGTTGGTTCAGTGTATTTTGTGCCATTCTGCACTAACTCTGAGCAGATATGAGAATTGCCACTTAGATTCTTGACATAGCTAAAGAATGCCTTGTGGTTATCTTTGGAGTCCATGGCAATTTTTCTTTCGAAGCTAGCCTTGGATGATTTTATGAGGGAACGTAGTTTTTTGCTGATACTGATCAGGGATGTCTTCCCTTTTTGGGATTTTACTCTTTTCTGTACTAGTTTCCTCCTTCTATTGTATAGCTTGTTTATGGCAGGGGACCACCAGACTGGTTTCCTTTTCTTGGAGGAGTGAGTCTTGGTTTTGTTTGGGATAGCATGATCCATGCATTCTTGTAGGTGCCCGTAGAGTGCATTAGTAAAGGATTTTGCAGCTTGGGCAGCGTTATCCTTTAGCAAGGGGGATATGAAACTTTCCACCTCAGTCTTAAGTAAAGTGAAGTTTGCTTTTGAAAAGTTTTTCACGGTGGTTTCTTTGACCGGGGGTGGTGGCGGAATGTGGATATCCAGAGTGATTAGTTTATGGTCAGATCTAACCAGCAAGGGGTTGATCTCCGGTGTGGAACACCGGTCGCCCATGTTGGTGATGACCAGGTCCAATATGTTGTCACCTCTGGTGGGGGTGTTGACCAGTTGATCCAGGGCATTTGAGTTTATAAATTCTAGGAAATGTTGGGCAAGGGAGTTTGTACTTGAGTAGTTCTCCCAGTTAATGTTTGGGTAATTGAAATCACCCAATATCAGGGTGTTTGGTAGGACCTTTATGTTTCCCAGCATTTCCAGGAATGTGGAGTGGGGGTCCTGGGACATGGTGGGTGATCTGTAGCAAGCTATAATTTGAATAGCAGTTTTGCCTGTTGTTAGTTGCATGTGGATGATCTCTGAAGCATCGTGCTGTGCCACTAACCTGGAGGTGTGGGTATCCCTGATGAATATGGATACCCCCCCTTTTGTATTGTGGTCTGGGTTTTGCGGCAGAAATGTATGGCATGAGTTGTAGCATGGTAGTGCTGGAGTGCTCTCTGGAGCCTTAAACCAGGTTTCTGTTACTGCACATATATCAGTTTTCTCCATACTGAGGAGTGCCTCGAGTGTGTGCATTTTGAGGTTTAGACCTCTGGCACTGAGCAGCATTACCCTCAGTTTTTTGTTACTTATGCTATTTACGGTGGTGGGTTTGTCTTTTGAGCCTTGCCTAAAAAAAGCACTATAGGTGTGGCAAGAGCCTTGGCCAGTATTCAAAAGCCTAAGGGTGACAGGTGCAAGCAGTCTCTAGCAAAGCAGCGTGGCTTGTCGAGCATGTCATCCCAAACTGATAGACACTGGATTCCCTTGGAATGACACCAGAAGCTTAGCCAATTGTTGAAATTGATAATTTTGTCTCTATACTGTGGTATCATTCTTGGTGAGAGCAGGATGCTACTCAGGGTCAGGGTCATACCAGCCTGGGTTACGTGATCAGAGAGCTCCTCCATGTGTCTTTTCATGTAGTCCAGGGAGGTATGGCTCAGGTCATTCACACCAACATGGACAATGACAGAGTCATATTTGTACTTGTTCAGGAGTGACCTGAGTGCTTGTGTTATGTGGCAGATCCTGGGACCCGACAGGCAACTAACAGTAACCTTCCCCTTGTTCAGCTTAGTGAGTGGGATGTCAGTGTGCCTGACTATAGAGTCACCTATTACTAGTGTGTTGGGTATGTTATTTTGCCTTAAGGGCAGTGATTGTGTGGCACACTGGTTTTGTGAAGGATGTGTTTCATGGTTTGTGTTGGGGGTTGGAGGTTGCTTGGATGTCTGCTTTGGAGGTCTCTGTTGCTTTTTCAGAATTTTATTTAGAGCCTCCGAGTATGTTTTTGTGTATTTATGTGTGTTTTTTGATAGTGCTGATTTCATAGGTCTATGTGAGACTGGTGGTGTGATGCAAATAATTCCCTTCTCCTCTTGATTGCCTGGTCCAGTCTTGGTTTGAGAGAACTTAGCCTCCAGTTTGGCTGTATAATTGCTTCTCTCACATGTATTAGTGTTTGGTGGAAGGAGGAGAGGGTTGTCTGTGTACATGAGGCAATTGTAACATTGCCTCAAAATACCCAAATTCACCAGTTGGACTAGAAAGTATACCTGAAACTGCCCTGTGGACATGCCTGGATAGGTACAGTGAACTGTTTTACTGATTGGCTGGTAAGGTCGAATAGAGAGCCTTGTCCTTCTCTACAGTATAGGGGGGTCTAGTGCTAAGGTTTATTAGTGCTTACTATGAGTTTTGGGCAAATGCCAGGATGAGAAGTGAATGAGTTGAGTGCTTAAGTTGAACGTTTGTCTAGTTCCAAGGGAAAAATTGAAGAGTAGACTTTGTGGAGCCGGGAATAGTTATACCCTAGCTAACCGGTGCTGCCTGGCATGCAAAACCACGCAAATGTGGGTTTTATAGCAGGAAAATGAAAGAGATAGAAATTAGCCCAAAATGGCCAATAAACTACTAATTTCTGGGCTGAAACCACTCCTCCAGGGACAGATAGGCTGCTCAAAGCTCCCTCTCTCACAGTGAACAGAGAAATTTCCTTCTATCCAAGTAAGGTATGGGCAAACACAGAAACTTGTAACACAGCCCTGAATTCAGCACTAACCTGAAAACTGGACTAAACTAGCTTAAAAAGGTGGGAAAACAAGTTTTCTTTTGTTTATTTTCAGAAAATAAAGCAGATACAATAAAAAAAAAGCACTTTAAATGCACAGAAATGGCTAGCACACTTGAATGTATATATATATATATATATATATATATATATATATATATATATATATATATATATATATATATATATATATATATATATATATATAGTTCCCCTTCAAACCATCGAACGTTTAAAACATCGAAGTTCAGATCATCGAGACCAGAACATCGAGTTTTAAAACATTGAAGGTTTGAAGGGGAAGAAAAAGGTAAGTGTAGGTGGGAGAATTTTTGTGTTTTTTCAGGGCACCAAGGTGCCCTGCATACTGTGTGTGTCTATGTGCCATCTGTGTGATGGCACTACAGATAGGGTATGGAAAATCTCCCGTTTAGTGCTTCTGCATATAGCGCTAAATGGGAGGTTTCCCTTTACTCCACTGTAGTGTGGTCTCGGAATTGGAATATTAAAGTAGGGTGTGTGTGGGGGGTGCAAGGGGGCCAAGACCCCCCCTCCCACATACAGGTATTAAAATTTATTTTTCTTTTTTTTTTTTGGTTACACTTGTAACCTTCGATGTTTCAAACTTCAATGTTCTGGTCTCGATGATCAGAATTTCGATGTTTTGAAATTTCGATGGTTAGAAGTGGAACTATATATATATATATATATATATATATATATATATATATATATATATATATATATATATACACACACACACACACTGTGAATGTTTTAGGCTTTTCCATTATGGTTCGTGCACTGTGAATAATAACCTTTTATGTGACAAGATTCACCTCATTGAAGCAGAGTGTCAACTTACTACATCATGTTTTATTTTTAACTAAGGTGTTGCATTATTTTTTGAATCCATCTGAAGAAAGAGGACCGGTATCTGCTCTAGCAGAGGAGTGTTTATTTTGAAAACCAATGCACACCTAATGGAGTGATGTTTTAATTTGCACTTGAAGTTTTTCCACTGACTGGATTCTAGGGAGGGTGTAACTTTACCATCAGTTGCTGATAGGATGTTTTACCTCTGGCTTACACTGGAGGTGTCAGCTTGTGTGAACTTTTTGATTGGTTAAGCCTTCCTTAAATGGAAATTTTTTTTCAGTTGCAACAGGATCTGAGGAAAGGAAATCCCAAAAGTGCTTATCCATCTTGAATGGCGCACCTTTTTGTGCTTTAATATATTTTTCTACAAGGATTTTGCTACAAATAATGTTCATGGTGATTTGTTCAATATTTATTCACTGCATGTTTCCATACATGGGTGTATTCAGATTAATGCTGGATGGGTTTACTGCACATCAGCAAGTTAAATGGCATCAGGAATACTTGGTCTAGGAATCTAAACCTCTCTTCTGCAACATCAGCAGAATAGTTTGGATGGACAGGTATGTCCCTTAGAGGTTACCGATGCTGATGAACAGTCTCCACATCCACAAAAAAACAAAGTTCATCCCCGTTCATATTCAAATACAACTTAGAGCTATAGATGGGAAACAGAAAATTTTCTCCAGGACTTTGCCCTGTACTACTAATTGACAGAGGCAGCTTCTATAATCTTTATCCCAAGCATAGTGGTCCCTTCAAATTATATATTGAATGATCCCAGTTATTCTCATTAGGGGTAATATATAATTATTGACCGTGGGATGGGTAAGGCTTATCTATAAAAAAGCAGGATAGGTTATTATGTGCAGAAAACAGGAAACTGACTAGGCTTACAAATGGCCTGCAAGGGCAGCTAGCCTAGTACTAACCTATGAACCTATAAAGTAACTACTTCAGACTCTCTCCTAGGGTGATGTCACAATAGGCAAAGATTACATTACAGTTTGGATAAAGAGGACCAAAACTAATCAGTCTATCTGAGGTCAGCAAGTTCACCTTGAGAAGGCAAGTACTTTACATTTCCAGTACATTTGGTTTTATCCTTGCACAAATTAGAAAGAACTGTTACCTTCCCAGCTTATTTTTTACCAGAAATGAGGTCACAAGATTACATCCAAGGAGGTTACTGCTACCTTTCACACTGCTTTGAGACAACAGAGAATTCCCACCACTGGCAATTTGCCACATTCAATCAGGATAGGCAGGAGGTCAGACCTAGGTCTCAAAGGACACTGTGTTCAAACATTAAAAGGAACAGGCAGATGGGTATCTGATGCTTTCGTTTCCTATATCAGACAATAGTTGCATTATTCTGTCACACCATAACCACATTAATCTGTTATGCCATAACCACATTATTCTGTCACACAGTAACCACATTATTCTGTCACATTAGAACCGCATTATTCTGTTACATCATAACCACATTATTCTGTCACACCATAATCACATTATTCTGTCATGCCATAACTGCATTATTCTGTCACATTATAACCACATTATTCTGTCACAGAGTAACCGCATTATTCTGTCTCAAAATAACCACATTATTCTGACTCAAAATAACTGCATTATTCTGTCACGCCATAACCACATTATTCTGTCATGCCATAACCACATTATTCTGTCTCAAAATAACCACATTATTCTGTCACGCCATAACCACATTATTCTATCATGCCATAACCGCATTATTCTGTTACACAGTAACCGCATTATTCTGTCTCAAAATACCCACATTATTTTGTCACACCATAACCACATTATTCTGTCTCAAAATAACCACATCATTCTGTCACACCATAACCACATTAATCTGTTATGCCATGACTGCATTATTCTGTCATGCTATAACCACATTATTCTGTCATGCCATAACCACATTATTCTATCTCAAAATAACCACATTATTCTGTCACACCATAACCACATTAATCTGTTATGCCATGACTGCATTATTCTGTCATGCCATAACCACATTATTCTGTCATGCCATAACCACATTATTCTGTCTCAAAATAACCACATTATTCTGTCACACCATAACCACATTATTCTGTCTCAAAATAACCACATTATTCTGTCACACCATAACCACATTATTCTGTCACACTATAACCACATTATTCTGTCATGCCATAACCGCATTATTCTGTCTCAAAATAACCACATTATTCTGTCACGCCATAACCACATTATTCTGCCTTTCAGGAGGAGGAGCGTCTTCTTGATCATGGGGCATTAATATATCCAGAGAACAGTGTTGAGGGCAGCTATTCATCTGCAGGGATTGTTCCATCAATTGGACCCTACACAGACAATAATCCATTGGTGTAGTTACCCTGGTTTCAGTTCTGGGGTGCTTGACATCAGTTGTTGACCAAGCTACCTATCCCAACATTGTAATCATCCACCTTGGAAATGATCTGACCAAAATCACTAAGAAAAATGTAGTAGCTAAAATATTCTTGGATCTTTCTACACTGCACAATCATTATCCCGAATTATTAATCTTCTGCTCTACTCTGGCACCCAGGTTCATTTGGAAAAATGCTTTAAAAAGTTAAAGCTGTCAAGCTGTTAATGCAGGTCATGAATCATTATGTAGTTCATTCAGCAGAATCTTTAGGCATCCATATTTTATCGATTTTATGTTTGTTTACCAGGTAATGTCTGACTGGGCCAGAAGCTTATTTTTAGTGGAGACACGGGGAGAAAAGTTCCACAATACAGTAATTGAATATGACAGAATAACATGATTGAGAATACATGTATTTTTGCATTACCAGGTAACATAAATGCTGAGATTCTAAAAAAAAATGGCACAGAAGATATAACATTATAGATTTACAGTTTAACAAATTCAGGATGTGGCCCAGAAATTATACATGTTTTTTGCATTATCAGTTAACATAAATGCTAAGCTCCTAAAAATAGCACAAAAGGAAAAACGCAATAGATGTGCAGTTAAACAAAATCAGAATATGACTGAACATTTTGACCTAGCCAAACTGGATAAAGGTGTTTACAAATCTGATGGAAGACATTTGAATGCTTTGGGTTTAGATCTGTTTAACCTGCAACTATCAATGGGCATTAATGATACTATTGTCCATACTATTGGGTAATTTTCTTATTGTTCTCCTATTACTATTCCTTTTATTCATATTGTTAAATTTATTAGTTATTAGTTACATTGCCTTTGATGTTTCAAAAAAATTGTAGTCATTTCCAAATATTCAACAAATTATAATGTGGGCCATTACACACATGGGGCAGTGAACGGGGGAGCTGCATGCAACGACATGCTGGTGAGCGGTTATTTTGTAGCCTCAACTACTTTGTAATCTCCCTTTTAGGGTTCAGTAGCCTCATATTGTAGTAGGTAGGTCAAAAATGTTTAAAATTATCAATTGTGCCAAAAGGACTTAGACTTTGGAAATTTCCAAATAATGTGGCAGAAGGTTCAGACTTTCGTGAAGAACTTCTGTTAACTTTTGATAGAGCTGGTTTTGATATAATAAAAGCCATTATTAAAAACAATGAACTTGTTATGGATGACATTGTCAAAAATATAGAATATAGATGTGATTAACAATAGAATCACAGATGATTTATTGTTTAAGGTAGACATAAACCAGAAATAGTATTCAGAAGTCAGAGAATATGTTGACAAAAAATGTCAAGAAATATTTGCTAAAAAAAAGAAAATAATTAATAGGGATTTAACTGAATATCAGGGCAAGAAAAGCTACCCTAAACCTAAGGGTGGTAGTTATACAGCTAGGGAAGAGGAAGAAAATGGGGAGAGAGAAAGGGGTGACTTTAGAAATGGAAGGCAGAATGAGGTGTTCAAACCACCTTATGCTGATCCAAACTTAAATTACCAAGACCCTTTAGAATACCCACCCCTTCGGAGGTCCAAAAGGATAAGGAACAAATATCAGAACAATTACCAATGGAGGGGCAAGGACAATAACAGGGGGAAGAGCAACAGGAGTTATTAAATGAATTAAACAAAGGTATACAAACAGGGGTCCAGCAAGATGGATGTAAGCAGAGTCTAAATGGATATAACATTTTCAACTACAGTAGTATGTAAATAAATGAAACCTATTTTTCACTGTTTTCCAAAGGCTTTAATTTTGTTCTCAGGTGAAAGGCCGATTTCAGTAGGGTCATTATAGATTTGAAAATGTTTTTACGTAAGAAAAATTTCCAAATTACACAGTAAGATAGAGAAAATAGGGGTAGTCATCAGATGTTAAGAAGAAAGAGCACCTTTAATCCCCCCTACACCCTCAGTTTAAAAACTTTGACTCTCTAGTAGAAAAAGAATTGAGAGCTGGGATTATGAAAAATAGATTTCCACCTAACTTTACTAAGGAAGAGCAAGCCTTGGTAAATCAAATTAGAGGGAATAAATATCTTAGGATTATGAGGCCCGACAAAGAAGGGGGAACTGTGATCATGGATACAATTGTATATGAGGCTAAAATGTTAGACATTTTGGGGGAAATGGGCAAGTATGTGAGAGCATCAAGAAATTAAATAAATATAGCCTAACAACATATACATATAGCCCTAAGTGATCTACTACAGGAAAGTCTGATAGGCATGGGGACTTTTAGATTTTAAATGAATGCTAAACCTCAAATACCATCAATCTTTGGCATATCCAAGGTAAATAAAGATGTCCATGACACCCCTTTGAGACCAATAGTCTTGGCTGAAGGCTCCATTACAGCACCCCTAGCCAGGTACCTAGATATAAAACTGAAACGCATCCCACAACAAGATTTGTATGTTCTAAAGGATTCGTGAGACCTTCTAACATGTAGCAGACCTGATTTATATACTCAACAGTTATTGTTTGTTACGCTTGATGTTGTGGATTTATATACTCAGCAGTTATTGTTTGTTATGACTGATGTTGTTGATTTATTTAAGCAATAACCCAAGCCTGGATGTGAGTAATGCTGGATTTACCCACAGTTGGTGTGGTTTGGTCACGAGGGCGAAGCCCGAGTGGCCAAACAAAGATAACCATGGGTAAATCCAGCATTACCCACACCCAGAAGTGGGTTATTGCTATTATACAATGACATTATTTAAGAAAAAAAAAACTTACTTTTCTTAAATAAATGGCATTGTATAATGCCTCCATGCTGCCCTTCTGCTGCTGTCTGGTATTCTGCAGCAGTTCTGATGTACTGCACATGCGTATGCTTACGCAGTACATCAGAGCTGTGGGTGGAAGCAACGGAGAAAGCAAAATCTCTGTTGCTTTTTACAAAGTGTCTTGCTATGTTAAAGGAGTTTAACATAGCGAGAGAGCTTTAAAAAAAGCAAGGAGAATCTCCGTTGCTTTTTTAAAAGCTGTCTCGCTATGTTAAACCCATTTAACATAGCGAGACAGCTTTAAAAAAAAGCACGGAGAAAGGAAGATCTCCGTTACTTTTTTAAAGCTGTCTCACTATTTTAAACTCCTTTAACATAGTGAGATAGTTTCTATAAAGCAACGGGGATCTTGTGTTCTCCATTGCTGTAAAAAAAAAAAATACTTATACTAATGGAAAAAGTCCAGGCGACTGGACTTCCATTAGTATAAGTATTTCATTTACAACATGCATGCTGACCAATCAGCGTGCACGTTTTGGAATATTAATGGAGGGTCGTTGTATAATTGGATGTATTCCACACAGTCCTGGTCTAGCTTGGTTTGAGGAAATCACGAATGAGCTCAGTGGGTTGCCCTTTAATGAATTCTGAACATGTGTGGAATTAATGGATATGGTTCTCCACAACAAGCTCTTGTATTTTGAGGGAGAATTTTTTCCATTAATTAAGTGATGTAGACATGGGGGTCAGATGTGCCCCGGTATATGCCAACATGATTCTCATGTATTGGGAATGCAAATTTATATTAGACTCCCCTTTTAAAAACTGTTGGCTATTATATAGACAGCTCCTTGATGACATAATTATTTTTTGGAATGAATCAATGGATAAATTAATGGCATTTTTAGATTGTATTTCTAATAACACTAGTTTTTTGTTAAATTTACACACCAAGTAGATAGCCAAAAATTCAATTTCTTGGATATAACAATTGAAAAGGTAGAAGGATGTTTTAAATCCCAAATCTTTAGAAGGGAGACCTATTTCAATTAATTTCTACATTAACAATGCACATCCAACCAGTCAGAAAAAGAGTATAGTGAAAGGTCAATACTTAAGAGCCAGTCGTATGACCTCAGATGACAAAGATTTTGAGATAGAAACAAAGAAATTAGAAAGTATGTTTAGAGACAGAGGTTACACTAAAGGGCTTATTGAGGAGATGTTTGATAAAGTGAAAAAGGCTAGACAAGATAGATTTTCCCCTATTTTGGGTATAGATCTTGTTGTCGAACCTATTAATTCTGTCCAAGCTTTAAATTTAAATAAAAAAGCAAGCAACGACTTTGAAAGTGCATTTATTATGGACTTCAGTGGTGATGCCTTTATTATTAGAGATATACTGAGGAAAGAATGAGATAGGTTCTACAATATATCAGACTTGAGGGATATTGGTGATACATCCTTTACATGTATTTTTAGAAAAAGGTTAAATATTAAAAACCTTATAGAAAGGAATGCAGTGAAGGTTACTAATCACATTAAGTGGGGGACATTTAAGTGTGGAAGATGTCCACAATGCCCCCTCATTGTTCAAACTGAGGGGGTAATGATAGAAACAAAAGATAGATACATCCCCAGAGCCAATTATTCCACATATGAGACTAGTGGTTTAGTTTATGTAGCTAAATGTAAGAAATGTCCCATCTTCTATATAGGCAAGACTGAGAGAAAGTTGAAAAGAAGGATATGTGAACATACAAGGGATATTCATAACAAAAATATTAATAATGCTCTCCATAAACATATGTCTTCCTGCCTCACTGCCAGCTTTGTATTTTTCATACTTGAAGAGGTTCCTCAAGATGATAGAGGTGGCCCATGGGAGACCAGAATAAAATATCAAGAGCTATATTGGCATGTCATTTTAGAGGCAAACAGACCACAAGGGCTTAATGACAATTTGTCCCTTGCACCACTACTAAAACTAAGGGCTGCAAGGTTATAATGTGACAGCATACACTATTTTATACTTTTTATATTAAAGTAATATTATGTCTTAAGTAAATAAATGTTTTTTTTATTTATGATTTTAATAAAATTGTGTTTTACATAATAAGTAAGGTTAAATAAGTTAACTTATTGTTATACTTGACAGATTTAGAGTACATAGCTTTAAGTTTTGAATTTTATGTAATAATTAATTATCCAATAGTGTTTAAGGAGTGTATTTAAATAGGGTGGATTGTATGAGTTTCTGGTTTTATGTCTGATGAAGTTAATGATGAAAATGTATATTAAAAGTGGCGTTAATCTGATTTTGCAACATGTCTGTCTTCTACTTTCATTAAGTAGAGTTTTTACATTATCTGCTCCCTGTGGAGTGGTTGATGGTCTCTGGATTTATGGACTGTACTTTACTTGGAGTTTCCTATTTGCTGCTGTTTAAACATATTGATTTAATAAATTGGTCACAACTGCAACTGTTGTCATTATTGGCTCTGTTCAGAGGACAAAAAATATTCAGTAAGTCATTAATGTGTTTGAATGGTTATGGCACTCCTAAAATAGGGTCTATATTATATGCGCAAACAGACTTTTCTTTGAACATATAATCATCGGCACCTAAAGAACGAATGCTTTAAAGCATGAACGGCCATGTCCACGACTTTTTTCCTCGGGAAAAAAATAATGGGGCTGTACACAGAAAACACAAACTTCAAAACCCTAACCAAGTGGGGGGCTTCACCCACCACACCAACTGACATTGGGGGCTGTGCCCCCCCACCCCCTAACTAAATATACCAACTCCAAGATCACTGTACATTGGGAAAAAGGGCAATTCCCGGTAATGACCAACTGAATTTTTTCCCAAGGAAAAAAATTCGAGGATGTGGCCATTCATGCTTCAAAGCATTTGCTCTTTAGGTGTGGATGATATATGCTTGAAGAAAAGTCTCTTCATGCATATAATATAGACCCCCTAAAATGTAGTCTGAGGTCTCAAAAAGCTTTAGCCCTCTTAGGGTGTAATATCAATTTTGATATCAGTTAGGTAAGCCACTCCTGTCTACCACTATATTCTGACAGACATACGTTACCAGAGTCAAACCCCTGCCTGTCTATGCCAACACTCTAGAGAACTAAGTAGTGACGGCTTCTGCCATAGGAGACTTTAAAATATAGTGGTCAGAAAGGGCACACTTCAAGATGTGGTCTAAGAAATGTTTTGAATGGTTAGCTATCCCCTAAAAATCATTTAAGGGATTAAAAGCCATTAGACATGTTACTATTCACACAATCGAGAGTCAGACATATCACAATCTGTTGAGTAAGCCACTCTATTCTATCATTATTGTTTTGCACATACACATAACCAGATTTGAACATTTGCCTATCTAAGTCTACATGTGATAGCAGTCTTTATTAACAACACGTGCCACAGGAGAAGTCTTAAAGCAAATGTCAAAGAAAACATATTTGAATGAGATGTCTTCATCAATGTGTTGAAAGGCCTGTGTTTGACCTGAAAGGGATAGTAATGTTTGGGGAGAATGTAGGATAAGGTTGTCTTCCATGCCACTACACTCATATTATGTTGCTCTTGCTGGATTTGAACAACTGTCTATCTAAGTTTATATTCTAGAAAACTACTTACAAACTGCACACACCACAACAGAAGTATTCTTCAAGTCTGAGGCTGAATATATTTGAAGGCATTGCATCATCATTGTGTTGCAATGTATATGTGTGGCTTAAAAGTGAGTTTTTTTAATTTTTTTGTTTTGATATTTGTTAACTGGATTAAGTCCAACTGGTCATGACCCCATTTTCAGTGGAGGCCCAGGGAGAAAATCTCCAGCAAAACAACAAGAATAATAAAAGTAAAAATAATGACAATAATGTTTAAATAATTACATAATTAACAAGCATAGAAAGATTGTAGATAGTAAGATTAAAAAAAAACATGGTCTGAGTACGAATGCAAGATTTAGTGGTGAAATAGAAAGACAGAGAAAGTTTTCAGGGAGAATTGCAAAGTTTAGTATTAAAATACAGTAGCAGGAAAAAAGGTTTCAAGGGAGAGCAGAACTATCTGCAAAGCAGTTGTACAAGTAGATGAGAGGAGTGGAGGAGAAGGAAATGGGTGTAGGTAGTGAAAAAGGAGAAAAAAGATGGGAATAAATGGGAAGAGTAGAGGTTCATGGAAGTGAGAAGATGATAAGCTGATGGATGGGAGGGGAGATGTGGAAGATTCACAGTGAGTATGGGGAACAGCATAGAACAATAGGTGGGTAGAGGGGGTAGAAGGGGGGGGAATTAAAGGAAGAGGCTTTCTTGAAGATGAGACTGTTCTGGATAAATCTAATGGTTACAGGTATTTTGCTCCAGAGCAGCAGTATGGCTGTATAGAGAATGACCTAGGGATTGTTTAGGCTTGTAGATTTCTAACAGAAGTTGGGCAGAGCTTTGGCGTGAGCAATTAGGTGTATAGAATGTGAGGAGCATAGGGATTGTTTAGGCTTGTAGATGTCTAACAGAGCTTTGGCGTGAGCAATTAGGTGTATAGAATGTGAGGAGCATAAGGATTGTTTAGGGTTGTAGATGTCTAACAGAGATTTGGCATGAGCAATTAGGTGTATAGAATGTGAGGAGCATAGGGATTGTTTAGGCTTGTAGATGTCTAACAGAGATTTGGTGTGAGCAATTAGGTGTATATAATGTGAGGAGTGGAGCAATTGCAGGGCAAGAATTAAGTTTGTTTATTATGAAGTGAGAGAGGAAAGCTGTGAGAGGAGGAGATGATGAGTTAGCTCAAACCAGTCTTTAGAGATATTCAGTGGTGTGAGTTATAGAGAAGTAATGGCAAATGATGATTTTTGGTAAAGTAGAGACTTTGGGAGGAATAGAAGACTTTTTTTTCTTTAAGTTAAGAGTAAGTTGGTTTTCATTTATCCAGCTTTCTATTGAATTAAAAGATGTTTGAGTTAGACAGAGTGTTGGAGATTATCATACTAAAAAAGCGAAGCAGGATGTATGAAGACAGTTGGTGAAAATGTTGAAAAGTATTGGCCCAAGAATGTATCCTTGAAGTACACCAGTGTTAATAGGGAACAGGTTCGAGAAGGAGGAAAATCACTTAACAGACTGCTAGTGGTTAGATAGGAAGCTAGTAAACCAGTTGAGAGTGGAGTCAGAGACACCATTAGCAGACATTTTATGGAGAAGTAAGGGATGAGAGATCATGTTGAAGGCTTTGGAGAGGTCCAGAAAAAGGGGGGTAGAAGGCTATTGTTTTCTGTAGCTTTAATGATGGTATTTGTGAAAGAAAGTAGAGCAGTAGTTGTGCTGTGGTTAGGGCAGAAGCCATGTTGGGTTGATATGAGCAGATTTCCATTTAGTAAATGTTCTAGAAGTTGTTTGTGAATGCATTTTTTGAGAAATATTTTAGAGAGGGGACAGGATAACTATGGGCCTAAAGGTTGTGAGATCTATGTGTTGTCCACCTTTGTGAAGTGGAACAATGTAGAATTGTTTCCAGCTAGAAGGGACTAATGATTCTTGAAGAGATCTGTTAATTAGGCTGGAGATAGGAAAGGCAATTAAGTTAGCAACATGTTTAAGGAATTCTAGAGGGAGATTATCTGCTGAGGGAGAGCACGGTTTAAGTTTGGTAAGGACAGCTTTTTATATAAACAGTAGGGGCGACTTTGAGGGAAAAAGTGGGTATGTTGGCAAGGAGTGGTGGTGGTGGTGTAGGGTAAGGATTGTGAAGGTTTTGTGTTAATTTATTAATGGAGTCAATGAAGTGGGAGTTGAAAAGAGTGGCAGTTTCTGAGGGAGAGAGGTCTTGGAATGAGTTTGGTATACTGGGAGAACTAGGGTTCAGGATTTTATTTATGGTATTCCAAAATCTTATTGGATTGTTTCAATGGAGTGTTTGAGGTTTTTGTCTTGTTTTTTGTACAGTTACATAGCTGTTTGTAGGTTTGAAGGTTGCTGGGAGATATGGTTTTAAGCCAGTTTATCCAAGCTGTGTCCCTGTTGTGCATAAAGGTTCAGGTAGAATGAGAAAGGCAAAGTGAATGGCAAGATTTCTCTCTTTTTCTTGAGGGGAGCTAGTTAGTTAAGAGTAGCCAGGAAAATGCAGTTACAATTCAGAATGGCCTCCTCTGGTGGTTGGCTTAGGAGGAAGGACCATTTTATAGAGCTAAGTATATTATTGAACTCTTCTGTGTTTTAATTGGTGAGATTGTGGCATTCTATTTATTTGTGTTGCCTGATGTGATGTAAGGAATGTCTTTGTACATGGACAGGGAGGTTGTCACTGATAGTGTGTGTGAGGGTTTTATGGTTGTGATATAAGCTGGGATTAGATACAAAAATCCAATCAAGAATGGTACCTGTGTTGGAGGATTTATTGTAGTGGATGCAGATGGAAATTAATTGAGTGAAGCCATGGAGATTTAAGCTGGATATAGGGTAGTCAGTTGTCAGGGTTTGCCAGTCAACATCGACATTGCCTAGGATGATAGTTTCACTGGAAATGTAGTTGGAGATTAAGGACAGTATGTTTTCTACAGTAGGGATATTGATCCCAGGAGGAATATAGATACCAGTGATGCATAGTGATTTATAATTGTTTAGTTTTCAGTTGACTAGAGTTCTGCAGTGAGAAAGTTTGGAAGAGATATAGTTAGTGGTGTGATGTTGAGATGGTCGAGTATAGCTATGCTGGCAGCTTTCTTGTGTAGTCTGTCTGTGCAGACGATATTGTAATCTTTTGCAAGAATTTCAGTGTCAGTGATATGTGGTTTGAGACAGGTTTCTGTAAGTGCTACTATGTTGGGTAGGTGGTAGACAATCCATGCATGGAATTCAGAGATTTTGTATAGGAGACTATGAATATTCATAGACATGATAGACCTTCGGTGGATGGTCTAGAAATAGGGTAGTTTGGGGGTAACAAGTTGGGGTCAATACTGGGGGGGGGGTCAGCCATGGTTATGGTGTATGTCTCCACATAGTAAAATATTTGTGGAGAAACTATGTTGTGAATGGAGTTTTAATTTGTTGGTAAGATGTTTGTACTTAGTTTTGTGTGAAAGGGGGTTGATGATGAGGAGTTTTAATTTGTACATGAAAAAGGTGGGTAAGTAAAATAAATAAGGTGCTATTATATGTTAGGGTTTGTTAGTACTATAAAGTGGGGGAGTAAGGATAGGTGGTGGGTTGATAGGAGAGATATTAGAGTTGTAGCAGTAAAGGAGAGATAGTAGGAGAAGCAAAGGGGTAAAGAGATATACAACGATCATGTTTGGATAGAAGGAAGGAGGTGGAGCGGTAAAGGAAAGGAAATAAGGAAGATGGGTAGTGGGAGGAGAAAGAATAGGACTAGAAAGTAGAAGAGAAACTGGATGGGGATGTGGAGAGGGAGAATGAATAAATAGGTATGTGAGGGGAAAATTAGAGGAGAAGGAAGGTTATGTGAGAGTGACAAGTTATGAATGAAAAATGAAGTGGGATAGAGTAAGGAGTGCTTTGGGAAAGAGGTGTAGTGAGAAGGAGGAGCAAGGGTGTGACAGTGAAATGTGTGGGAAGGAAGGGGAGGAGCTGATTATAGGGAGTGATGTGGTTGTGAGAGTATAAATGTAGAGATAGTTGTGATGGGTGGAAAATATGGGCAGAGTAGGGGAGCAAAACCATGAGGGCTGAACAGAGTGAGGCCCCACCATCATGGCTGTATCCCACTAGAAAACAATCAGTGAGGAGAGAAGGTACTGCAGTATAAGGTAAGGAAGTAAAAGATAACTATTGGAACTGTAGTAAAGTATTGCAAGAAATTCTGTCCACAGAGGGATTAGGCTAGAAGAAATAAAGGGAAGAGCAGGAGCTAGGGATGCAAGGCAGATGCAGGTGGATAGAGGGGAGAGGAGTAAGAATTGGAAAGGAGTTAGTGACACAGCAAAGGTGTAGGGTCTTCAGAAAGAAAAACTGGGGTCTGTGAAAGGAAAAGCAGCTTGCTTTATATATACATATATATATATATATATATATATATATATATATATATATATATATATATATATATATATATATATATATATATATATATATATGTATGTATAAAGAGAGAGGCAGAGAGATAATAGAAAGTATTAAGCGTAGTTGCAGGTCAAGCATAGGGAATAAGTTAGTTTGTCAAGGTATCAGGAATTAGAAGAAGGGGGTTGTTGAAAATTGTGACAGGAGACAAACACTTGCCAGTGTGCACACTAAGTACAAAGAAATTACTAGTGTCTGTATTTCATTTTAGATATAAGAATTTAGCTAGAAAACCTTAAGCATGCATATTTCAGCTCTGTTTAACAGAGTTGTATGAAGCCTCTCTCTGTCAAGGTTTGGCTTAATGTATACACCACATGTTGAATCCAGTCATCAGTGTCGCTGTAGTCACATACATTCACCATTTAGTCATTGCCAGATGCAAACACATGCCTACCTAAGCCCATAAACTAAAGAGAATCATATCATTCTCACACCACAGGAGAAGTCCTATGTCAAGTGTGAAATAGAGCACATTTGAATGGATCACCTTATCAGTATGTTGCAAAGCAGATGTTTGGGTTAAAGGGGATGGAAACTAATAGGAGAACCCTCTTCCAGTGTGAAGTTACACATCACATCTGTTGGTTAAGGCAGTCCTACCTAACTATAGTATCATACACGTACTCTTACTAATCAATCATTGACGGAGTTGAACACCCACCCATCTAAGTATACACGCCAGAGTACTGTATAATAGCCACTCACCGAAACAAAATCCACAGGAAAAGTCTTACTATGACTGTGAGACAGAGCTCATTTGAAGTGATGACCTAACCAGTATGTTGTGCAACAGATGTTTTGTCTAAAAGGGAATGTAACTGATGGGTGAGCCCTCTACTGGTATAAATTTGCACATAAGATATTTTGGTTAAACCAGTCCTTCTTAGCACTAGAGTCCCTCTCTCTCTCTCTCTCGCTCTCTCTTTCTCACACAAACACACACACACACACACACACACACACACACACACACACACACACACACACACACACACACACACTCTCAAAGAAGTGAGAGTGAGTCATTCCTTGATTTGAACACCTACCTATCTGAGTACACAAACAGGAGTACCATGTATTAATTGCTCATACCATAAGTGAAGTCTAATTATAAGTGTGAGACAGAGCAGATTTGAATAGATGACCTCATCAGTTTGATGCACAGATGTTTGGGCTAAAGGGGGAACAATTTACTTGGGGAGACTCCTCCTAGTATAAATGTTTCTCTTGAGTGGAAGTGTGCACATCAGATCTGCTGGTTAGGCCAGTCCTACCTATCATGGGAATCACAAATACAGTCATAATAGTGAGTAATTGCTTGATATGAACACCTACCTATTTAAGTACACAAGCATGAATACATTGTATTAACCACCAGTACCACAGGAAAAGTCTTGCTACAAGTGTTTAACAGCAAATACATGTATTAAACACCCATGTTTGGATGGCTAGGACTGCATGTTGGCAGGTGGACAAAATCACATTATGTTTATCACAATTCATTATATATTGCAGAGATAATTCATACATCACTTTATTCATAGACATTGTGGTAATTTGGATGTTATTTAGGTGTTTCACACTACAGTCTATTGACCATGTATATGATGGATGTAGAATGTTGATCACAGCTGTCAAACAATGCAGTGATACCACTCATTCCTTACTCTTCAGCTTAAGTCCATTGTATGCAAATATTGATTAGTTGGTGTACCATTGTAAATATTTTGTAATTTGTCTACAATATAAATAAAAAACAGCATATCAAACTTATTAATGTTCACTATTTAATACCACTCAGCAAATATGTGTCCAAAGGTCCTACATCATTGTAAATAATTTTCAAGTCTAATGTGTTGGAATGTAAACATGATTTGCAGTATATAGTGGCTGGACAGCATCACAGTGGACTAATTACATTTCAGTGACAGCAAGTCACTGGCCTAATTTTTTTTTGTCAAAATTGCTTACTGAAGTGCATTGCTGACAAGCTAATTTGCATGAATGATAGAAGTTATTAGCACATGCATAATTATTTTTTGAGTTTTTGGAATTGTTCCATGCTAAGTATAGGCAATCAAAAAGTACGGGTTTATAGACATTTCAGATTCAGAGCCATTTCAGAACAGATGCATTATATTAATGTTTTCTGTATCTTCATTTACAAGTGTCATGAACAATGCAAAAAAAGCATTCATTCTATAAATAGTACAGGGGCATGCATACAATATCCTTATATTTGCTGACAGTTCGCATGTTTAATGCATGTTTCTGTGCTCCTTGTGCAATTTGCTTTTTTTCTATAACATTACTGAGTACAGATGATACAACATAACATCTACATCCATGCAACCATCTATCCTCAACCGCTTGTCCCATTTTGCACATGAGGTCAGGGTGTCACTTCAGCATTAACAATCATCTCAAGCCAATGTTTACACCAGTGGATAACCAATACCACTCACTTGCACATACACTCACACCTACAGCCAGTTCAGAGTGTCCAATCCACCTACTGCATGTCTTTGGAATTTGTGAGGAAAACGGAGCACCCGAGGAAACCCATGTAACCATAGGGAGGACATGCAGACTCCGCATAGGAGGCACCCCAGCTGAGAATCAGGAGGACATGCACACTCCACACAGAAGGTACCCTTGCTGAGAATTGAACCGAGAACCTCTTGCTGTGAAGTGACAACATTAACTGCTGCACCACCAGGGCCACCCTAACATCTACATATCAGACTTCAGATCCTTCAGAAAATGTGTGCTAATGCAAAATATTTTATATTAGCTAGCACCTACTAAATGTACAATAGCAATGATTGTAAACTGTGCCTAGTGTCTGTGAATTTGCCCCTCCCTCATTAATATTTATTAATTTAATTAATGTTCATTAATTTTAATGTTTGCTTTATGCCGATGCTTACACTTACACTTACACTTACACTTACAGGTGAGAAGGTATGAGCAAGATAAAGATAACTGTAGACCACATAAAGGACCAAGCAGATGACTGTAGAATAACATATGTATCCATTATTTAACAAGGGTCAAAGGTACACTCAAAGGCAAACTCATCAGTTTTTACCATAAGAGATGAATTGTCATTTACTGCCAGTTGCCATTGTTGTTCGATGTCAAACATTGCACAAATGTTGAGGACAAAGACTGATGAGACAGAACTGGGGGGAGAGATAGGGAGAGGAAGAAAATGAGGGAGAGGGAAAGAGAGGGGGAGAGGGGGAGAGGGAGAGAGAAAGAAAAGCAGTTTGTTTAAGGACCATTTTGGGCTTTGTGTGTGTTAATCTTTTCCTTATAATAATTCTGTCATGCTGCATACAATAACATGTTTCAAATGAGGAACAAGCAAGGGTAGGATATTAGAACAACTATTTAGACTTTATCAGGATACTAGTGGGATAATAACATATGTAACCAACATTTCCAGCCATAATATTATATTTGATAAATAAATTAATACTGTTTGAGATACTTCTTATATAGACCCAAGCATTATCTGAGCAGACTACACAGGGACTCACATTTCAGATAGTAAAGCTTAACATTTGAAGTGACAGAGGTTTGAAGCAAGGCAGAATGTATGTATCAGGCTTCATTACAGCAATGAGAACTGTAAATCCCATAAGGTGCATAATACATCCTGCAGTCCCTTAAACATATTTGTAACAGCCTTCTCGTAGTGCTATCAGTCTTTATTTCTATAATGCACAGGGCTTGACACAGTTGCATGACAAGAACAGTATTACTGTGGCTGAAGATAAAATCTCCAGGTTCTGCCATAGAATATAAAATGACATTTACCTTTATTTAACACTGCTGTGCAATGCCAAGCCTTATGCAAATGCTGAGGGTGTTCATTTTATGAGTCATCTCTGGCCACGTGTTGTGTGTGATTCTATTTTTTGAGCAGATTCAACATGTGAAAAGGGGTTGATTGCACAGTGGTGAGAATGGGGATCAAGCAGAGGGCAGAACACAGGAAGGAAAATAAATGAATGTGCAGATTGGTGGTAGGAAACCTATATTACGGCAAATATTTATGCTTTGAAAATTTTTCCTTTGCATTGATCTGAGTAATCTCTCTAACATATATTGAGGAAGGGGTCGTACAGACTATATGTTACATAATGTTCTATACAACATACATCAGTACCATATACACCTGAGAAAATGACAAATCTCATTCCACTGCAGCCATGTTCAGATATATGTCTAAATGGGTATTGCTCATCTCTTAATGGTTTCCCTAACACCTGATGCTGCTAGTTGCAATGAGTTATACTTTATCCTAGGAACTACTGGTAACATCATGCACATGCAAGTGTACTTCACATTTACTATGATCAGTGTTGTGGTTAACACACTTGATGTAGAGTGCAATTATCTTATTTAATATTCATCAAACAGAATTGTTTTTCAAGTTTTAGTTTGCAACTTGCTAATTGTACTTCATGTTCACTTTCAACAAAAAGTAACTTACACAAAACTTTATTTTGACACCTTCAATAAAAGAATCTGCAAGCTGGAATTGAACCCTGCTTTATTTGTGCTGGTCCTTACAGCTTGCAGCATCAATACATTGAGCCACAGGCAAAGTTACCAAATGCATTTTCTGCACTCAGTACTGTTCAGAGTGCTGACTGAAGCTCATTGGTGCCAGTCTCATTTTATGACTAATGGCTACGTTTTTGCACATGAGAAATAAATTGTTGAGTTTTTGCTTTGGGAAGTGAACTGATAGCCACAGCCATCCATCACCAATGTGCAATGCTAAGACTGGTGCAGAGAATGAAGCCAAAAAACAACCCACACACAAATCAGCATAATGATTTCTCAACTTTGTGGTCTTATACCATAAACATGTTGACATTAATGATCCCTGCTTTCACAGAGACATCACCTGCTCTAGATTTGAGTCTTGAAGCCATGGCATTGTCATGAAACATTGACAAGATTAACAGTGTTTGTTGTATCAACATTTATATTATAAGGTAGAGAAAGCAGAGTAAACATACATTTAGAGAGCACTGTACCCAAGTTCTCACATCTTCCTTTTGTCATTTTATAGAAGTCTTGCTGAATGTGATACTTGCAGAAATTATGCTAGTGAAGCATGTCACAGTGCAAATGTCTACACGGCAGCAGTGTGTTCTGCATTTTCATCTGTGAGCATTACCCACTTTTGATGCATTTGTAATGAGTGTATTACATTTTCAATTATTTTGACTCATTCTATTTGTATGTTTGTTATATATACTTAAAATGACTTCCAGACACTTTTTACTCAGAGGCACAGCTATCTTTTAACAATATTTTACAAAAGTCAGTAATGTAAAAAAAAAAAACTTTGCTGTAAATCTATTCTGTCTGACACCCTGTTATAAGTGTGCTTCCCATTAGACGTGTTAAAGACGTATTCAACTGTACACTACTGATACTGATTCACACATGCAAAACTTTAACTAGCCACAGTTCTGATTCCCACTCATGTACTCCTGTGGTGTGTATATATATATATATATATATATATATATATATATATATATATATATATATATATATATATATATATATATATTCTTCTTCTTCTTTTGGCTGCTCCCGTTAGGGGTCGCCACAGCAGATCAACTGTTTCCATTTCTTCCTGTCCTCTGCATCTTGCTCTGTCACACCAACCACCTGCATGTCCTCTCTCACCACATCCATAAACCTTATCTTAGGGCTTCCTCTTTTCCTGTTACATGGCAGCTTCATCCTTAGCATCTTTTTCCCAATATACTCTGCATCCCTCCTCAGCACATGTCCAAACCAATGTAATCTTGCCTCTCTGGCTTTGTCTCCAAACCTTCCAACCTGGGCTGACCCTCTAATATACTTATTCCTAATCCTGTCCATCCTCGTCACACCCAGTGCAAATCTTAACATCTTCAACTCTGCCACATCAAGCTCTGACTCCTGCCTTTTTGTCAATGCCACTGTCTCCAACCCAAATAACATAGCTGGTCTCACTACCCTCTTGTAGACCTTCCCTTTCACTCTTACTGGTACTCCTCTGTCACAAATTACTCCTGACACTCTTCTCCACCCACTCCATCCTGCTTGTACTCTCTTCTTCACCTCTCTTCCACACTCACCATTACTCTGAACTGTTGATCCCAAGTACTTAAACTCATTCACCTTCACCACCTCTACTCCCTGCATCCTCACCATTCCTCTATCCTCCCTCTCATTCACACACATATATTCTGTCTTAGTCCTGCTGACCTTCATTCCTCTTCTCT
Organism: Protopterus annectens; assembly: GCF_019279795.1. Lineage (NCBI taxonomy): Eukaryota > Metazoa > Chordata > Ceratodontiformes > Protopteridae > Protopterus > Protopterus annectens. The sequence continues at coordinate 168,960,985 of NC_056725.1, forward strand.
CTAGAGCATATCTCCACCTCTCCAGGGTCTCCTCCACCTGTTCCCTACTCTCACTACAGATCACAGTGTCATCTGCAAACATCATAGTCCACAGGAACTCCTGTCTGATCTCCTCTGTCAACCTGTCCATCACCATTGCAAATAAAAAAGGGCTCAGAGCTGAACCTTGATGTAATCCCACCTCCAACTTAAACGCATCTGTCACTCCCACCGCAGACCTCAGCGCTGTCACACTACTCTCGTACATATCCTGTACCACTTTTACATACTTCTCTGACACTCCCGACTTCCTCATACAATACCACAACTCCTCTCTAGGCACCCTGTCATATGCTTTCTCTAAATCCACAAAGACACAATGCAACTCCTTCTGACCTTCTCTGTACTTCTCCATCAACACTCTCAGAGCAAACATCGCATCTGTAGTACTCTTTCCTGGCATGAAACCATACTGCTGATCACTAATCATCACCTCACTTCTTAACCAACTTTCACTACTCTTTCCCATAACTTCATGCTGTGACTGATCAGTTTAATCCATCTCTAGTTACTACAGCTCTGCACATCACCCTTATTCTTCAAAATTGGTACCAAAACACTTTTTCTCCATTCCTCAGGCATCCTCTCACTTTCCAAGATTTCATTAAACAATCTAGTTAAAAACTCCACTGCCATTTCACCTAAATACCTCCATGCTTCCACAGGTATGTCATCAGGACCAACAGCCTTTCCGTTCTTCATCCTCTTCATAGCTATCCTTACTTCCTCCTTGCTAATCCACTGCACTTCATGATTCACTATCCGCACATCATCCAACCTTCTCTCCCTCTCATTCTCTTCATTCATCAGCCCCTCAAAGTACTCTTTCCATCTGCTCAACACACTCTCCTCACTCGTGAGTACATTTCCCTCATTATCCTTTATCACCCTTACCTGCTGCACATCTTTACTAGCTTGGTCCCTCTGTCTAGCCAATCGGTACAGGTCCTTTTCTCCCTCCTTAGTGTCCAACCTTTTATACAACTCTTCATACGCCTTATCCTTAGCCTTTGCCACCTCTTTGCCATGCACCTCATTTCCTTATACTCTTGTCTACTTTCTTCATCTCTTTGACAATCCCAGTTCTTCTTCGCCAACCTCTTTCTCTGTATGAGTTTTTCATTCCACCACCAGGTCTCCTTACCCTCCTTCCTCTTTCCAGATGTCACACCAAGCACCTTTCTAGCCATCTCTCTTACTAGCTCTGCTGTAGTTACCCAGCTATATATATATATATATGTGTGTGTGTATATATGTATATGTATATATATATATATATATATATATATATATATATATATATATATATATATATATATATATATGCCTTCTTTTAAGTCCACACACAATGTGTACCTGTCCAGCACCTTGAGAAGATTGAGTAATTCAAAAATAATAATGAGCTTGACACCTAATTTACATAATTCACATGTCCAGAGGGGTAATCTACATGAAAAAAGCAGAACCCGAGGCTAAGGAACTTCCACCATTCTTGCGATGGTCGCTTGGATTCCCCAAGTGCTTCAGAACTAAAATGCGGCTGCTAACTGTTTAAACTTACTGCATTTATGTTATTTTGGGAGAAGTGTCTTACAGTTTCTCTCAAGGTGTGCTATGTCCTCTGAAAGCACTGTTTACAGTATTATTTTAGTATGCTTTTCTTTGCAAAATGAGTGATGTCTACAATTTGCACAGTTGTTTTGTAATGAACATATAACAGTTACTATTGCAATGATCCTGTTTATGTTTTTTTTCTGGAAACATATCTCTGAGTATGTTAACATATTTCTAACTCGAGAAGCTTATGTAGGTTAAACTGATATTTTGAAAACTGTTCAATGCTAATGGTGTTCTATATGTCTGACATAACTTTTTTCCATTATGAGGTTGTGCTATTGCCATTGTGAGGGTGGGTGGGCTATTGTATGAGATCTTGAATTTTTATGACAAAAATTAATGCCGTCTATACTTTGCAATGTTTTTTTTGTACCAAAGATTTAATAGTTGCTATTACAATAATCTTTTCTTATTTATTTGTATTACATGTATTTTTTTCTGGAATAATTTCCTGGGGATTTTGACACACACCAGACTTGAGAAACTTAGTGTAGGTTAAAGTGACATTTAAGAAACTGTTCATTGCTAATGTTGCTCTATATCCCAGACATAAATATGCAACAAAATCTAGAAGATTTAGGATTTTTGCTTGGAAATGTTTACATAGATGTTTTTGTACCCCAAGCAGACTAGAGAACTTTTCCTCACATAGACAGCAAATGTTGTAGGTGTGACGGGGAAGGAAAAGGTACTTGGGAACATATTTTCAGGGAGTGCAGTGTGTTGGTGGACTTTAAGGATTCCCTGCAGGATGCACTGTTGGAGATGTTGGGATGGCAGATTGGTGTGATGAGGGAGATGATTTTTCTGAGCTACGATACAGAATCAGTATTGCCTAGACATGGTAAGGCCTTGCTGTGTCTAACTATGGTGGCTGCCAAAAAAGCAATTACTAGAAAATGGAAATCAAAATGTAAACCAACTATATTAAAAGTATTGAATATAGTAACAGAGATAAAACAACTGGAACTGAGATCTTTAGAAAAGGGTAGGAACAAACTACACAGGAAAAAAATAGGAATTGTGGGAACAATACATGCAGGAGAGGAGTAAGGTTTGAAATAAGGCAGGTTTTAAATGAGCTATGTAATGTTTGACTGAAAATGATTGGGTAGATTATAAGTGATGTATAATGTTTGTAATTGGGAGTGTGTCATTAGGGTCTGTGATGTAAAATGGTTGCAACTAGCATTGTGTCGGTGTGGTTTGTTTTCATGTATATAAATGTATGATCGCTTATGTCATAAGTGATGGTTTAATAAAGATGTTTCTTGTTTAAAAAAAGGAGCAGGAATTTAATAATTTATGTAATGTTGCTTAGGTTATATGATATATAGCAATATATGTGAAGTATAATGTTTGTTAGTGTTAATTTGTTAATACAATTTGATTACTTTGTATAAATATAAATTTGCCTATGTCACAAGTGATAATTCAATAAAGGTCTTTAAAAAACAACCAACTTTTCCCCTTTTGAATTTGTGTCATTGGCATGTGGGATTATGAGGCATTTTACAAGTATTGGTTAAAAGTTCATATTCATATATCATCATTAACATTTTTTAATGGTGATGCCAGCATAATTGTTTGTTTTCTACCCAGTGTTTACCACTTTGTAACCACAGAACCACTGATGCGTTGTTTAACAGCATTTACTTTTACTTCACTGCAGGGATACAGCATCTAAATCAAATATCCCACATAAACCTGCACTCTCAGATGCTAAGAATGAGGTAATAGTCAAGGACCTCTTTCTCCATAGCTCACACATCTTTGAGAAATGCTTAGTTGAAAAGATCTTCCATCACCATGTGTGGCAGCAGGTGGATGATGATGTGAATGCAGTGTGTGGCCATGGCTGTAACTACAAGGCTATCAGACATAGAGCCAGTGACACGATAAAGAATGTAATGAATGGATCCATGGATCTTGCAAGAGAAAGGAGACCTACTGTGAATGGGCACGGTTCCTGTTGACTGTAAGTCATACAGGCAGCTCAAATGACCCGGTGTCATAATGGATGTGGAGGTAGAGTTGGAAAACAACCACAGTGTGTCCACTAGTGATGCTCCAGGTATGCCATTCATATTTATATATATATATATACATATATATATATATATATATATATATATATATATATATATACATATATATGTGTGTGTGTGTGTGTGTATATATGTGTATATATATATATATCTATATATATATCTATATATATATATATATATATATATATATATATATATATATGGGTCTAATTCAGTAGATCGAAATTTCACTTACCAGAAATTCATAACTGCTTGGCCACCCTGTTGAACTTTGCCCTTACCCCCGCAGTAGTGAGATTTTGGAGTTGGTATATTTAAGTGGGGGGGGGGGCGCTATCCTACGGTTTTACTTTTTTTCATAATGGCCAAGAGCTTACTTATCTGGAATGGAAAGTTGGTGTTTCAGAATGTTGGTGTTGTGTGGTCATCAGCCTTCTCATCTCGATGATATGAATTTCAGGTAAGTGACATTTTGGGCTACTGAAGTAGACCGATATATATATGTATATATATATATATATATATATATATATATATATATATATATATTTTATAAAAACCCACGGATGACTCAGCACACTTCAGTTCACTTTATTCCACAGAAACACAGCACATTAAAAGGTCTTTGTGAAATATACTTCCCTCAATCACATTGTTAGGGTATTTAAATACCCTTATTCCCTTCAGGACTATTCCTTCACTTATACATTCATTTAAAAAACTATTTTCAATATCCAAACTTTTGTATTTGTACAACAATTTTTGCAGTCTATAAAGTTTGGTTTTGTAAGAATCAGTAACTGCTGCAGGTTTAACTACTTTTTCACGAAAATTCATTGAAAAACTGACCTGTAACCATTCCTTTAGGTCTGTCCGTTTAGGTGTATTTCCCTGAACAGCCCCTGAACCTTGTCCTGGCATTATACCAGTTGAATTGTTGTTATTAGACTCACAGGCCTGGTTAGAGTTCCTTAAAAGCCTTGGTGTGCTTGAAAAACTTGCATCTGGGCTTTTATTTCCATTTATATTACTCGTACCCTGTCTGTTCTGCATCACATTGACATTGTTTTCTTTCTGCCGCCCTCTCGCTCCACTGCAAGCAGCAGCTTCCTGGTTCTGCTGCCCTTGCATCTGTGATGCTACTGTCATCATCGATTGGCTGAGGGGCACCAACAGATCTATCAGTTGTATAAGTTGACCAATCATCTTCCTGGTCAGCCCCATTTCCTCCTTTTCATGCTGCCCTTCACTGCTCAAGCTAGTTTCACATTCCATGAACATCAGAAACTAGGGGCTCAGGGTATTTAAATACCCTAACAATGTGATTGAGAGAAGTATATTTCACAAAGACCTTTTAATGTGCTGTGTTTCTGTGGAATAAAGTGAACTGAAGTGTGCTGAGCCATCCGTGGGTTTTTTCACAATTTTCTAAGCTTGCCCTGCTCAGGGCTTTATTGTTTTGCCTGAAATGCTGCTTCATTTTGTGGATTACAAGTTTTATTTGGAAGCTGCTGTGAATTATATATATATATATATATATATATATATATATATATATGGATTCACTTTAGAAGCTCAAAATAATGAAATATTGAAATTCAGTATTTCGAGCCCATAAAGTGGAATCCTGAAAAGAGCAAAACCTCACAAGCACAAAACTCAAAACCTCGCATACCGGAGGTTTTGAATTAGCGCTTCTGGTGTTTCGCTGTAGTTATGGATTCAGGTAAATGTTGATGTGTTAAGGGTTTTGGGTAGGAGCTATGGTGTGTGTTAGTGTGTTTTGTTGCTGTGATGTGTGTATGCGAAGAGAATGTAGCTTGTGTGGTGGTGTTTTGTGTGTTTTTGTGTGTAGTGCGACCTCGGAGTTAGAATATTTAAGTAGGGGGGTGTGGGGGGCTTGCAGAGCTTGTGTGTGTGTGTGTGTGTGTGTGTGTGTGTGTGTGTGTGTGTGTGTGTGTGTGTGTGTATGAGAAGGAAGGCATGTGTTTGTGGAGAATAGAAGCACTAATTCAAAATCTCCAGTATGCGATATTTTGAATTTTATGCTTCTGAGTTTTCGTTGTTGTTAGGTTTTGACTTTATAGCCTTGACATACCGAATTTCAACATTTCAGTATTTTAAGGATATAACGTGAATATATATATATATATATATATATATATATATATATATATATATATATATATATATATATATATGGGTCTACTTCATTTGCCCTAAACTTCCAACTGACTGACACCCATTTGCTCAAGACCAAATGACTGAAATTTCATTTGACCGACACTTCATTTGACTGACAAGTATTATTGGCAAGAAAATGGAATATGCCCCCTTCCCCACTGCAGTGCGACCCTGGAGTTAGAATATATAGTTAGGGGGTGTGGGGGGCACAGCACCCCACAATGGGTGGTGTGGGGGGTGAAGCCCCCCACTTACTTTTGTTTTACTAAGCAATATTAAAGCAAAACCAAACACTATAATATGAAATTAACATTTTATATATATATATATATATATATATATATATATATATATATATATATATGTATATATATATATGTGTGTGTGTGTGTGTGTGTGTGTGCGGGTGTGTGTGTGTGTGTGTGTGTGTGTGTGTGTGTGTGTGTGTGTGTGTGTGTGTTATAAAAGTGGTATAGAGTTATAACTGGTCATATTCTGTTTAATGTTTTTCATACCTCTGTCAATTTCCATTTTGTCTGTTTAGGTACATCTGGCATTGAGGTCCAACAGCCACCTGCACATATTTATTTATTTATTTATGGTCATACCTTAGTTTTTTTTAATTTATTCCCTTTCCTCCTCTTGTCGCTGTCATGCAATCTTACCTTATTCATCTTGTATTTAAAAACACAACTGTTATTTTCAGCGCCATGTCTCTTTTGTCAAATACAGTGAACATACCTTATATTCTGTATACTACTGTAACAATATTTTTTGTCACTTTTTATTTCTATTCCAGAAGGTAATGATGTGATTTGTTACCGTTATACTTCATGTTATATGTTTTCCTGTTAACTACTTTGTTCATGTTGTTATACTTTATAAGTTTGTAAAATATCTGGCGCTTTTCTCCTCGGGTCACCACTGAAAATGGGCCTCTGGCTTAGTTGGACCAACCCGGTCAACATATGTCAAATAAATAAATAAATAAATAAATGTTTCTTTGCATTTACATATATTGTTCCTTTATTCTTGTTTAGATAGCACATTTCTGATCAGTTCTTCTTGCATTTTGCCTGTTTTTCTGTTTTATTGGAATAATCACAGGAAAGGCTGCCACCTGCACTGTGGAGCTCCTAACACCTGATATTGGAGAATCAGTAGTCTCTGGCAGTGATGGAAGTGATGTCAATGTTGGACAGGCACAGTCTGGGGTTGTGGAGGGTATGTCTGGCACTGAGACTGTCTATAACATCCCTGTCTAGGGTTTGGACACAATCAATATGTTTACACATAAACATGAAATAGTACCATCTGAAACTGAACAAGAAGGAGTTGGATGGATGGATAGATTTGAGCAGTTATTTTTCTAATATGATCTTATTATTAAGTAGCAGTATTCATGTAGTTTGTAAGGGTAGTCAGGCTAATAACAGATGCGATTGCATTGCTTTATATGTGGCAAGTGTTTAGTTAATTATGACTTAATCAAGAACATCTTGTTAGTTATTAGTTCTGATAAAGTTTTTGTAAAGATGAAAGCACTAAATTGAGTTTAATAACGGTAATTCACTGTCTTGAGAGTGTTTTTGTTTGTGTTTGGATTCATGTGTGTAAATATATTTCTTTTGTTTGCATCTGCTTGTATTTTTTTTTATTAAACCAATATGGTACTTAAGTTCCGATGGCAAAAACACACTCTTCTGATTTGGCTGGGTAATGGTTATGTCTCTGTGCTTAAAGTGGAATGCCTTATTTTAAATGAGATTATATTTAAATTAGTTAATACATTTTATTAAAAGAACTCTTATATTTTATTAAAATAACTGTGTTGTTTATTTTATGCCATGGCATTTGTTCTTGCTTATTTAACCTTAAGACTGACCTAGTAGGCAATTAATTCACTCTCTTTTTAATGCCGGATTTGCTTAATGGGTGTATTGATAAGTTCAAATGCAGCTGGGGAGGGTGCTCAGGTGGTTGGAGATGAGATGGATGATATTTAGGATCACATTTGCAAATAATAAAGCAATTACACTATGGTGTATAGTGTCCCCTGCAGTTTGTTCCCTATACCACTGGCAGGTCCCAAAATAATCTAGGACTAAATGCTGACCACCTACAAGTCCCTCCTTTGATGTGATGATTATTTATTTCATTTCCCTTTATGGATTGTTTGGTTAACATTTATATCCTTTTGCATTAAATCTGAGAATGTCTGTATTGTTTATATGTAGCAAAAATATTGCTAACTAACATCATTTCCATGTGAAATAATTGGACTTTAACCATATAAATGAATGACATCTAGCATATGGGAAGTTGTCTGAGTGGAAATATAGCTAGTTAATAAATGTACTGAATATTAATGCCTTCTCAAAAGTGCACTGTCAGCCAGTAAAATTATTCAAAAGCTCAAATAGTATTTTCATTATTCTTGGACTACAGTAAAATGGGGGTGAGGTTCATATGTCTTGGTGAGTATTTCACAGCTTGCACATATTTATTCCATAATCTACATAAAGATCCATAATGCATTTATATGTAATGGAAAAAACAATAAGATTGTAACTGGTTACTCATATTTATTTTGCACCTTATCTGTTGTTGTTCTTCTTCTTTTGGCTTTTCCCATTTAAAGGTCACCACAGCAGAACACCGGTCAGCTATTGATTGGCAGTAGATTTTTTTACAGGTGCCAAGGTGCCAGCTCGACGCCCAACCTCCAGCAAAGGCACGCCCATTGTGCACATGTCTTTCGAATGCCACTCAACCGCGGGGAGGACATGCAGACTCCACACAGAAGGCACTCCATCTGAGAATTGAACGGGAGAACCTCTTGCTGTGAGGCAACAATGCTACCGCTGCACCACTGCAGCTTATTTTGCACCTTATCTGTAAACTATTTAAATAAATTTGTAGAATGGAAGAATGGAAGCAGGTACTTGCTAGCGAGTGTTTCATGAAAGTATTTGTTTTACACACCTTCTAATAATCCATGAGGTGCCTGTGTGGGAAAATGTAGACAGATATTTGTTTGGTGGGTGTTTCATGGATTGTGTATATTTATTTTACATTCTCTGTAGCCATGAGTGAGATATCTGTATGCATTTTAAGCTTATTGACAAATTTATGTTAGAGAAACATCCTTCTTGTTCGATGAGGTTGTTTGATATAATAACTGGAAATGCAATAAACTGAAATCTCCCCAAAATTACTGCATATCACCTAGAAGCAGTTCTTGCATTTGTATTGGTATTGGTAGGCACGTCCTTTAATTTACATGCTTTGGGATTGGATATTTTTATACATATGACAAAACTTTTGGATAGTTAAACTGTAGTGTTTTAAAAGCATGTGGTTCCTAAGAAGTCCTGTATTTACAGGGATGAAAGCATTTAACCTATATACAGTATATTGTTTGCCAGTACTAAATTGCTCTTAAGATTCTGGTCTCAGCCCGGCTCTTTACAGAAGTTGTACAGTAAGTTTTTGTTGTGTGTGGTTGTTGACACTACGTGATCCAACTTTGTTTTCTTTTTTTTTTTTTTTTCCACAGTTCTTGTATTGGTAAGACAAACTGGTTTGATCCAAATATGCTTTTCTCTGTCATTAATCACTATGTTTCATAACAGAAATCACTTTGGCAGTTTGCTAAACTTAACCTTTTACTAGTGTATAATACCTTACAAAAAATAAGCTAGTGATGCTAGGCATACTGATAGCACAATATGTTCCTTGTGCATGTTCAACTGTATTTTTTATAACTATTAAGCTGTTTTATTGTGCATAAACAATGGCACTAAAAAAGACTCGCCCCAGGATGCAAAGAGTTGTCCTTTAGCAGTGAATCCTTTAAATACAAGGACAACTTAGAGACAATAAAAATGAATTGGTATTGTCATTCAGTTCTGGTGCCCTTTTGCCCTTCAGATATTTGTGTTACTCAGAAACTTACTATTTCATTTAATTTTATGCAGTTTAATTCAGTATTAATGAAAACTGAATATTATGTCCACTACTATGAGCACGCCATGATTTTAAATTCCCCATTTCCATCACATGTCATCACTACTCATATCTCAGACTAGATATGCCAGATCCAAAAGCTGGTGGGAACATCATGCTCCTGATCAATGGGGATCCCTTTCATTTAAAATGGAAGTTCTTCAATAAAGCAACATAATCTCAACTGTCTCATAGCTGACATTATTCGACATGGGTACAGCAAATTGTCTGGTCATTGTCTTTTATTTCTGCCGGTCAATGTATACAACATAGAAGATCTCTGAAATGCTTTAAATCACTTAAAACACCACTTAACAAATTTTTAACATTCGGGTATTTCAACATCGGCATACGCTATAATTTCACTCAGCTAGTTGCACAGGCTACCTGCATGGCTTTTAAGTTAGACAATCACCATTCTCTTGACCTTCTGATTACAATTGCTATTAGTCAAGATGGACCAACAAGAGTACAAGGTAGTTCACTACTATGAACATTCCTAAATCACTACACTGTCATCACTTGCTGGACCATTCCTAAAATTACTGCTGGTTAGCTAAATCAGTACATTAAGTGGAGTCACTAAATGTATTGATTTAGCTAACCAGCAGTAATTTTAGGAACGGTCCAGCAAGTGATGTCCCACCCCAACACTCCCATTCCAACCCACACTCCCCCATTTCCTTTCATCCTGATGGCAAACTACTTTCTAATTCCCACTGTAATCTTTTTAGTTTATTAACCTTCATTTGTTCTTCCACTTACTTTCTCATAAGTCATGATTCTGTACATCTGATTAGCCTTCTCTAAAGTTGACATGCTTCTTTTTGTTGCTGATATCATAAACACTAACAATCACATCTACTGAGTTAAGAAAAACTGACGACCCATCTCAACTTATTCCAGATTGCAAGTGTCCTTTCCACAACTTTATTAATCCCTCAGTGCCCTCCCCACCAGTACTATAACTCTTCTTCCACCCCACCTCTACCACACCATTCCTCCTACTGACCCAATCACTCCAACCTACAGTTCTTGCCTTCCAAATTCCCAAACATCCTTTATTCCCCTGAAACCCCTTCAACTTTTCCAAACTACCTTCCTTCCTTCACAGTCTTTCTTCCTGTTTCCATTCCCTTCTGCTCATGGCCTTGAATCTTTATAACTATTTCTATTATTTCCCTCTCCTTAATCCACAGTTATTATTTCCTTTTAACATATCTTTATCATAGTGAAACGTCTACCTTCTTTACATCTTGATCTACAGTGTACCCATCCCTAAGGTACTTCTTAATTTTTGACATCCTTCACTCAGTTCCTTAACAATTAATCAATCAGTGTTACCTACAACCTTAAACCTAAGCTTAGTACAGTAATTTAGATAAAATATAACAGAATTAAAAATGTGGTTCATAACCATGTTATTCATAAATACTTGAGAAGTTAGTAAACTCCATAGGTGTGGTACATGATATGAAAATGACGTAGGGTGGGATATTCAAGCTTCATCCTAGGGAATCAATAGCAGCAGAGTGCAGGCCGCAGGCTAATTGCTAAAGCTCCAGCAACTTCTCAAGGTAATAATGAACCAGATCATGCTGGTTAGACGTGTTATAGTAAGTATCTTGTATACGGACCTTAAGTCAGCAAACAGCCAATGTAGAATGTGCTGCATGAGTATAATATTCAGGTAAGTGCACTGTAGTCTTCTCCAACATAGGTTCATAGGTTAGTACTAGGCTAACTGCATTTGTGAGCCATTCTAAGCCTAGCTAATTATCCTTTGTGAGACTCAAACTCTGCACCTTGTGTTTGTAAGGCAAACATCTTAACCATTAGGCCACCCTCCCAACCCAATTAGAAAAAGGGAAGCACAGGCACTGATGAGATTTGAACTCATGACCCCTGGTTTACTAGATAAGTGCTCTAACCTCTGAGCTACAGAGCCACGCTGAAATCATGCATGGCCACAGGTATTTAGTGCAAGTAAAGCAGAACTACAGTAATCCAGCCAAGATAAGACTAGAAGATGTACTGTTATGGCAAGGATGTCAGTATGTGCTAGAGTCCTAAATCATGTTGACAAGATCATCTATGTACATATCCAGAAACAATCCAGCCCGTAACCTTCCTTCCCAGAATCCATCCATCCATCCACAACCCCTTTTTCCCATTTTTGCATATGGGTTCAGGGTGCCTCTTCAGCTGTGACAATCATCTAAAACCAAAGTTTACACCATTGGGTTTCTAGCCTGCTGTGGTAATTCTTCTACACCATGCACTCACATGCACACTCACACCTATGGCCAATTTAGTGTCCCCAATTCACCTACTGCATGTCTTTGGAACATGAGCCACTTTCAAAGAGGACCTAGACAGAAATCTACCTCCATAGCCAATCTTAACCTGCTTATAATACTGAATATTGGCTAAGCCTGGAGGAATAGTTGCATCTAGATAAGGGCCATAGCTCTCAACTTCTTAACACAAAAATCTGGACAAAGCCAAAAATAATAGAGGGACAAAGCCCCAAAAATAGGAGCAAATTTTAAATATTACACTTATAAACTTAGAAAGTTGCTATAATGTGTTACCATGCATTTCCTGAAGGATATGAAGTCTGAAACTCAAATGCCCGTCATTATTTAGCAAATTCAATCCTCACTGCTTTCCTGCAAAAATCAAGAAAGTCACAAATTTTATGAGGAATATATCAAAATGGGAGGCAAAAAATCTGGATAGCTGAGAGGTATGATAAGGGCTAAAGTTAGAATCTGATCAGATCACTGCTATAAATGCAAGGTCAGCAATGCAGAAAGTCAGAAATAAGAGCCAACCTTTGCTCCATCTCCAAGATATACAGATTTTGGCTGTATGTCTTACATTACTCTGGTTTGAATGGAAACTTGAGCAATGGAGAAAGTAGCTGGAAGGAGTAGGTGGTTCAGAATGATCAAGCTTGATGCATCCATCTTGGTGGGAGGAAGTTAATTAAGTTCTGCCATAGAAGCACCAATTAAAGAAATGTCCAGTATTGTACTTCCTTCCACAGGGACTTTAATGAAATGAACCCAGATAAGTTATAGAAGCCCTCCAGCTGCGCATCACAAGTGTGTGGGTATATGCACTTACAGCACTTTAATGTAGCTCAGCATAACAGCATGCCTGTGAGTAAAGGGAGATCATTTTTACACATATATTAATTGGATAAAAGCTCATTGGACACAAGAGTCTCCTTTCAAGGTCAACCTGGAAGCACTGTCTGCTTAAATGACTTGCTCAAAATCAGACAGTAGGAAAATGGAGGGGAAAGGAATCAAACCATGTACCCTTGGCTACAGTAAGCAGCTTATTAACCACTCAGAGCCTTAATCCTCTGTGCTAACTGTTGGAAAGATCAATAGATTACATTAAAAATCGGTAACTTCCAGCTAGAGAATAGCCTTTACCTCTGTACAGCTTCTTTTTCTAATATAATTTTATTCTGATGACACATAACCTTAGAGAAAGAGAAAAATGCGTGGTTTTAATAAGAAACCAATGTGCTTTCCTTTACTATAATTACTATAACTACAGAATGAGAATGCATTCATAAAGTTGTTATGGGTAAGGTAACTACATTGTTTTGTAAAACTTGCACTCAAGTTAATTTCCCTCAAATAGTTTTCAGTTCTATGGTTTCAATCAAATGGAATTTGGTCTTTTGGTATTCACCACATTTCAGAAGAACTACATGTATATATATATATATATATATATATAGAGAGAGAGAGAGAGAGAGAGAGAGAGATACTGGAGTACAAATATTAACAATTCCGAGTGTGCAAAGTCTGACAGGATTATGCATTTATTTGAGAGTGTCTATACTTAAAGGAGAACCATACCCACAGACTGAAAAAAAAACATGTTTATTTCGTCATGTTTTAATGTTTCCTACATTTTAACCCCACTTTCGGACTCTATATATTTTTTTATATTTTTAAATGTAATTCCAGAGTCTGCTCACATGGAGTCCAGCATCTTGGTATTTTAGTCTATCTCTAGGTATCCCACAATTCAGTGTTTGGCTTTATAATATTACATCATAGTCTCTAAGTTCCTGTCAATGCATTGACTTTACACGTGTTTTCACATATACCCTGCTTTCTTTTAATTAGTCAGGTTTAACTACCATTTCTTGTTTTTCAGTGACTACTTAAAAGACAAACAGGGATAATCATAGGTGATTCTGTCTTGAGACATGTCCCTCTCACCAGGGTGGATAAGAAGAAGGTCATGGTCAGCTGTCTGTCAGTTGCCAGGATATACCATATCACACATGCACTCAAGTCTCTCAACAACAGGTACTGTTATGACTCTGTCATAGTCCATGTTGTTGTGAATGACTTGAAATGTGCATCTCTAGACAATGTGAAGAGAGACTTGATTGAGCTCTCTGACTATGCATCTCAGGCTGGTATATCCCTAGCCTTAAGTAGCATCTTCCCTTCACCTAGCATGATGCCTCAATGCAAACAGAATAGGATTCACTTCAATAATTGGCTTAGTTTCTGCTGTCATTCCAAGGGGATACAGTATCTGTCAGCCTGGGAATGACATGATCGACAGACTTTGATGCTTTGCCAGATATGGTCTTCATTTGTTACCCCTGGGATTTCAGCTACTGGCCAAGGCTGTTGCCACCCTCATACTGCCTTTTTTTAGCAGTGTCTCAAGGACAAAATTCCGGACGTAAGAACTTAGTCTAAGAACAACCTCAAGGGTTTGCTGCTGAATGTTAGGAGTCTTAACACAAAACTGAATTCACTGGAAGCAGTCATCACCTTGGAAGATACAGACATTTGTGCAGTCACGGAGACCTGGCTCAAGGCTGTCTTGAGCACTCCAGCCATATCCAGCTACACCTCCTTCCACACTTTCAGACCGCAAACTGAAGGCGTGAAAGCTAAAGGAGGTGGTGTATCAATATTCATGAAAGATAAATACGCCTCCAGATTGGTTAGACAGCATAATTCCCTGGAGATACTTCAGGTGCAATTAACTGTTGGTAAGGCACCTATTCAATTCATTGCCAGCTACAGGACCCCCTCCATCAATCAGGACAGCCACTCTGCCTATTTGGATCTACTTCAGTCTATCAAGATACATCTGAACACCATGCTGTTGGGTGACTTTAACTAACCATCCATTGACTGGAGAAATTACTCATGCGGAAACTCACTTGCCCAAACATTCCTTGAGTTCATTAACTGCAATGCCCTAGACCAGCTAGTTGACACCCCCACAAGGGATGAAAACATCCTAGGTCTGGTGCTTACCAATATGGGGGACCACAGTAGTACCTCCATTGTAAGGTCTTCCCTGATAAGATCTGACCACAAATCAGTCTCATTTGAAGTTACTATCACACCTGACCCCCTGTAGCACAAACTAAACTAAAAAACTTCTCCAAAACGGATTATAATCTCTTATGGGATGGTATAACTAGCTTCACTGCACCTCCTCCCTCAGATGGAACCGGCAACTATGCCAAGTTCTACACAAATGCTTTATACAAACACCTGAACAACTGCACTGATGTGGCCGTACTTGATAGGACCAAAACAAGCTCCTTGAGGAAGAGCAAACCTGTCTGAAGGACAACTGCCATTAACAGGCTTTCCAATAAGTGGAAGACATTTCTGTCTAAGAGTAAGAGGGAGCATGCCCAAACTGGAAATACTCCCTCCTCAGCTTAAACAAGAAAATAAGATTCCTTGTGAAGTCCTCCAAAGCTAACTATAAATTCAAATTAGCTTCCTCAACTAAGGACAACCATAAAGCATTCTTTAGTTACATCCGTGGCCTAAAAGGAAAGATTCAGATCTGTGCTAAACTGTTAATTAATGATACCACATATACCAAACCTGTGAACATTGCTAACCTGTTAGCCGACAGGTTCTGTGAAAACTTCACTCCCCCTTTCCTGCCACACTTACCCCAAGACATCCCTACCACCTCTCCTCTATCCTGTATCTCTAAAGAGCAGGTCGTGAATGCCCTGTCTAAGGTCAAAAACACAGCATCCATGGAACCTGATAACATCCCAGGCTGCATCCTTCATGGGCTCAAACAAGAATTAGCAATGCCATTGAGTACTCTTTTCAATCATAGTCTAAGCACTGGCTTCATCCCAGCTGAATGGAAAAAGGCCATTGTTATCCCCTTGCACAAAGGTGGTGCTTCCACTGACCCTGGAAACTATAAACCTATTAGCCAGACTATCCTTATCTGCAAGGCCATGGAGAGAATTATGATGGAACTTATCAACAAAGACATTGGTAACCTCCAAACACTTACCCCTACTCAATTTGATTTGCCACAGGGAGATCATGCCTGTTAAACCTGGTGGACTTCTTTGAGACAGTCACCAAGGCCCTTTATGAGGGCAAATCTGTGCACACAGCCTACCTAGACTTATCTAAGGCTTTTGAGACTATCCCCCACTCAGGCATAATTGACAACCTCACCCAGCAAGGTATCAACATGTATATCATTAGATGGGTTGCAAACAGGCTCAGTGATACAACACAAATAAATAGGGTAATCCACCTCCAACAGCAGACCTGTAACCAGTGGTGTTCCACAGGGGTCAGTCCTGGGACCTCTACTGTTTGGAATCTATTTCTTCAAAGTACAAGCTAAAACTAAAGGTCTGTGGCTGACAAAGTTTGCTGATGACTGCAAACTGGGAGCTGTCATAGAATCTCCAAACGATGTCAACATCCTACAAGAGGGTCTTACCCAAACAAATGACTGGTGCCAAAGTCATGGCCTTAAACTCAATACAAAAAAAGGTATTATCATCCCTTTCAGTAAGAGTGATTTTCCTGCTAACTGCCACATCAATAACAACACCCTAAAAATGCATTCAGTGAGAGACCTGGGCACACAGGTTGACAGCAACCTTACCCTTTGATCACCATGTCTACTGTGGTAAAAAGGGCATTCTATATTGCTCATCTTATAAGTAAGGGCATTGCTTCCAGAAAAAAAAGAAGTTATAATGTCATGAGGCCAATAATTGAATACATTATAAGAAGTTATAATGTCCCTGTACTCTTCTTTCATCAGGCCAATAATTGAGTACAACGCCCCTTTTGGTATGCACATTTCCAAGCACCTGCAGCAAGTGGAGAGACCACAAAGGTTCCTCACAAGGAGAATTCAATGTCTTCAGCATCTGTCCCATGTGGATCATCTGAAATCACTGTCATTTTATTCTGTTTTATACAGACTACTCAGAGATGATATCTGCCTTGCATATAAGGCAGTCTTTGACCATGCTTTATTTTAAATGCTGCATATATGCAAATCAAATGCTACATGGGTTACTTGCTGTAATGGCTTTAACCTGGTATGTGACATTAACAGAACCTGCTGGAGGGGCAGATTTGTCTCTCAGAGGTTACCACACATTTGGAACAGACTCCTTATTCATGTCAAGAAGAGCACCTCATTGGCCCTCTTCAAACGCAGTCTGGATGATTGGATGGGTAACCGTAAGTTCACCCCAGGGGTTTCACCTGTGTCCCTCTTGGACAGGGGTGATAGTGCTGATCACAGAAATAAGGGTAAAACTTGGCTAGTTTGATCCTATGAATCACACAGAACAGTACACTCAGTGCCTGTTACTTGTTTTTCTTTCTAAAGTGGCCAATTTTCATTCTTTTGTTATGCATGAGTTGTAGTTCTTAAACTCATCTCCCCTCCCCCTGGACACCTCACCTAAACCACCACAGTAAAAGGAGAATAAAGAATATGCTCTCAGTTTATAAGAAAAAGATCTATGGGAAGAGTTGTTTGATTTAATAGAGATGGATAGACATATTAAGGTCAATGAAAGAAATAGATTACATAAAATCAATAAAACCCCAAACATTAGAAGTTTGATGAAACAAACACAGTAATCAAGTCTATTAACAGAAAATCATGTGATATAACAGAAGTAAATAGGATATATTATTTTGCAGCAAAAGTAATAACAGATAAAGGGCAGGATTCATGAAGCCTCCGTGTAAGAGTTACAAGGCTTACACGGAGGCTGCAGTTAAACGGTGTGACGTCAGCATGTCTTGCATATGCATGAGGGCATGCTGAATCACACCTAAGGCTAACACAGTCCGTGGAAGACAGTAGGGGGCATGTCTGTAGGACGAGCCCTGCAAATGGACACGCCCCCAGAAGAGTAAAAGTCCCGAAAGTAAACCCCCACGACAGAGCCTGTGTAAATGTGAATAAACACAACACAACACATACCCCCACAGACTACGAACATAAAATGTACAAATGAACATCTTATAATTTTTTTTTTAATTGTAAAGGTGTTTGCCCGTGAGTGCGCTCGTTTGCGCGGGCGTGCCCGTAGCTTAGCCACAGTTAGCAGTCAGTGGAAAAGCATATAAGAACTAAATATGCAAAGTAAGCCAAGAAGCAATAGCATAGCGGTAGAGACGTCGGCTGAAAAGCAGGCAGTCATGGTTCGAGCCCCCCCAACATCAATTTTTATTTTTAGTGAAATAAGCACGAAACAAGTCCCTGACATATATGTACACATATAAAATTATATTTTATGTAAAATGTAATGAAATGGGACATATATTTTGAAGAAATGTGAGATAATAAAAAAAAGAAAAAGTCAGATGTGCCTATAGCTGAGGTACAGTCTAACAAGTTGAGTACATCTGCCCGTAGGTGAGCAGTGGTTTAACAGGTATAAAATGAGTGCCCATAGGTGAGCAGTGGTTTAACACGCTGAAACTGTGTGCTCATAGCTGAGCTGAGCGTAATATGCATGCTGACAGCCAAATGACACGCAAACCAGCGTAACCCATTTGCGCGGAGCTGCGCGCAGTGCCAACAAGCTAACCGACGGGCAACGTTGAGCAAGCTGTAACAAAACTGCCTTTACACAGACACACTTCCTAGCCTGTGTAGACAGTCATAAAATATAAAAAGCAGTGGTCAGGTTCAAACCCAGGATACCATGCACCATAGTCAAGGCACTGAACCACTAAGCCATGACAGTTGCACTTAGAAATGCAGTAATAGCATATATATATATATATAGGAATGAATAGAAAGAGGAGCATGACAAAGCAGCTTTTGTGAAGCTGATACAATTCCAAAATGGCCAATCACAGATAAGTGTGGGAAAAACGGCATATATAAGCCCCATAGGCGGGAATACACAGCATAACCGATTGTAGAACCAACTTGCAGCCAGAATGTCAGGTGTAGGTGAGGGTAGTTGCTTCCGAGCACAGAGGTGGGAAGTTGAGGAGTCCAAATATATGGTTTGGCTCCTTGTCCACAATCATGAGGCCCAACTCATGCAGGGCCAAGTCCTGTGGGGCATATAGGGCTGAGGCGTGGGACCGGTTGGCTCATGATCTCACCAGTGCCACAGGGATACCAAGGACTGGTGAGCAGGTCTGTCACCACCATGCGGACCTGAAGAGATGGAAGCAGGACCAATTGAACCATTGGATCCAGGAGGCCCGGCAAATGCCCAACGCCCCACTACTGAGTAGGTTACATGTAATTATTTATGTAAGAAATTAACCTAGCTAATATTATGGAGATGTGTATTCCAATATTACTTTATTTATATTACAGCTGCAGGTGTCCATTCTGCGAACAGTAGAGCCTATGTCAATAAGCTGGCACGGTTGCGCCACCAGACAGGTCAGTAATTCTCTCCCTGTAACTGTAAATAAATATATAAGCATGACAGTTAGCAAAAGAGTGCAGTGTAGTCACTAATTAATAAAATGTGCAAGTAACAGTGTAAGAGGGTTTGCAAGTATTGCTTGATTACAAAAGTGTGATGCAGCCTGTAATCCAAACATAAAAATTAAACAAGTCTGAAATAAAGATGTCCCATCTGTAATATAATAGTACATAACCTGCAGCAGGCTGAAAAGTACAGCTGCAGAAGCTGGGTAAAACACATGTGTGAAATATATCCCTGTTGAAATACAGAAACATGACAGAAGTGAGACTGTTGGAAAGGATTGTTATAACTACAGGTAAAACATGTCAATAAAGCCTAGAATTAAGTACCATCCTGAATTGTAAAAATAAAACAAGTGAGAGAGTGTGAGAAAGAGTTATGAATCCACCAATAAAGTAGTAATAACTCCTGAATAAAGTATACTGCAGTCAGTACAGAATGGAATGAATGTGACAGGCAGAACCAAACAGTAACATGTGTTGAAAACGGTACTGCAGCTGGAATGTGTATCCCAAAATCTGGATATGTTGCTCTCAGTCTGCAATATGCAGATAGTATGGTTGTCTGAAATACCAAACATCCACAGTTGTCTATAGCTATATAAAGCAAATGTAGCAGGATGATGTAGCTGAACAGAGCCAGATATGAATGTGTATGAATAAAAATGAAAATGTATATTGATGTAGCAGTAACATTCCTATCATCAACTTGAAGTAGCTATCACATAGGAAACTGTAGGCAGGACTGTAGTGTGTATATATCTGCAGCTATTAGAAATGTACAGCATATGTATTGGTATTTGAAGTTGTTAATTAAATTTTCTTCACCCTACCCTATAACCACATATAATCCATTCCACGTGAAATTGGTATGTGCAATCACAATTAACACCCCTGGACATTTGTCCTGCTGGTTCATACATATTTGCATGTACGTTGATGCATCTGCCCTGTTCATACATCCAAACCTGATGGCCTGTTGCCATCAATCAACCCTGCATGTTGTTGGACTGTGTATTGCTGTTCAAAATATGCATGTGTTATGCTTGCTGTTCAATGGTTTGAATATCTGGGTGTTTGGTTAATGGGAATACTAATGCATGCTGTTACAACTAATTGTGAATGGTATTGTACGTTACTAACCCAAACTGTCATGACATAATGCAAAACATAGGTTCATAGGTTCATAGGTTCATACTAGGCTATCTGCCCGAGGGCATTTATAAGCCTAGCCCATAGTTTTGTGGCTTACGCCACCCCTTTAGTTTGGAGAAACTATGCCCATTATTTTGCTGTGCCTCTGTCGAGCAGTGACACTGAGGTAACCCCTGGGGTGTATCTGCGATCCCCCATCCATTGGTCAAGATTCCTCTTGAACAAGGCCAGCGAGGTGCTCTGCCTCACATAAACCGGGATTTTGTTCCACAGCATAGGGAGTCTTTGGGTGATGAATCTATCCCTCCAGCACGTCCTATTAATAACCGTGTCGAGGTTTAAGTCTCCCGCCCTTGTGGCTCTGAGGGATCTAGATTTTTTGAGATGAAGCATGTTCATCAAATCTGGGTTCGACATGGCCTTGTATGTCAGGCATAGGTCACCTCTGAGCAAGCGGTAAGCAACTGAATATAACTGGAGTTCTTTCAGTCGGGCAGCATAAGACTGATTTTTGAGACCCTTTATCCTTTTGGTGAGGAACTTTTGTGGCCTCTCCAGCTGCTGCAAGTGTCGGGTCAGATACATTCCGAATTGGGCATTGTACTCGATCATTGGTCTGATGAGTGATGAGTATAGGGAGACTATGACTTCCCTTGATCTAGATGTGAATCCCTTCATGATAAGGTGGGCAATGTAGAAGGTCTTCCTAACTACTTTAGCAATATGGGTGTCGAATGAAAGGCTACTGTCCACCTGGGTTCCCAGGTCCCTGATAACTTCTTCTGTGATCAGGGGATTGCCTCCTATATGGTAGCTAGGGGTAACCTTATTTTTCCCGAAGGGTATGACTATGCATTTCTTGGCATTTAACTTTAGGCCATGGCTCTGGCACCAGTTATCCGTTTCTGTGAGACCCTTCTGAAGGATATCTGTGTCGGATGTGTTTTCAACTCGGCCCAGTTTGCAGTCATCTGCAAACTTTGTCAGCCATAACCCTCCTGTGTTTGCTTGTACTTCAGAAAAGTAGATGCCAAACAAGAGTGGGACCAGGACTGAGCCCTGTGGGACACCACTTGTGACAGGCTTTGAGTCTGACATGGCGCCAGCAACTCTGACCCTGTGGGTTCTGTCACTCAGCCAGTTTGCAACCCATCTTGTAATGTATGGGTTTACATTTAAGTTGATGAGTTTATCAATGATGCCCGAGTGGGGTATTGTATCGAAAGCCTTCGCCAGGTCTAGGTAGGCTGTATGGACTGCCTTTCCTTCGTCAATGGCCTTGGTGACTGTTTCGAAAAAGTCAACCAAGTTTAAGAGGCATGATCTGCCTTTGACAAAGCCAAACTGGGTTGGATCCAAAGTCTGCAAATTCCCTATGTCTTTATTTATGAGATCCATTATGATCCTCTCCATGGCTTTGCAGATAAGGCTTGTCAAGCTAATGGGACGGTAATTTCCAGGGTCGGTGAAGGGACCGCCTTTGTGGAGAGGGACCACAGTCGCTGTGCGCCACTCCCTGGGTATGTATCCGGAGGTGAGACTAAGATTAAACAGCTGTCCTAACTGTGGGTTTAATTCCTCGTTGAGTTCATGAAGCACACAGCCGGGGACACCATCAGGTCCCATGGATGCTGTGTTCTTTGCCTTGGAGAGAGCAGTTCTCACCTGGGCGTTAGAGATGTTTGGGGGGCTACAATCATTTGGTATAGATATCTCTCCTTTAGGGGGGGAGGGGGGGGGAGAAGTTCTGAACCTGTCAGCCAGTATGCTGGCAATGTCTGTAGGATCAGTAATCTTCACATCATTTTGAATTAATTCTGAGCATATCTGGGAGTTTCCTCCTAAGTTTCTGACATAGCTGAAGAATGCCTTATGGTTGTCTTTAGAGTCCTTAGCTATTTTTTTCTCAAAATTAGCTTTGGATGATTTTATGAGAGCTCTTAGCTTTTTACTTATAGTGATCAGCGGTGTCTTACCTTTTAAGGATTTTGCTCTATCTTGTAGTAGCTTTCTCCTTTTGTTGTAGAGTTTGTTTATGGCTGGGGTCCACCAGACTGGACGCTTGCCTTTGGTACAAAGAGTCTTTGTTTTGCTTGGGATTGCCTGATCCATGCAGCCCTGCAGGTGCTGGTAGAAGGCATTTGTAAGTGATTCAGCAGTTTGAGTAATGTTTACCGCCGGCTCAGGGGCCTTAAAGGAGACCACACTAGTCTTTAGAAGTGTGAAGTCGGCTTTCGAGAAGTTATTTACTGTGGTCTTTTTTATTTCGGTGGGGGCGGATGAGGACCTCCAGCGAGATTAGTTTGTGATCTGATCTCACCAGTGAGGGGTATACTTCGTGTTGAACATTGTGCTCCCATGTTCGTGATGATGAGATCAAGTATGTTTTCTCCTCTTGTGGGGATGGTGACTAGTTGTTCCATGGCATTTGAGTTTATGAATTCCAGGAACTTTTGGGCTAGAGTGTTTGGGCTTGAGTAGTGTTCCCAGTCTATATTAGGGTAGTTGAAGTCACCTAGTATGATGGTGTTTGGAGATACATTTATCCCTCCAGTGTTTTCAGGAAGGCCATATGAGGTTCCTGAGTTTGCGAGGGTGGCCTGTAACATGCTACAAATTGCAGAGCAGTCTTGCCTATGGTTAATTGCACCTGGATGGTTTCCGATGCATCGTGCGTTGCCACCAATCTAGAGGTATGGGTGTCCTTGATGAATATGGATACCCTCCTCCTTTCTTGGTATTGTCCGGGTTTTGGGGCGGAACGCATGATATGAGGTAAAACCTGATAGTGCTGGGGTGCTCTCAGGAGCCTTGAACCAGGTTTCTGTCACAGCACAGACATCGATGTTCTCCATACTGAGAAGGGCCTCGAGTGCGTGCATCTTGAGGTTGAGACTTCTGGCATTGAGCAGCATTACCCTTAGTTTTTTTTCTTTGTTGTGTTCTAGGGTGGTAGGTTTAGAATTTGAGCCTTGCCTAAAAAAGGCACTATGGGGGTGGCAAGAGCCTTTGCCAAAATCCAGAATCCCAGGGGTGACAAGTGCAAGCCGTCCCTTGCAAAGCAGCGTGGCTTGTCCAGTATGTCATCCCAGGCAGACAGACATTGGATCCCCTTTGAATGACACCAGAGTTTAAGCCAATTGTTAAAGCTGATCATCTTATCTCTGTATTGTGGCATCATTCTTGGTGAAGGTAGGATACTGCTCAAGGTCAGGGTCATACCTGCTTGGGCTACATAATCAGAGAGCTCCTCTATGTCTCTTTTCATGTAGTCCAAGGAGGTACGTCTCAGGTCGTTAACACCAGCGTGGACAATGATTGAGTCGTACTTGTACCTGCTGTTGAGAGACCTGAGTGCATGCGTTATGTGGCGGATTCTAGCACCCGACAGGCAGCTTACTGTGACCTTCTCCTTACTCAGTCTGGTGAGCGGGACGTCAGTGTGTCTGACTATGGAGTCACCAATGACTAGTGTGTCTGGCGACAGGGAAGGCGGGTTCCAGTGGACCCACCTTTCCCTCCTCAGCTGGCGAGGGCACCTGGCAGTAGTGCCCAGACCGGACCCTCCTCCAGTGGCCCTGTGCCACCTGTGGGTGGAAGCGCTGCAGGGGATGGGGCTTGTCCCCCCTCTGCAAGTGTGGCCGGAGGAGAACATCCACTCACCCTCCGTAATGTCCGGACTGTGGTGCGTAGGGAGATCTGGGAGGCTGTTCTTGGGCCCCTACGCCAGCTTGAGGCATGGGTGGCACAACTAATGGGTGTGCCTGCTGCCCAGCCTACACAGCCCCCAGCACAGCCCCATCCTGGGCAGTGAAGGCACAGTGGCAACTGCCCATGGGTGGGGATATCAGTTCCACTGTTGCCATCTGTGGGCTCATGGGCTCTAGATATCCAAACATCCATCCCTGTCAATTGTGTAATCCCCCCACATGTGTCATACACCAGCCCTGTGTGCGTCTTGTTTGTCTTGTCTGTTAACCTACCCAACCTACCTCCCCAGCTATACCGACTTCCTGTACCTGACATACCACTCTCACCTGAAAAAAAAAAAAAGGGCACTCTGTACCCACAAAAAAATTACGCCCCATACATAGCTGCCCATTTCGCACACATGTCTGCTGGGCATGGAAACTGTCAATTACAATTGGCTGTACAACAAGTATTATTGTTGTCCTTACACCTCTCTCAGGGGTGGAAGGTTTCAAATGTCTCACCAAATTACAAACATATGCACAGCTGTTGCTGATGAAGAAATGGGCAGCTATGGGCCTTACCTACATCCCTCCTGCAAAACTCAAGCTTGTTTCCCTACTGTCTTACCCTCTTTGTGACCCCTTTTTCACCACTTTCCTGTCTCCCCATTTTCATTTCTTTCAAAGAAATTAGCGCGGGTGTGCGCAAGAGTAAGCACTTTTAAGCAGTTGTAAGTGGGTATGCGCGGAGCTGAACGCCAGTGCGCATGTGTGAGCTCCACGCAAACCAGCGCTAACCCGGTTACAACTGCTTAAAAGTACCTTAGTCACTCTGAATGACAAGGCATGTAGTCTGCTCAAAAGCAAAATAAAATCCCAATGTCAGTCCCGAACCCAGAACCTTGGAAACAGTAGTCTGCATGACTTACCACTAAGCCATGACTGTTATATAAGAACATTGTGCTACAATAAATATATCATGTAATAGTAGGAATGAATGTAAAGGGAATATAGGATGTGTAGTACACAAAGCATGTCATATATATTTACTGTCAAATGTAGTGGATTTCTATAATAGTAGCGTGTGAACAGAAACAGCCATGCTAGTTGGTAGCTAGTAGGTAATAATGACACTGTAGCACCTTGCAAGCCACACACATACTCACAGCAGGATAATCACTGCCCATACCCCACAACCTCTTACAGCAACACATCTGGACTAAGTAATAAAAAATGTGGAGCAAAGGCCCAAAAACAGGGACACATTCCAAATATTGCTCCAACAAACTTAGACAGTTGAGAGAGTAACAGGTTTCGCATTATGTTGGATGTTTGGAAGGGTATGAAGTCTGAAACTGAAATGTTTGTCACTAAAGTCTGACTTGAGCCCAGAGTGATTTGCCAGAAAAAGCTGTTTATGAGATATGGACCAAAATATGAGGCAAAAATGTGGACATCCTGCAAATATCTGTACACTTGAGAGGTCTGACACTGCCATATTTGAATAGTTAAGAGCCTAGACATAGCAATAGTGACTGAGTTACAGGGATGCCCCACAGACTCCCTGTGAAATGTACAAACAGTAGGCAGAAAGGTGTTACAACACATGCAATGGTAACTATGAAGTACTGAAAGTATGCACCACTTGCACGTCGGAAATAGTGTAGTAATACATATGCTCATGCTAACCTACAGTCACAACTGCAGAATACCAGGCAATTTAATGGGTGTACCCCACTGATATGTACCATTCCATGAGGCAGATAAAATATGCACCTGAGAGTCTCTGGGGCCTGCTCAGCAGCATACTCAAATACCCTAACAGATGTCAAGGCCCACACCATGGCCAGACCACACTGCATGCAGTAACACCCTAGCAGATATAGCAAGTATTCCAAGGTGTGAATGTACATGGAAAATAGGAAAGCCACAGCAACACACTACAGTCAAGACACCTAGCAGGCATACAAGTAGTGAATGTAAATGGCAAATATTGAAGCCATAGCAACAAATTGCAAGAGCCACTGCTATATACCAGTTACACCACATGTCCCACAGGAAAGCACACACACCCACATTAACAGTAGTAGTAGTCTTAGGTGTCAGTGTACATACACACTTAGTACAGGAAACTGGAGAAATGAATGAAGAAATGTTAATCTACAACACAGCCAGAAATATGAGAGAGATACTAACCTTTACACTCACAGAACAGTGTCCACAGCATACCAGCATGGTCCCTGCCCTTAAACTCTGAAAGGGCTATGCCTATCTCACATACCTTTTTATAGCACTGTCCTGGAATCACAGTGAGAACTGCAATCAGTACACAACTGGCTGCATGCAATTAGAAAATGCTGGCTAACAATTGGTGCAGAGGCCATCACATGGGCATATGCAGATACCTACAAAAGCATGCTGTACTCCCAGTCCACACATGCAATACTTTCATTGCACCCTCTGGAAGTAGGGAGAGAGACAGAGAGAGAGAGAGAGAGAGAGAGAGAGAGAGAAAAAACATACACAAACAAAAACACTCATCAAAACCAACTAGAAAGCTGACATCTGCCAACTGGAGCAGCAGCAGGACACCAAACCAAACGGCAAAGCAAGCAGCTGTGACAAACACAGGTAATGTAAAGTAATACTTTAAAAGTCTACATACTGTGAACCCTCCATATGTGTCATTGGTCTGTATCCATATGTATATGAAGATGTGCATACGGCAGGGGACATACAGCAAATATCAGTGAAGGCTGTACATACATATGTATGTGAGGGCATCTATGTGCACATATCAATGTAGGTTGAATGTAGGTTGTAGTACAATGTACAAAGTAGGTTTCACAGTTATGTATGTTTAGCAGTATGTTAGTGTGTGTATACAGTTTTGTAAACAAACATGTTGATATACCTATCTATCATATGGATACGTATGTATGTCAATATATGTATGTATGTATATATATATATATATATATATATATATATATATATATATATATATAATATGTATATATGTATACATACATAGAGAGGGATGTAGGAATACATAGACAGATGTAGATAGATAGAATATGTAGAAACATATATATGTAATACACACATACAGATATAGATATATGTAGATACATATACATAGACAGACAGATCTGACTATCTACAGATATGACTGTATATGACGATCTCACACTCCCCCTGTCCCACCAGCTCTGTCAATCTCACCCCCTCTCTGTCACACACCCCCTCTCTCCATATCTATAGTAATATATGTACATCGAGATATATATATCTGTGTATATATATACAGACATATATATATATATAGACATATGTATATATACATATAGATATATATATATATATATATATATATATATATATATATATATATATATATATATATAGAAAGAGAGAGAGAGAGAGAGATGTATATATATTCTGAGTGAGGCACATGTGTACAGATGTATTGCAACAGGTGCCTGGTGACAAAGGCATGGAGTGAACACCAGTGTCGAAACTGGAGTACCATACCCCATTTCAAATCACCTACACCAGTAACCACCAGGTATGTGATTGGCTGCCCACCACTGCATGTGTCAGGGGTGAACAGGGTCATAAATGTGTACAATAGTCCCCCCAATGATAGTCACAGTGGCACACTATTCCTGGAATACCTGCACATGGTATGTGTCAGCAGACATGGTGTGTCAGCTATGGACATGTAGGTCAGTGTACCCTCCACACCACACAATGGCTGCCACGGTATGTACCTCACATGACAGCTACAGATATGGAGAAGGACACAGTGACATATACAACACTGTGACAATGCACTCAAACACATTACCAATGCACAGTGACTGACAACACCACAGAGTACACACATACTACCCACATAGAGGTTACCACTCCTGGATTTACATACTTAAGTCACACCCATGACAGATGTCCAACAACCATAGTAACACCTCACACCATCCACAACCTAAATGACCGCTGTGTGTCATCCTTGACACCGCAGTAGAGAGCACATGGCGGAGGTACAGGTTACTACCCACAAATAAGACATACCCTGCAATAAACCACACAGCATTAAGAAGCAAGACTCCCCATGAGTACATGTCACACATACCCCTGCTGAATGTTAGTCAGATAGGTAATATGCCATATGAGTCACCCTGTGTAACTGTTTGACAGGAGCAGGTACCATCACATCACATGTGTCACAATGGTCAGGGTAGCAGAACAGTATGCTACTGTAGTCCCAGGGGCAATAGCATATTGTATTGTATTGTATTGTAATGTATTGTATTGTGTTGCATTGTATTGGTATGTAGAGGTGCCTCCTTCGTGGAGTGGAACCACTGCTGCTGTACGCCAGTGTACAGGTACATATCCTGTAGTCAGGCTAGTGTTACTTAGCACTTCTATATGTGTGTTTAGCTCCTCTTGGAGTTGATGTAACATGCAACCGGGGATACCATCAGGTCCCTGTGATGCTGTGTTTTCTGATTTTCTGAGGGCGGCTCTCACCTGGACATCTGTGATGACAGTGAGGTTACAGTCAGATGGGATAAGTATGTCTTAGTTTGGGGGAGAGGGAGGAGGGAAACTTGCACTGAACCTGTCTGCCACAATGTTGCCAATATCTGTGGGTTCAGTGAATTATTTGTTGTTGTGTACTAACTATGAGCATATTGGAGGGTTTCTGACCAGGTTTCTAACATAACTGAAGAAGGCCTTGTGGTTATCTGTAGTGTCACTGGTGATTTCCCTCTCAAAGTTGCCCATGGATGTTTGTATGAGAGAAAATAGCTCTTTACTAGTGCTGATCAGACATGCCTTCCCTTTATGGAATTATGATCTGTCTTGCAGTAGCTTCCATCTTTTGTTACACAATCTGTCTATGGCTGGGGTCCACCAGACAGGATGCTTTCCCTTTGTGGAGAGTGTCTTGGTCTTATATGGGATTGCATGATCCATGCATTCTCGGAGATGTCCGTAGAAATCATTTGTGAAGTAGTCAGCATTGTGGGTTGTGTCTTCCACTGGCCCAGCGGGCTTAAAGGATACCATCTCAGTGTTACGAAGTGTAAAGTTTGCATTTGAAATGTTATTCACTGTAGTTGTTTGTACTGGTGGTGGATGTGGGATATGTATATCCAGGGCAATTAGTTTGTGGTCAGATCACAGTAGTTGATGATGTACCCCATACAGTAGCTCGATACAAACCCCCAGAGTGAGGAGGTGCTTTGCACCTGAATCAGTGTTCTGACTGCTGGGGTTTGGTAGTATGTTGTATGGAGTGTGCCAGGTACTGTTGCACAGTTGTTGGCTGAGCACTGATACCTGGCCATTTACATGTGTATCCACCAATAGACAGACAGATGCTATATATGGGAGATATGTTGTATCACAACAGTCGAGTAGCATGTGTAGTATGTGTGCCAAATTCTGCTGACATATTTTGCTGATATCATGTTATTTCCTTTTTCAGGACCATGGCTCTCCAGCGCAATCCAGCGTACTCTGCAGCTGAGGATGAGGAAATACACCAGAGCCTGGTGCGGGATTATGCAATACTCTTTTCCCGCACCAGCCAGAATCAGCAGGAGAGGGCTGCACTGTGGCAAGACCTGGTCCGTTGGGTAAATGACATAGGCACGCATAATAGGACATATGAGCAGGTACGACATCACTGCAGTGATTTAATCAGAAATGTCCATCAGTGTGCGTCGGATATCCACAGGCAACAGGTTGCAACAGGTGGTGGGGTGGCTACACATCCCCCACTCACCAGACTGGAGGGACTACTAATAAGTGTTGTGGCTTCAGCCCACCAACAACAACAACAGCAGCAGACCTGCATTATGATGGAGGCTGGAGCCACACAGCACCAAGACTACGAGCGTGCAGGTAATATGCCATATGTATAGTTGACTGTTGTGTACACCGGTAGTTAATGCATGTGTGAGGTGTGTCCTTGGTTTGTAGCTGTCATCATAGTATTTAATGTGCAAGTGTGATATTCTCAATATCAGCAGCTGACCTGTGAAAGGCAACTGTTGTACTATTGACCTGTATCATACTCAGTAACAATGGCACAGTTGTGCCCACTGACATTAATTTCCTCACTTCTGCAGGCCCCTTCGGTGTAACAGCAATGCAGCCTATCCATGCTGGTGAGTGTGTATTAACAATACCTTTAATAGTCTTGATAGTAATAGTAATATTAGGCTCACTTAGTAGTGCTCTGTGTATGCATGCAGGTGTGTCTGTGTCTGTGTGTTGATATCTCGCATACTGAGTATTGTGCAAGTATGCAACTGTGTGCAAGTGTGCAACTGTGTACATGTGTGCATGTGTGCAAGTGTGCAACTGTGTGCATGTGTGCTCCTGTGCATGTGTGCACCTGCGCATGTGTGCATGTGTGCACCTGTGCATGTGTGCATGTGTGCATGTATGCACCTGTGCATGCGTGCATGTGTGCATGTGTACACCTGTGCATGTGTGCATGTGTTCACCTGTGCATGTGTGCATGTGTGCATGTGTGCACCTGTGCATGTGTGCATGTGTGCATGTGTGCATCACTGGTAACATTGTGTAGACATTGTAAACTGTGTTTCCTGTTTCCCTCCCACAGGTTCTGGTGCTGATCTAGTGTCATGCAGCAGGGAACCTGAATCAGGTGCCAAGGGTACTGATAATGATGACATCTGTGTAATGGCACAGGAAGGTGTGCCAGGGTCTGTCATTGGTCAGCCAATTGACAGTACACAGCTGTCAACCCCATCAATGTGCACAGTCATCCTGCCAATACACCCTTTGTCACCAATGTCCCTAGGTGATGGACAGGATACAGTGGGCATTGACCAGGGTAATGTGGTATCTGTGGCACATGCTTCCCCACACAGCAGCCATGGGCATGGCCCTGAGATGGTACCACACAGACAGATGTCCAGGGGTTCTCGTGGGAGCATCCGTGGGCGTACTGCCCCTGTCAGATGTGCCCACAGAGGTCTTACAACCTCAGCTATGTTTCGGGCTGTCATGCAGGCACAGTCATGTATGGAACGGTACACCAGACAGGGTCTGAGGGAGCTGACAGCATGTCGCACAGCCATGACTGACAGTATGCGTGACATTGCGGCTGCCATCCGTAATTTCACTGATGTCATAGACAGACGTTGTGGGAACATATTAGACCAGTTCCACAACTACATGTCCATGAGCCAGGGCAATGGTGGATGGTTGAGGTGTCGACGTGGGTGTATGCCAGCAACAGCAGCAGCTGGCAGTTGTCACGGACGACAACAGGGCCACGGCCACCCCCATAGTGCCAGCAGCAGCCCCAGCAATGCTGAGTCTGTGCTGTCATCAGACCGCCCCAGGAGACCACGTGCACCTGGCTCTGGACAAGCCCGACAGGGATCTGTGTCCAGTCAACGAACACCTGCTTTTTATGACAGTACCCAGTCTGGATTGATACTGGATACAGTCCGTAGCACCCCTGCAAGGCACAGGTACCATGTCCGTGGCCAGAGACACTGATCTGTATGACCTGGCAGGTACAGTCTGTGGCTGTCCACAAACACCGGTATATGGCAGCCATGAGGGGGAACTGTGTGCATCCATACACACATGCGAATTGACAACACCTAGGGCTACTGCATACACGCACACACTGCATCAACATTGCCCCACTTTGTACTGCTGTCCCTCACCAACACACATACACATACATGCCAATTGGTGGTATCAGTGGCAGACTCAGGCATACCAAGTTCACACCCTGTGCATATGATGAAACTGTGCCACCTCCTGCAATCTGTAACATCAGTGCAGGTACAGGTTAACATGTTGCTGATGCACAGGGTGACTACATAGATGTGTAGTAATAGTATCAGTTGTTAACAGTACTGTGTGCTGATATAATTGTGGGTATATCCCAGCATGCCTGATGCAGTAAGGGTATGATTGTCTTGTACTGTTTTCTACACCCATGGTAAGAACCATAGTGTATCATCTGCACATGCTGGCATACTGGTGGTAAGGATGTCAACAGAAGGCTACATACATAGGTAGCACAGGGGATAAGGTAATGAAAGTATTGATACACAATGATGGACGTGTAAACTGCAAGTGGCATGTTGCCCACACTGGACTCTGCAATGTGGATGTTTGAGGATGTTGATATGTGTGCAGTACTACACGGCTGGTACAGGACACACAGGAGCACCCTAGCACTGCAAGCTCACATCTCATACCATGCTAGACAGCCCCAACACACAAAACTGACTTTCACAGGAGGGAGAGTCCCCATAAATGTCAGGGATACTGTGGTGGCAGGACAGGTAGCATACATCCTACTAAGTATGGAACCACTGAGTGAAGGCTCAGTGTCTGTTATTTGACATGTGTATTACTGCAGGTATGAGCACCTGGGTTTCCATCCGGTTATTGTGCATCCTGACGGTACATGGTCTGTACACTTGTGTGCGCTGAGACTGGACCCTGGCCATCTGACCTGTGTATTTCCATGTACATGTGTATAGTGCCTGGATATTTGCACTGTTACCTACTGGAAGTGATACAGCTTGTTTGCTGTAAAATGGACTACATGCAGCCCTGCTTACTGTAGCTTTGTTTGCATGCATGTTTGCTTGCAGTTACCCTGAAATACTGATCCCACCTGCAATGCAGATTTACAGAGCTTCTGTGGACTCCTAGTGACATCTGGATAGCTTACCATATGTATGTCCATGTCTCACTTGACAGAGCATCACTGTTTGTCCTGTTCACATGTACGTTGCCTGTGACACATTGCATATGACTTACCTGGCATTTGACCATGTGAGCAGTCATATATGCCAGTGCTAACTAATCACAGGCACTACACCCTCACATACTTACCTTCTGTACCTTGTTCCCCATTGGCCCTATGTGCTGTTAATCACCGTGGCAATCACAATACTATGGTAGCATGTGCAAAGGTCACTTGTCAGTCACCTCTATGATACAGTTGTGGAATATGTGAGTCATGTGGCAATGTCACAGCTGCCACATGTACACAGTCAACCCTTTCCCCTACACATGGACGTACAACACATGTATGAGATGCAACCACATAGCCAAACTGGGGACTAAGCACTCTGAACCCAGTACTGGCATAACCTGTCAGGTGGCATGAAATACTACAGTGACTACAATACCAGTCTGATGTAGACCTACACTGACAGCAATCCAAACACATGAACACACTGGGGCTATCCTGGAGCCTCAGAATAGCATCCTGCCTGAGCAGCAAACACCTCTGCAGCTGGCACACAGGCATACGTTAAGCCGGAACACAGCACGTGCAACACATAGCACACAAATCCTGTGTGCCAAACAGTCACAGCCTGTACAGCTAGACAACACACCTGCTACAGTTGTGTTAGGTACCTTTATTGTCCGGTACAGTGAGGTCCCGCTCACTAGGCTGGACAAGGTGAAGGTCACAGTGATATGCCCGTGGGGCACTATGGTCCACCACATAACACAAGCATACAGGTCAGTCAGAGGCATGGACACATATGACTCAGTCATTGTCCATGCCACTATGGCTGACCTGTGATGTACCTCCCTGGACTACATGATAGGGAACATAGAAGGGCTCTCTGAGCATGTGGCACAGGCTGGTATGACCTTGACCTTGGTTGGCATCATACCCTTACCAAGAATGCTGAAGTATTACTGAATGCTGATGCATTACTGTAGCTACAACACCCTAGCTGAAAGGTTCCTAGCATGTAGTCACTGCATTGCTATGGAACAACTTGTTACCACTCCCACAACAGGTGGAAACATGCAGCACCTGTTCATCAACAACATGTAGACTATATGCCCCAGACCAGATGTGTATCCCTCACTGCTAGGATGATACCATATACAACTCACACTGTATATACACATACCACATGCAGCACCCGCACAGAAGACCACAGTCATAATGTTATCCAGTGCAAATACCATGTATTCACACGTGGCAGGCATCAGACATGGGAACTATTGAAGGTCACAGGTACATATGTGTATTTGGCACACACATACATCATCTGTGTCCATTGCCATTACTGGTTTAATCGATGTCATGCATTATTGTGAACAACAACCCACACACATGGGCATTCTGTGTGACAAAAACACACGTGGCATGTGTGGAATTCAAAGCCATAACTAACTGTGCTATGACAGTAGTGAGAGACGCAGTAGCAGAGCGTGCTATTTACATTACTGGGAGATTTTCCCTCTTCTGCTGTACTTGTAGGGTACTGAAATCATCTCTGTGTAGATATTGGAATATGCACCAGCTGGTGTGTTGTACTGGTTACCAAAAGGGTCAGTTTTTTCACACATGTAATTGCACACACACAACTTCCACCACCCCCCCCACAACACACACACACTTGCAGGATTTGAACCCCTACCTAACTATGTTATGAAACTCAAGATGGATGCATTAGCAGAGCGTGCTATTCGCATTATTTGGAGGTTTCCCTTCTCCTGCTGTACTTATAGGGTGCTAACATCATCAGTGTTTAGAAAGGGGAATGTGCATCCTGTAGTGTGTTTTCCTAGTTGCCAAAAGGGACATTTACTCTCACACAGAACTGCACACACACTAACCCCCCCTCACCCAAGCACACACACTTGCCATTTGCAGGATTTACACCCCTACTTAACTATGTTATGACATTCAAGACGGGCGCATTACCAGAGCACGCTATTCACATTACTGGGAGGTTTCCCTTCTCCTGCTGTACTTATAAGGTGCTGACATCATCAGTGTTTAGAAAGGGGAATATGCATCCTGTAGTGTGTTTTCCTAGTTGCCAAAAGAGACATTTTTCTTACACAGAATTGCACACACACTAACCCCCCTCACCCACACACACTGAGCATTTGCAGGATTCAAATCCCTACCTAACTATGCTATGACACTTGAGGGAGACGCATTAGCAGAGCGCACTATCCAAATTACTGGGCATCTGTTCTGCACCTGCAGTATTTATAGGGTGCTGACATCATTATTTCTACAGAGGTATGTACATCTATTACTACCTGTCAGGTGGGGGATAGCATATATATGCATTTGCAGCCACCTACTTCAGGGTCAGATATGCACATCAGCACTGGCAGGTTATGTTCTATACCATGCTTCGTGACCACAGGACCTGTAACACACAACACAACCAGTTCTGACCACCCCTCCCACATCCAGGACACACACTTTGCTTCCCTGGGAACAGTGCCAAGATACGAAGGTATTCACATACACCATTCCAGTTGTTAACATCAGGTACAGGTATATTGTGTGTGGGAACTACACAGGCCTCTACAACATTACCCTACAGCCACTACAGTTTGTGAGTCCATGTGGTATGGCAGGACCACTCACCACAGCCACAAGGGGGAATACATATTGCACCTGACCATCTGCAACATGGGTACTCACTGTTCCACACCAGAGGTAGACCACCATTGTTGATATCTGACCATACCCACCTTTCCCTGGACATCCATATCCCATCCCCACCCCCAGGCAAGGTTGTCACTGCAAACAAAGTGTATTTATCAAAAGAAGACTTTACACTTGTGAAGACTGGGGTGGAAGACTTCAAAGGACCCATGCTGGGGGAGTATACAGGCCACTCTGCATAATCTTTGACAATTGCATTCTATGAGCATGTGGAAGGTTTGCATTGATCATGCTATCCCAAATATACCCATGACTCCTCCACAACAGGACACCTGTCAGGTGTACACCAGCCATATATGAGCTGTCCAACAGACAGAGTGAGCTAATACATTGCAGAGCAGTAGCCCACAGAGGGAGGACATCTCTGAACAGTACTGGCACGACACTTCAATCCCTCATAATCATCACGACAAAGTGTTGACAGTGAAATTGTCCAGACACTGCGGATAAGGCTCAACCTCAGTCTGTTATTGATGCCCACTTACTGTTAGAGGTCCTCACCAACCCTCTTCCAGCACACACCAACAACATGGATGTGGCTTAGCAAATTCAACCCCTGGGATCTCCACTGTGTCCCTGCTTGACGGAGGCACAGCACACTAGCCTCAAACGGTGCCTTATGTGACCTACTTTACAGTGGCACAGTAGCCTACTGTACTGGGGAGGCAGACACCAAGCACACTCTGGCTAAGCTTTCATTCCCTAGGGCAAACAGCCTAGTGTTGACCTCTACACCCATATGTTTAATTGTCAGATGCACAATATTTGTTGCTGATAGACTGTTTGAAGGTCTTTATTGCCATAGCATTCCCTGTTTCTATGAACAACTTGTGTATCTGTGGAAGATGTTTGAATATGTGAGGGATCCACTATATCACTTATGTCTCTGTAGTCATTTAACTGTGTGCACTGGGCAGATTGCTGTAATGTGGTTGGTTCCTGGAATAACACGTACAAATACCAGATATGTGTGGCCAACTGCTAAACTGAGATATGGCTTAAGTGTGTGAGCATGCCCAGTTCAGGCTTTCCATGGCATGTTGTCTGACATATGTCTCATTTATCAAAGTGTGCGAGCATGCCCAGTGTGAGCTTTCCATATGTTGAACTCTGCAGTCCACCACATTTGTGGATGAGTGTGAACTTCAACAATATCTCATGTTTATGGTTGTGTGTTGTGTGTCATGTTGTGTACTTACTGTCCAACTGCTTTGTGTCTGAACACAACAGGGATTATACTGTGCCTGCAGGGTTTGCATGGGATACTTTGCATAAACATCCTTTCATACTGACCTAACACTGTAGTACCATATAGTGTACTGGTTCAGTACTTTCACTGTGGTGGACAGTATCCTGGGCTTTAGTCCTATCACTGCTTTAAATTTTCATAGTGAGCACAACAGACTGGTTAGGGGCCAGTTGTGCACATATGACCATGTTGTATTATGTTCAGATATGAACTACTTAAACCAGGCTTGTCCAACATTAGTAGTGTATTCCACAACATAGGTGTACATTGGCAAACACCAGCGATGTGCCCTAGGCCATTTCTAATGCTAGTCAGAGAGTGTGTTTGTCCTTCGACACACATTGTAACTGGAGTTTGCCATGACATATGTCATGGTTAGTATACTAACCATGACATATGTCATGGTTAGTATACTGTGCCTCCGTCTACCCGTGACATAACAGTGATACCCAGGGTAAACCTACCATCTCCCATTCACTCATCAAGATTCCTCTTGAGGAGAGTCGATGAGTGACTCTCTGGCTAACCTGTACTGGGAGTTTACTCAAGAGTGGGGGTGGCTTCTGTGTTATGGATCATTCAGTACAGCTTGTCCTATGTATGTCGGTGCTGGGGTTCAGGTCTCTCATGTGCATAGCTCACTGCCATTCAGATTGTACAAGGTGCAGCATGTTCATTGATTCCATCTTGGACATGGCTTTATACATCAGGCACAGCTTGCCTCTGGGTGGGCAGTATGGCAGTGTGTGGAGCTGCAGTTTGTTTAATCAGGCAACACATGGCATCTGTGCAAGCTCTTTGATACTCCTGGTGAGGTACTTTTGGGGTCTTTCCAGTTGATGGAGGTGTCTGCTGAGGTACATCCCACAGGGGCCATTGTAGTAAATTGTAACGCTGATGAAGGATGACTGCAGAGCCACAATGACCTCCCCTGATCTAGATCTCACTACCTTCATGATTAGGTGGGTATATGGTATGTTTCTGTAACCACTACAGCCACATGCTTGTCCAATGCAGGATATCTATCAACTTGTGTCCCCAGGTCTCTTATTACATCTTAAGTACTTATGGGTAAACACCTATGTGGTAATTGGTGGGCACTTACTGTATATCCACAGGGGTTGACTATACACTTTTCTGCAATTAGCTTGCTGACATGGCTATGGCACCAGTTGTCTGTTTCTATGTGACCCTTTTGTGGGATGCTTGTGTCAGCTGGAGGG
The DNA here is from genome assembly GCF_019279795.1 of Protopterus annectens. Taxonomy (NCBI): domain Eukaryota; kingdom Metazoa; phylum Chordata; order Ceratodontiformes; family Protopteridae; genus Protopterus; species Protopterus annectens. Next base: position 168,999,501 of record NC_056725.1, read on the forward strand.
TCAGATATGGTGGCCAGTTTTTAGTCCTCTGCAAACTTGTTCAGACACAGTCCTTCCATGTTGGCCTGTACCTATGGGACATATATACCAAACGAGGGAGGTCCCAGGATCAAGCCTTGTAGGATGCCAGTTATATCTGGTTTGTAGTCTGACATGGCTGCAGCATTTCTGACCATGTCAGTTCTGTCCTTGGTCTGGTTTGCAACCCCTCTACTGACATAGGGTTTATATTTAAGCTGGTGAGTTTATCTATAATGAACAAGTGGGGTATTGTATGGAAGCCTTTTGCAAGGTCCAGCTACGCTGTGTGGACCACATTCCCCTCATCAATGACATTAATGACTGTTTCAAATGAGTCAAACATGTTTAAGGGGCAGGATCTGCACTTAAGAAAGCCACACTGGGTAGGGTCCAGTGTCAGTAGGTCCACAATATCTTTATGTCTGCGGTACATGCTGATCCTTTCCATAGCTTTGCAGACCAAGCTTGTCAGGATTCTGGGGTGGTAGTTGCAGTATCCATTCAGGCAACACCTTTGTTGAGAAGGACCACTGTTGTTGTACACTGCTCTTTGGGTACATATCCGGTGGTAAGTCTGACATTGAGCAGTAGTGTTATTTGGCATTCCATTCTTCTTGGAGTCCATGTTGGACTCAGCTCAGGACACCATCTCATACCATTGATGCTGTGTGTTTTGCTTTGTAGATGCTGGCTGTTACCTCAGCATCTGCAATGTCAGGGGGCCAGCACTCTGCTGGGATAGATATTTTGCATTTTGGGGGGGGGGGGGGGTTGCACTGCACCTGTCAGGTTGGATGTTGGCAATATGTGTGTGTGTTTGGTATGTTGTTTGTAATATATGAGTGATTCAGAGCATATCTGTGAATTCCCAACAAGGTTTATACCATCAGTTAAGAAAGCCTTGTGATTATCCTTAGTGTCATGTACAATTTGTATCTTCATAGGTTCATAGGTTCATACTAGGCTATCCGTCCTAGGGAATTTATAAGCCTAGCCAGAGTGTTGTGGCTTTCGCCACCCCTTGCTATGTGAATATTATGGCCATTTATGATTTACTTTACTGTGCCTCTGTCTGGACATGACACAGTGAAGACCCCCAGTGTACATCTACGATCATCCATCCACTTGGCAAGATACCTGTTGAAGAGAGTCAGTGAGGGGCTCTGCCTATCATGGAATGGGATTCTGTTCCAGGGTGTAGGGAGCCTCTGGGTTATGTATCTATCCCTCCAGCACATCCTATTTCATTATGTGTTGAGGTTGACATCTCTCACTCTCACAGCTCCGATGGATTTGGGTTTTCTGGGGTGGAGCATGTCCATTACTCCTGTGTTGGACATGGCCTTGTACAACAGGCATACAATGCCTCTGTGTAGGCAGTATGTGACTGCATACAGCTGGGGTGTCTACAGCCAGGCAACATATGACATATATTTGAAACCCTTTATCCTCTTGTTGAGGTACCTTTGAGGTCTTTCTAACTGCTGCAGGTGTCGGGTAAGGTACATCCCAAATGAGACATTGTACTAAATTATGGGTCTGATAAGAGAACATTATAGGGGCACAATGACCTCTGTTGATGTAGATGTAAATCCTTTCATGATACGGTGTCCAATATAGACAGTCTTCCTAGCCACGTTGGCAATGTGAGTGTCACATAATAGGTTACTGTCCACTTTTGTCCCTAGGTCCCTGATTACTCCTTCCATACATAATGGATTACCACCTATGTGGTAATTTGTGAGCACCTTGTTTGGTATTTGGTGAGACATTCATACTGTCCAGTGTCTTCAGGATGGCTGGGTGGGGTTCCTGTGTGTGAGAGTGTGGTCTGTAGCATGCTACAGACTGTACAGCAGTTTTGCCTACGGTTAGTTGCACATGGGTGGTCTCCGATGCTTCGTGCATTGTCAGTTACCTGGATGTGTGGGTGTCTGTGCTGAATATGGATACTCCCCCTCCTTTTATGTTTTGGTCCAGGTTTTGGGGCCATAATGCATGATATGAGGTATAACCCGGTAGTGCTGGTGTGCTGTCAGGAGCCTTGCTGCAGGTTTCTGTCACTGCACGTATATCAATGTTCTCCATAGTGGGGAGGGCCTCGGGAGCATTCATATTAAGGTTTACACATCTGGCATTGGGCAGCATTACCCTTATGTTTCTTTCCACTTATGTTTTCGAGAGAGGTGGGTTAGTCTTTTCAGCCTTGCCTATGAAAGGCTCTATGGAGGTGGTAAGAGCCTTATCCAATATCCAGACGCCCAGGGGTAACAGGTGCAAGCCATCCCTGGAACAGCAGCGTGGCTTGTCAAGCATGACATCCCAAGCAGACAGACATTGGATCCCCTTGGAATGACACCAGTAATTGTGCCACTTGTTAAAGCTGATCATTCTGTGTTTGTACTGTGGCATCATTCTTGGTGAGGGTAGGATGCTGCACACAGTCAATGTCATACCGGCCTGGACTACATAATCGGAGAGCTCATCTATGTCTCTTTTCATGTAGTCCGGGGAGGTACATCTCAGGTCATTCACGCCAGCATGGACAACGACTGCATCATATTTCTACTTGCTTTGGGGTGACCTGTGTACTTGTGTTATGTGGCATATTGTAGCAGCCTACAGGCAGCTTACTGTACCCTTTCCCTTGTTCAGTCTGGTGAGCGGGACAGCAGTGTGTCTGACTATGGAGTCACCTATTACAACTATATCAGGCATGTTGTTTCTCCTTCTGGCCTGTGACTGTTTGGCACACCAGCTTTGTGTACTATGTGTTGCATGTGCTATGTTTGGAGGTAGTGGTTGCTTGGGTGTCTGCTTTGGAGACCTCTGTTGATATGGTGTGTTTGTAATTAGGGCCTCCGGGAATGTTTTTCTGTGTTTATGTCTTTGTTTTGCAGTTGTGATAGGTCTATGTGAGACTGGGTTTGTGATGTGTGTGGTTACCTTCTCCTCCTCAATAGTTTTGACAGTACTGAGTTGGGAGAGCTCAGCCTCTGGTTTGGATAAATGGTTGCATCTCTCACATATATTTGTATTTCTTGGGGGGAGGTGAGGGTTGTCTGTGTACATAGGGCAGGTGTAACATTGCCTCAAGATTCACAGATTCAACTTGTTGTAGCTGGTCTTAGTGGATTGTATGTGTGGACATATTTTATTGCCATACTACTGATCAGTGATTACTTCCCTTTTTATGTTTGCTCTATCATATAGTAGCTTCCTCATTCTCTTGCATGGTTTGGTAATGGCTGGAGTCCACCATGCCAGATGCCTGCGTGTATGGCATTGTGTCTTGGTTTTATTTGGGATTGCATAATTCATGCATTCCTGGCAGTGTTCATGGAATGCCTGTATAACAGGTTCTGAGGTGTGGCCCATATTTTGCAGCTGCACAGGGCCTTTAATGGATTCCACATCAGTTTGGAGAAGTGCAAGTTTTGATTTACACATGTTTTTCACTGTGGTTTTATGGCCAGGGACTGTGGTCAGGATGTGTATATCTGGTGTGATTATTCTATGGTCAGGTCTTATCAGTGAGGGATACACTTCTCATCTTGCCATCCAGTACCCGCGTTGCTGATTATCACATCCAGTATGCTTACCCCTCTTGTGGGAGTGGTACGTTGTTCCTGGGCATTTTGATTTATGGATTCTAGGAACTTTTGTCCTACAGTGTTGGAGCTAGTATAATGCTCCCAGTCTATGTTTGGGTATTTTCAGTCAACCAATATAATGTGGTTTGGAGGGCTTGATATATTCATGCATTCCAACATAGGCCAAGTGCAGTTCCTGGTGTTAGTATGGTAGTCTGCAGCAGGCTATAAACTGAGAGGCAGTTTTAGCCACTATTACTTGACCATGGCTAGTCCATGCTGCTTCTTGTTGTGGTACCAACATGGGGGTGTGGTTATCCTTGACAATTATTGCTAGTCACCCTCCTTTTGTAGCTTGTTCCATGTTTTGAGGCTGTACAGCACAGTATGAGGTGTAACCTGGTAGTGTTAGGGTGCTGTTGTGAGCCTTGACCCAGTTTTCTGTTACAGGACAGATATCAACATTCTCCATACTGGGGGAGTTTAGACTGCATGCATCTTGCTGTTTAGACTTCTGGCATTGGGTAGCATTACATCTAGGTGCTTATCCCTTGTGATACCTATGGAGGTGAGTTTGTGTTTTGAGCCTTACCTATTCAAGGCATGCTGTGGGTAACAACAGCCTTTGCCAGTATCCATAAGGCCAGGACTGATAGGTGCACACCAGCCCTAGTAGGTGGAGCATCATGTCATGCTCAGCATGTCATCCCAGGCTGGCACACATTGGATCCCCTTTGACTAACTGCAATACTTCAGCCAATTATTGCAATTGATCATCTCATCGTCATATTGTGGCATCATGCTTGGTGAGGGTAGGATGTTAGTCAGGGTAATCAAGTTTGCATATACTACATGGTGTTACATTGCTTAACATATGGCATTCATGCCTCAGGTGGTGCTGCAGGGCTGCCTCTGTCGGATGCACATACTACACTCCCTGTACATTTTTGAGAGCAGGTTATGTCATTTTAGGCATCCCTGTTATTATATGAGTGAGTCAGAGAGGGGTATCATTCCCAGGGTTCCTACTGAGCCAGTGTATGTGCTATGCGTTGCCTCTTTGCCAAGGATAGGGCATACTGGGCACGCCTCCTTCTGCCTACTGGGGCAGGCTCAGGTTGTTCCTCCTCTGAGTCACGCTCTGCCTGTGATGGCCTTGGCAATGGTGGGGGGCTGTTTGGCCTGGCCCTATGCTGGTCCTGCTGCAGCTGTTTTTGCAAGATCATATTATGTACCATAGCACATACCATGACAATTTGGGTACATGTAGTTGGTGAGTACTGCAAGGCTCCACCAGATGTGTCCAGACACCGGAACCGTGACTTGAGGAGCCCAAACACACGCTCTGTTACATTACATGTTTGTGCGTGTGCCTCATTATGGCATTCCTGTTCAGGTGTTGGTGCATTTCTGATGGGTGTCATCAGCCACGGCTTCAGTGCATAACCTGCATCCCCCACTAGGTGTCCATGTGGGATGTCCCCATTGGCAAATGTCTGGTACAGCTGCGTCAAATGCCAGATATGGGAATCATGGTAGCTCCCAGGGCAGCCAGCACACACATTCATTATTATGCCCTGGGCATCACACATGACCTGGCAGTTGATAGAGGGGAAGCCCTTGTGGTTAATGTAGGCCCTACCCCACTCACCGGCTGGTGCTTTGATGCATATGTGCATGCAGTCTATTGCACCCACTACCTCAGGGTATTCCGCTATTTGCTGGAAGAGATGCATATTGCTGGCCAATACCTCACGGGCATTGGGGAAATATACATGATCACCGACATGTGCTGACATGGCATCCAGGAACTGGTGCAGTACCCTGGAGGCTGATGCCTGTGATATCCCCATCATATCACCAGTTGGTCTCTGGAAGGTACCTGTTGCTAGTATTCTTAGGCCAACACATACCTTGGTTTCCACTGGAATGGGTTCCCCTCTGTTGGTTCTGTGTGTGAGGCGTGGCCTGCACAGCTCAACAATTTGCTGCAGGAGGTCTCTGTCCACTCTATAGTGCTCCACTATCTCCAGCTCATGTAACCCATGGTAGGTGACCCTGGGCCTGTACACTCTTCTCCGTCTCCTCACTGTGGGTTGTCTGGCACTATTTGCATTGTCACCACCTTCAGCAAGTCGCCTATGTCTCCTTATGACAGCTATGGCAGCCCCTAGCATTTCTGCTCTGAGTTCAGCTTTTTCAGTTTTCACTTCTAATAGCTTACTCCTGTCTTGCAGTGTCTCTTGAGAGAAACATCCTGCACTGCTGTTTGCAGAGTTTTAAGTGCTTGGCTGGGCTACTATTCTGCCTGTGTAATTGCCTGCTTCTAATTGTTTTCACTTGCTAGCTCCAGCAGTATTCCCTGCTAGCTTCCTACTAATTCTGTTGCTTCCTTTTTCCTCTCTGTTTCCTCAGGGGGGAGCAACGCGCATACCAGCAGAAATGTGCTCACAGTGGCTTACATGCGCGCACACATGCTTACATGGTTTAGAATCTTCTTATTCAGGTTAAAACATGTGCACACCAGTGCAAACAGTCTTACAAGTCTGCCAACAGGCTCCCACATGCTCAGTCTGCCTTACACGCGAGCACACTGCTCTACTCGTGCCTCATGGTGCACACACGTGAGCATGCACGCCCAGCAAGAAACTTTGGTGTAAGCAACAGTGTACACCTTCCATTTCTTGACTTTCCCATGCTTATCTTGTGGCACTCCTCTTTCCAGGATATGTGTCTGACATCTGTCATGTAACACTGACCTCCAATGAACTGCATTTCTTTCTGCCATTCCCCCCTGTGATGTCACCTATCTCCTACTCTGTTCCTCCCCCTTATGTAACTCTTACACTACTCAGAATGTGCTCATTTGCTATGTGGCAGTGGGATTCAGTGTCCTAACACTCATTTACATCAGATTGCCTACTAATGCTTAGTTACATGTCTTAGACTCAACTTCCCCCTTAGCAACCACTAAACGGTGGCCATGTTGTTTTTGGTCTGCTGGTCCCTGCATTGTAAATCCATGTATTGCATAAAACCCACATTTGTGGGTTTATAACCTTCATTTTTATACTGAGAAAACTTAACACTCCACAAAACTGTAAAATACGAATATTGACTGCTATACCCTTGAGAATAAAGTGCACCTTGTGTAATACTCACGTATTTTATTGAATACACAAAGTTCCAATTAACACACAAGCTGGAAATAAAAAAGCCCACGTACTGTTCGTACTCTTTAAGTTTGTCCAACTAGTTGACACAGGCAACCAAAAGGTAAAAGTCCAGTCCTGGGTTCTCGTTTTTAGTCAAAGTAGTTAAAAATGTCCATACGTTGTTTGCTGCAATGCAAACCCAATGGCAATTGAGTGCTGGTTAAGTAAATACAAGTTCCATATTAGAATTCAGGTTGGTTCGCATACAGATAAACCCTCCGGATAACCAGCACTAGAGAGAGTTGTTACAAATTCCGTAAGAGAATGTACCCTAGTCCGCTTATAGGTAATCTCATACGGTTGCCAGCACTAGTACATTATTGCTGCCATAAAGATGAACATAAGCCCAGTCTGGATAAAAAAGAAAAAATACTCCAAATGAGTTCCGACAGCACAAGTTGTCACACTGCTCACGAACAAAGTAGCGTTAAACGCAACCAAGCGTTTTTGATTCAGATACGTATCTGAACTTCATCAGACAAAACGCTGACTTTTTGGTCAGTTAGAATTTAAATACACCCAAGTGATGAGGGTAGTCTGACATAAATTATGTAAGCTTCTAATTGACCACGTTTAAAGGCAACCTAGTGTTTGAAACTGCTCTATCTAAACCATATCAAATAATTAAAATTTTAAAATAAATGTTTATACACAAACTATTAGTGTTATTGCATGTTTGAAATAATAAACTTCACATTAAACTAAAATGAATACCTAAAACAACTAGTACTTGAGTACTAGGATCCCCACTAAGTGTTTGTAATATGTACTGTTGTATACAGTTCTGAAACAATTTATAAGTAAACAATAACCGACCTATGGCAATAAATATTTAAAACATATCCTGTCCTTCAATACTTATGTTGTTATTGTAGGAACCATGTGTGTTCCATTAAATTATTTTAGATTATAACTGATGGTGAATAAATTTCTAAAGTGGACAAACAATAAGCATTAGTGTTTCTTAACATTAAATTACTAAAATATTCTCTCTATAACTAAAGAACAAGAAAATGTATTTAAAAATAAATTATGAATCAACAAATAATTAACTAATTTATACAAATGTAATTTTATATATGTGTATATATTTATATATTCCCTTGAATCAATAATAAAAATTAATTTAAATATTTAAGTCCATCTAATATATTATAAATATTCAAATATAAAATTATTATCAGACATTAAGAAATATCCTAATAAATATACAAATAGTTGTTTATTTATATAAATTTATTACAAAATGTTAAAATGTAAATGTCTCGTATTTATGTAAAAAATATGTATGTATATAAATGTATTTAAAAAAACCCTCAAAACTGTTAATAGTGTCAACAAATATACAGAAAATTCCACTTATCTTAATAAGCTTTTCATTTTTAGCACACATGCAAGGGAACAAAATTCATTAAGTCCTGGCTCTCTATATGCAGCTAGACGTAATTGCCAGGACAATTCATTTTTTTCCAATTCTAGTTTCAAGAAATTGTCAGTTATATAGTCAACCTTATTTGACCTATTCCTAATTTGGCTGATTACCATAAATGTAAAACTATGGCCTACATTTAAGTTACAATGTCTAGCAAGAGCATTTTCATCTTTGTTCTTTCTAATTGCATAAATATGCTCATAAATTCTGTCCCTTAGACGTCTGTCCGTTTTCCCAACATAAAATGATGTACAATGTGTGCACTGAGCTAGATAGACAATTGCTTTTGAGTTGCAGTCAAATGAATCTTTGACATAATACTTTTCTTTCCTAATTACATACATTTCAGATTCCTCAATGTAGGAACAATACCTACATGCCCCACATTTATGGGTACCCCTATTGTTTTTCTTCACATTATGTTTTTGTTCTAACAATTTTTTCATATTTGTACCTCATCTGTATGTAACTATAGGACCAAAGTTTAAAATCTTTGCAAGATCTTTATCCAGTGTTAACCAGTACCAATATTTTCTCAATGCCCTACGTATGTCCAAAGCTTCTGGGCAATACGTAAAAGTAAATGCAATGGTGTAATTCTTTACCATATCTACTCTGTTGTCATTTAGCCCTTGTTCTAATGTAAAAGGCTGTGCTAAAGGTACTTGAGTGCCCTCACTTGTTGCATCATTTATTGTATATGTTATAATTCCATGATCACCATGCGGGATAGCATTATATATCCCTGTTCTTCTTTTACCAATTACTTCTTGGAATATTTCATCTAAGAATTCTGATGGGTAACCTCTACTATAAAACATTTGGTACAATAATGTACATTCTTTATCAAAGTCCTCCTCTAGTGTAATCATCCTAGCCACTCGAACAAGTTGACCTTTAACTACTGATTTTTTCTGATGGCTAGGATGTGCACTTGTAAAGTGAAGAAAGGTGTTCGAATAGGTGCTTTTTCTATAATTTTTTGCTACGTAACCTGCTGTGCTCTTACTAAGTTCGACATCCAAGAAGTTGATAGAATTTTCTTGGTAATTTTTTGTAAATTTAAAAAATGAAGTGGTTGTATTAAAAAAATCAACAAGTTGTTCTGCTTGTTCTTCTTGACCTCTTAAAATAATAAATATATCATCTAAAAATCTCTTATATATAAAAATTATGTTGTTCCATTGACTATTAAAGATATGATTTGTTTCCCAGTAGGCCATAACTAGGTTTGCAAAGCTTGAACCTACTGGTGACCCCATTGCTACTCCTATTTTTTGAATATACAACTCATTTTCAAAAGACACAAAGTTGTATTTCAAAATAATGTCTAGTAGTTGTTCTACTACCATACATTTGTTAGTGGTAGCTCCTTTTGATCTAATAAAGTCCACTACCCATTCTATGCCTACATCATGTGGTATGCAAGAATAGAGGTCAGTAACATCTACAGTTAAAAAATTGTGTGTAATGTCAAATATTGTACATTGCATCTCTTCAAGGAATGACCATGAATCTTTAAGAATTTGTTTTTCTTTGCATACGTAGTTTTTTAGTATAGAATCTACCAATTTTGCACATGCATATGTCATGGATTGTCTTGCATCCACCAGTGCCCTAAATGGTGGATTAAGTAGGTCTTTATGAAGCTTTGGAATCCCAAAAATTTTTGGGATTCTTGGTGTCAACATAGTTAGGTAGTGTTTTTGACTAATATCTATTAGTCCATCTAAAAACATGTCACTAATAAAAATCTTAATATTATTAAATGCTTTATTAAGTTGGTTCATATTTGATAACTCATAAGTATCTTTTTCCAAAAGTGCTGCCATGATATTAGAATAATCTGTGTTGTACATCACTACCAGGCCTCCACCTTTGTCTGGCTTCATAAATCCCAATGGAAGGCTCCTCAGGTGCATTAACAATTCTATTTCATCTTATGCCATGTTAGAATTGTGCTACTCTTTCTTGCTGTTTATTATATATCTAAATTCATTTTCACACAACTGTTCATACATATTTAAAGTAGCATTTTGGGGGGGATTGTATGTGCTTGCTACCCTTAATTCATTTTCATTAACACTAGTGTTACCAAGCAGGATACTCAAATTGAGCTTGCGGATAAATAATTTAAAATCGATCAATAATTCCGCAATAGCACATCTCTTAGATGGTACAAATGTTAGCCCTTTGGAAAATAATTCCACAAGAGTTTGGTCTATATAACATTCAGTGAAATTGTAGATTTTAAAATCACCTTCCCTATTAGTCAAGATCTCATGCAATTTCAACCCTGAAATTTGTTGCTGCTACGGGTGTTGTATTTTTTCTTTACCCCTTGTTGTTGATTCATTTTCCAGGTTCCCCCCTTCCCCCTCTGTAGTTTTTTTGATATTGTTGTTGTTGGTCTTGGCCTTGCCATTCATCATCAATCACAGGATCCTGGTGAATTCCTCCTTGTGGAATGTCTTCTAATTCAAAAATGTCACCATCAAAGCTGTCATTGATTACATTATTGTTATGAAAGCTCTGGGTGTGACCATTACTAACATTTTTGTTCCATGTTGTTCTTTCTTTATTCCTTTTTGTATTTTGTTCTGTGTTACCCCTCGGGTTACGTATACTATTCTGGGAAGTGGGGGGTTTTGGGAAAGCTAACCCTTCCTGGTATGCTTTCAAATCTCTGTTTAATTTCTTTATCTTGTTAGTTTTTAGTTTATTCATTTGTTGGGCAATACTTGATAGTGTCCTGTTGTATTCAAATTCATATCTGTTGTAGTCAATGTCATTTTTAATTTCTTGTTCTAGAGTAGTAGTTTCACTTATCAAATTATTCAATGTAATTTGATAATGTTTAGTCTGACATCGAAGTATTTCCAGACCATGGTTGTTATAAATTGAAATAAGTTTATTATAAAAATCTGTCCCATATTCTAACCCCATAGGGTATGAATAATGTCTTAAGCCCTTAGGCACTATTTTTTCTTTCAGACATCTGTTGAAATAATTCAGCTCTAATTGGAGCTTTTTAATTTTAAAAAGCTTATTGTCGAATAATTTTAACTTGTCCACTATATTACCATTAGTATCATTGTCAGTCATTAAAATGGCCCCTTCTGATGAAAGGTCCATATTTAGTTCATTATTTAACCAAGTATTTAGGTCAAAGTTGTTTACAATAACAGTTTCAGTTACCTCTTGTGTTTCTCTTGTGCGCCTTCATTGTGGTAAACCATTATTTCCACTAGTTGTTGCCTGTGCCCCACCTGTCTCTGTTGGAGTATTGTTACTTTGACTGAGTCTATTGTTGCCGGAGTTGGTAGCAAAGTCCACCTTTTCCGATAAGCGGTCAAGCCGTTGATTAATTAATTCCAAAAGTTGCGTCAAATTTCCTTGTGTTAAAGGTTCTTCTTTGTTTAAAACTTCCATCCTCTATGGTATGCAGCCAATGGACAAGTTAGCAAACTGAGAAAACTTAACACTCCACAAAACTGTAAAATACGAATATTGACTGCTATACCCCTGAGAATAAAGTGCACCTTGTGTAATACTCACGTATTTTATTGAATACACAAAGTTCCAATTAACACACAAGCTGGAAATAAAAAAGCCCACGTACTGTTCGTACTCTTTAAGTTTGTCCAACTAGTTGACACAGGCCAAAGGTAAAGTCCAGTCCTGGGTTCTCGTTTTTAGTCAAAGTAGTTAAAAATGTCCATACGTTGTTTGCTGCAATGCAAACCCAATGGCAATTGAGTGCTGGTTAAGTAAATACAAGTTCCATATTAGAATTCAGGTTGGTTCGCATACAGATAAACCCTCCGGATAACCAGCACTAGAAAGAGTTGTTACAAATTCCGTAAGAGAATGTACCCTAGTCCGCTTATAGGTAATCTCATACGGTTGCCAGCACTAGTACATTATTGCTGCCATAAAGATGAACATAAGCCCAGTCTGGATAAAAAAGAAAAAATACTCCAAATGAGTTCCGACAGCACAAGTTGTCACACTGCTCACGAACAAAGTAGCGTTAAACGCAACCAAGCGTTTTTCGTTCAGATACGTATCTGAACTTCATCTATCTAAACCATATCAAATAATTAAAATTTATTAGTGTTATTGCATGTTTGAAATAATAAACTTCACATTAAACTAAAATTAACACCTAAAACAACTAGTACTTGAGTACTAGGATCCCCACTAAATGTTTGTAATATGTACTGTTGTATACAGTTCTGTAACAATTTATAAGTAAACAATAACTGACCTATGGCAATAAATATTTAAAACATATCCTGTCCTTCAATACTTATGTTATTATTGTAGGAACCATGTGTGTTCCATAACATAAGTATTGAAGGACAGGATATGTTTTAAATATTTATTGCCATAGGTCAGTTATTGTTTACTTATAAATTGTTTCAGAACTGTATACAACAGTACATATTACAAACATTTAGTGGGGATCCTAGTACTCAAGTACTAGTTGTTTTAGGTATTCATTTTAGTTTAATGTGAAGTTTATTATTTCAAACATGCAATAACACTAATAGTTTGTGTATAAACATTTATTTTAAAATTTTAATTATTTGATATGGTTTAGATAGAGCAGTTTCAAACACTAGGTTGCCTTTAAACGTGGTCAATTAGAAGCTACGTAATTAATGTCAGACTACCCTCATCACTTGGGTGTATTTAAATTCTAACTGACCAAAAGTCAACGCGTTTTGTCTGATGAAGTTCAGATCGTATCTGAATCAAAAAGCTTGGCAGTTTGCTTAACGCCACTTTGTTCGTGAGCAGTGTGACAACTTGTGCTGTCAGAACTCACTTGGAGTAATTTTTCTTTTTTATCCAGACTGGGCTTATGTTCATCTTTATGGCAGTAAGAATGTACTAGTGCTGGCAACTGTATGAGATTACCTATAAGCGGACTAGGGTACATTCTCTTACGGAATTTGTAACAACTTCCTCTAGTGCTGGTTATCCGGAGGGTTTATCTGTATGCGGAGCAACCTGAATTCTAACATGGAACTTGTATTTACTTAACCAGCACTCAATTGCCATTGGGTTTGCATTGCAGCAAACAACGTATGGACATTTTTAACTACTTTGACTAAAAACGAGAACCCAGGACTGGACTTTTACCTTTTGGTTGCCTGTGTCAACTAGTTGGACAAACTTAAAGAGTACGAACAGTACGTGGGCTTTTCTATTTCCAGCTTGTGTGTTAATTGGAACTTTGTGTATTCAATAAAATACGTGAGTATTACACAAGGTGCACTTTATTCTCAAGGGTATAGCAGTCAATATTCGTATTTTACAGTTTTGTGGAGTGTTAAGTTTTCTCAGTTTGCTAACTTGTCCATTGGCTGCATACCATAGAGGATGGAAGTTTTAAACAAAGAAGAACCTTTAACACAAGGAAATTTGACGCAACTTTTGGAATTAATTAATCAACGGCTTGACCGCTTATCGGAAAAAGTGGACTTTGCTACCAACTCTGGCGGCAATAGACTCAGTCAAAGTAACAATACTCCAACAGAGACAGGTGGGGCACAGGCAACAACTAGTGGAAATAATGGTTTACCACAACGAAGGCGCACAAGAGAAACACAAGAGGTAACTGAAACTGTTATTGTAAACAACTTTGACCTAAATACTTGGTTAAATAATGAACTAAATATGGACCTTTCATCAGAAGGGGCCATTTTAATGACTGACAATGATACTAATGGTAATATAGTGGACAAGTTAAAATTATTCGACAATAAGCTTTTTAAAATTAAAAAGCTCCAATTAGAGCTGAATTATTTCAACAGATGTCTGAAAGAAAAATAGTGCCTAAGGGCTTAAGACATTATTCATACCCTACGGGGTTAGAATATGGGACAGATTTTTATAATGAACTTATTTCAATTTATAACAACCATGGTCTGGAAATACTTCGACGTATGACTAAACATTATCAAATTACATTGAATAATTTGATAAGTGAAACTACTACTCTAGAACAAGAAATTAAAAATGACATTGACTACAACAGATATGAATTTGAATACAACAGGACACTATCAAGTATTGCCCAACAAATGAATAAACTAAAAACTAACAAGATAAAGAAATTAAACAGAGATTTGAAAGCATACCAGGAAGGGTTAGCTTTCCCAAACGCCCCCACTTCCCAGAATAGTATACGTAACCTGAGGGGTAACACAGAACAAAATACAAAAAGGAATAAAGAAAGAACAACATGGAACAAAAATGTTAGTAATGGTCACACCCAGAGCTTTCATAACAATAATGTAATCAATGACAGCTTTGATGGTGACATTTTTGAATTAGAAGACATTCCACAAGGAGGAATTCACCAGGATCCTGTGATTGATGATGAATGGCAAGGCCAAGACCAACAACAACAATATCAAAAAAACTACAGAGGGGGGAAGGGGGGAACCTGGAAAATGAATCAACAACAAGGGGTAAAGAAAAAATACAACACCCGCAGCAACAACAAATTTCAGGGTTGAAATTGCATGAGATCTTGACTAATAGGGAAGGTGATTTTAAAATCTACAATTTCACTGAATGTTATATAGACCAAACCCTTGTGGAATTATTTTCCAAAGGGCTAACATTTGTACCATCTAAGAGATGTGATATTGCGGAATTATTGATCGATTTTAAATTATTTATACGCAAGCTCAATTTGAGTATCCTGCTTGGTAACACTAGTGTTAATGAAAATGAATTAAGGGTAGCAAGCACATACAATCCCCCCCAAAATGCTACTTTAAATATGTATGAACAGTTGTGTGAAAATGAATTTAGATATATAATAAACAGCAAGAAAGGGAAGCACAATTCTAACATGGCACAAGATGAAATAGAATTGTTAATGCACCTGAGGAGCCTTCCATTGAGATTTATGAAGCCAGACAAAGGTGGAAGCCTGGTAGTGATGTACAACACAGATTATTCTAATATCATGGCAGCACTTTTGGAAAAAGATACTTATGAGTTATCAAATACGAACCAACTTAATAAAGCATTTAATAATATTAAGATTTTTATTAGTGACATGTTTTTAGATGGACTAATAGATATTAGTCAAAAACACTACCTAACTATGTTGACACAAAGAATCCCAAAAATTTTTGGGATTCCAAAGCTTCATAAAGACCTACTTAATCCACCATTTAGGGCACTGGTGGATGCAAGACAATCCATGACATATGCATGTGCAAAATTGGTAGATTCTATACTAAAAAACTATGTATGCAAAGAAAAGCAAATTATTAAAGATTCATGGTCATTCCTTGAAGAGATGCAATGTACAATATTTGACATTACACACAATTTTTTAACTGTAGATGTTACTGACCTCTATTCTTGCATACCACATGATGTAGGCATAGAATGGGTAGTGGACTTTATTAGATCAAAAGGCGCTACCACTAACGAATGTATGGTAGTAGAACAACTACTAGACATTATTTTGAAATACAACTTTGTGTCTTTTGAAAATGAGTTGTATATTCAAAAAATAGGAGTAGCAATGGGGTCACCAGTAGGTTCAAGCTTTGCAAACCTAGTTATGGCCTACTGGGAAACAAATCATATCTTTAATAGTCAATGGAACAACATAATTTTTATATATAAGAGATTTTTAGATGATATATTTATTATTTTAAGAGGTCAAGAAGAACAAGCAGAACAACTTGTTGATTTTTTTAATACAACCACTTCATTTTTAAAATTTACAAAAAATTACCAAGAAAATACTATCAACTTCTTGGATGTCAAACTTAGTAAGAGCACAGCAGGTTACGTAGCGAAAATTTATAGAAAAAGCACCTATTCGAACACCTTTCTTCACTTTACAAGTGCACATCCTAGCCATCAGAAAAAATCAGTAGTTAAAGGTCAACTTGTTCGAGTGACTAGGATGATTACACTAGAGGAGGACTTTGATAAAGAATGTACATTATTGTACCAAATGTTTTATAGTAGAGGTTACCCATCAGAATTCTTAGATGAAATATTCCAAGAAGTAATTGGTAAAAGAAGAACAGGGATATATAATGCTATCCTGCATGGTGATCATGGAATTGTAACATATACAATAAATGATGCAACAAGTGAGGGCACTCAAGTACCTTTAGCACAGCCTTTTACATTAGAACAAGGGCTAAATGACAACAGAGTAGATATGGTAAAGAATTACACCATTGCATTTACTTTTACGTATTGCCCAGAAGCTTTGGACATATGTAGGGCATTGAGAAAATATTGGTACTGGTTAACACTGGATAAAGATCTTGCAAATATTTTAAACTTTGGTCCTATAGTTACATAAAGACGAGGTACAAATATGAAAAAATTGTTAGAACAAAAACATAATGAGAAGAAAAACAATAGGGGTACCCATAAATGTGGGGCATGTAGGTATTGTTCCTACATTGAGGAATCTGAAATGTATGTAATTAGGAAAGAAAAGTATTATGTCAAAGATTCATTTGACTGCAACTCAAAAGCAATTGTCTATCTAGCTCAGTGCACACATTGTACATCATTTTATGTTGGGAAAATGGACAGACGTCTAAGGGACAGAATTTATGAGCATATTTATGCAATTAGAAAGAACAAAGATGAAAATGCTCTTGCTAGACATTGTAACTTAAATGTAGGCCATAGTTTTAAATTTATGGTAATCAGCCAAATTAGGAATAGGTCAAATAAGGTTGACTATATAACTGACAATTTCTTGAAACTAGAATTGGAAAAAAATGAATTGTCCTGGCAATTACGTCTAGCTGCATATAGAGAGCCAGGACTTAATGAATTTTGTTCCCTTGCATGTGTGCTAAAAATGAAAAGCTTATTAAGATAAGTGGAATTTTCCGTATATTTGTTGACACTATTAACAGTTTTGAGGGGTTTTTTTTAAATACATTTATATACATACATATTTTTTACATAAATACGAGACATTTACATTTTAACATTTTGTAATAAATTTATATAAATAAACAACTATTTGTATATTTATTAGGATATTTCTTAATGTTTGATAATAATTTTATATTTGAATATTTATAATATATTAGATGGACTTAAATATTTAAATTAATTTTTATTATTGATTCAAGGGAATATATAAATATATACACATATATAAAATTACATTTGTATAAATTAGTTAATTATTTGTTGATTCATAATTTATTTTTAAATACATTTTCTTGTTCTTTAGTTATAGAGAGAATATTTTAGTAATTTAATGTTAAGAAACACTAATGCTTATTGTTTGTCCACTTTAGAAATTTATTCACCATCAGTTATAATCTAAAATAATTTAATGGAACACACATGGTTCCTACAATAATAACATAAGTATTGAAGGACAGGATATGTTTTAAATATTTATTGCCATAGGTCAGTTATTGTTTACTTATAAATTGTTTCAGAACTGTATACAACAGTACATATTACAAACATTTAGTGGGGATCCTAGTACTCAAGTACTAGTTGTTTTAGGTATTCATTTTAGTTTAATGTGAAGTTTATTATTTCAAACATGCAATAACACTAATAGTTTGTGTATAAACATTTATTTAAAAATTTTAATTATTTGATATGGTTTAGATAGAGCAGTTTCAAACACTAGGTTGCCTTTAAACGTGGTCAATTAGAAGCTTACGTAATTAATGTCAGACTACCCTCATCACTTGGGTGTATTTAAATTCTAACTGACCAAAAAGTCTTTGTTTTGTCTGATGAAGTTCAGATACGTATCTGAACGAAAAACACTTGGTTGCGTTTAACGCTACTTTGTTCGTGAGCAGTGTGACAACTTGTGCTGTTGGAACTCATTTGGAGTATTTTTTCTTTTTTATCCAGACTGGGCTTATGTTCATCTTTATGGCAGCAATAATGTACTAGTGCTGGCAACCGTATGAGATTACCTATAAGCGGACTAGGGTACATTCTCTTACGGAATTTGTAACAACTCTCTCTAGTGCTGGTTATCCGGAGGGTTTATCTGTATGCGAACCAACCTGAATTCTAATATGGAACTTGTATTTACTTAACCAGCACTCAATTGCCATTGGGTTTGCATTGCAGCAAACAACGTATGGACATTTTTAACTACTTTGACTAAAAACGAGAACCCAGGACTGGACTTTTACCTTTTGGTTGCCTGTGTCAACTAGTTGGACAAACTTAAAGAGTACGAACAGTACGTGGGCTTTTTTATTTCCAGCTTGTGTGTTAATTGGAACTTTGTGTTTTCAATAACCTTCATTTTTATGTTTTATATAGCGCAGCCCGTTGGCGTGGGGCTGTGCTGCGTTTAAACATCGGCGAAAAAAAACAAATTTATTTCTCAAATTTGCATCTGGGTACATTGCCAATGGCCACATATTTGGCCATTGGCATGCTGCCTGACACATATGCACCCTTTATTTGGAGTTGACATGGCTCCATTGTGTTTTTTGCAGAAACGTACTCAGTTGTCAACTGAGTACATTTCTGCAGCTAAAACGGCTCTTACTTCGTGGATCGCTAATCTACCTCATTTGCGTGCCTTTCGGCTGCAAGTGAGGTGATTAGCATATCCACGCCCACTCCGTGAAAGAGACATTTTAGCTGGTCTATTACGCAGAATTTTGGGCTGTTCCTGGATCGCGAGGGCTGCATGGAGTCTTACACTACTCTTAGACTCTGTGCAAGCCTTCATGAATCCTGCCTAAAGTCTTACCACAAAAATACAAGGTGATAAGGGAAAGGACGGGAAGAAATCAAATGCCATAATGGAAGTATCGAATAGAGAAAACTATAAAGTGTTTAAGAGAAGAAGTGTCACTGTTAGAAGAGTATAGGAGAGGGAATAGTTTAATAAAATATTTAGAAAGTTAGACATAATAAAAGCAATGAGCAGTATCAGAACAGACCAGGATCTGTCATACACTATTGTAAATAATAAACTAAAGATATCAGCACAGGCAAAAAAACATAGAAGATATGTGGATAAGTATAAAGGAAAAGTACAAAATAAGCAATTTGTTGATGACCCAAAAAGATTTTATAGAGAATTAAGAAATAAATCAAAATGAATAGAAACACCACCAAAAAAAAGTAATAGACACATTTTAGAGAAATATCTGTGAAGACCTCATAGAACATAACAAAGATGCTGAATGGATAAAAGTGAAAGAAACAGTAAGAAGTTCAAATGTACAGGATATAAAATGTCATGAAGTAACAGCCAGAGAAATTGAAACAAAATTAAGAAAAGCTCCTAAATGGAAAACTACAGGCCCAGATGCAGTATTTAACTTCTGGCTAAACGTATTAACATCTTTACACAAAAATGTAGCTATGAGTAAGAACTACTTATATACACACCCCAGACACCATCCTTTTTTCTGTTAACAACAGGAAAAAAATGATACTCCATCTTAAGAGTGAATCTGCAAGCTATCCTATAAACTATAGACCAATAATTTACCTTCCGACAATGTATAAACTATAAACTGGAGTTGATGTTTACAGAGTTTATAGTCATTTAGAAGAAAACTCGGTCATGACAATAAAACAAAAGGGTAACAAAAGAAAGTAATATGCAATGAAGGATCATTTTGTTGTTAAAGTCATAATAGACAATTGTAAAATGAGGAAAAATCTAAGTATAGCACGGCTAGATTGCAAAAATAAATTTGACAGCATTCCACATTCGTGGATAAAGGAGTGCTTACAGATGTATAAGATACACCCTACATCGATCAATTACATTACAGTGACCATGAAACAGTGGCAAACCACTTTGCAGCTAAGCCATGATCAAGGCCAAATTATTATCCCAGGGATAAAAATTCAAAGGGGGATATTTCAGGCTGACTTTTGGTCACCACTGCTCTTTTGTCCTGCCTTTAACCATTAAGCTGTGTACTGAACAGATTAGGTCATGGTTAAATTGTGGCTCCCAGACAGCAACAAAGTGTAAAGACTTCTTGTCTTCTTTTTGTGGATGATTTAAAACTGTATAGTTCATCAGGTGAGGAGCTGAAAGCATAACTGCAAGTTATCAAAGCTTTCTCAGATGATATAAGAATGTCATTTGGTTTTGATAAATGTGCAAAAACAACATTTAAAGCAGGAAAGCTTCAGCACCAAGAAAATATCAGTCCAGGACAGGAATGTGATATAAATTAAATTGAGCAGGAGGGAGTGTATAAATATTTGGGAATTGATGAAGTATTGAGAATAAAGCATGAACATATGCGAACAAAACTCAGTAAGGAATATTTTAGAAGACTAAAATTAATACTGAAAACAACTGACATCTAGGAACAAAGTTCAAGCTATAAACCAATTTGCTCTACCTGTTCTAAATTATAGTTTGGGGGTGATTGACTGGCCCAAAAAGTAATATATCAATTGGACAGGAAAACAAGGAAAATGCATCACACTTATCAAATAATATATAAAAATCAGTGTATACCAAGATTATATATTCCACGTTCTGAAGGCAGTATGGGCTTCTTTGAAATTGATTACATGTATAGCTCTGCAGTCATAGGACTGCATGCATATCTGCTGACCTCACCAGATCTAAACATAGTGAAAGTTTTAAAACATGAAGAGAACAAATCTAAGATGACTTAACTGCTCAGTTAATCAGAAGCTTATTAGTGTCAAGTAGGAATGCCAACCAAACCATAAGTAGATAAAAATCAGGCAGTAACTGAATGTGCCAAAAAAAGCAAAAGAAAGACTATAAAGAGAAGTATCAGGTAAGAAGGCAAGAAATATGGAAAAAGCATACATATAGTTGCAAGTACAGAAAACTCCTGGAACAACCTCAATTTGATCAAGATCTGATGAAGGAATGGTTAAGGAATTGTGAATTAGAACCAAAAGATAAAAGGTTAATATTAGCAGTCCAGGGTAATGGATTACATACACATTGGTTTACAAAGGTCCATTGAACTTGTGGGAAAAACAGACAAATGCAGGTTCTGTAAAACAGAGTTGGAAACAGTTCCACATCTTGTTGCTTGGTGTGCTACACTAATGGCAGAGGTCTATATACTTAAAGGCATAATAATGTGGCAAGACTGTTGCACTGGGGATTGTGCAAACATTAAACTACTGAAGTAGCTTAGAAGCATTGGAAACATGACCCACAAAGCATTATAGAGAATGATGAAATTTATATCACATGGGATCAGCCATTATCAACAGATGAAAAAATAAATGCAAGGAAGCCAGATATAGTAGTCCATGAGAAGAAGACAAAAGAAGCATTGATCATTGAAACTACTACACCCAGTGATTTCAGTGTCTTACGTGCAGAGACACACAAAGTCATCAAATACCAGGATTTTCAGGCAGAAACAAGAGCAATGTGGAAGAAAGATACCCAGGCAGTTCCAGTAGTAGTAGGAGCAATGGATCTCATAAAAAAGAATTTACAGTCATATTTAGATATAATACTGATACACATAATGCTGTATGTGGGCTGTGTTGTAGTTCCTGTGTTGTCCATTGCCTTACTTGGATAGAAGGAAGTTTCTTAGCTCACCAGTGGGAGTGGGGAACCTTGAATAGCCTACCTGTCCTTGAGGGAAGTGACCTCAGCACAAGAAGCTATAGTAATTGGTCATTTTGGACCATTTCTAGCTCTTTTGAAGTTCCTGGTTAAAATCTGCCTCTGGCATTTTTTTGAAGCCATATTGCTCAGACACAGCTCCACGTGGTCTTGTTGAGTCTTCCTGGCTACAGAGAACTGAAAAAAAGCGACTGCTTTCCTGATTAAGTATCCTGCTGTTTTTTATATTTGTTTTACCTTCTACTGCTTACCTAGAGCAAGGTTTAACTGTTTTCATAGTTATTTACTGCATTTTTTATTATCTGCACTTAAAAGTATATTTTAGTCGAAATTAGTCTAATTCAAGTCGAAAAGTGTTTGTTTGCTGTTTAATTTAATTGTTTGGCTGCCCATGAAAGTGTGCTAGCCTGTACTACTGACTTATTGCCTTTTCTGCATTTAGCATGGAGTTGCCACTAGAGCACCATCGGGCAGCGCCGGTTAAACAAGGTTAAACTATTTCTGGCTCCATAAAGTCTGCTCTTCATTTTTTCTCTTAGAACTGCTCTACTTGTAATCTAAACAATCTATTCTCTATGTGTAAAGCTCAGCACTTGTTCCTAAAGCATTTTTTAGTCAGGTAAAGCACTTCTATATTATACAAAGTACTTCACTAGCTTAAAACCCCCTTGAGTACCCACTTCCCTATAGGTCCTTTCTGACTCAGTTACACAGCAAACTTTTTCATTTCTTCTAGCATGTCAAAGGGTCAGTTGCTAGCATCCTCTCCTGCTCAGCTGGTGAATCTGGGAATATTGAGGCAATGTTACAATTTCCTCATGTACACAGACAACCCTCTCCTCCTCCCACAAAACACAAATACATGCGAGAGATGCACCTATATAGCCAAACTGGAGGCTGAGCTCTCTCAACTCAGGACTGGCAAAACCAGACAGGAGGAGAAGGTAACCACACACGCCATAAACCCAGTCACACATAGAACTATCACAACTACAAATCAAACACATAAACACACAAAGACATACTCGGAGGCACTGATCAAAAATCTACCAAAACAGCAGAGGCCTCCAAAGCAGACACCCAAACAACTGCCACCTCATGACATAACACAAGCAACACATAGATCACAAAGTCAGTGTGCAAATCAGTCACAGCCCTTAAGGCCAAACACAATGCCAGACACACTTGTCATAGGTGACTCCATAGTCAAACACACTGACGTCCCACTCACCAGACTGAACAAGGAGAGGGTCACAGTAAGCTACCTGTCGGGCGCTAGAATCCGCCACATAACACAAGCACTCAGGTCACTCCACAGCAAGTACAAGTATGACTCAGTCATTGTCCATGCCGGTGTGAATGACCTGAGACGTACCTCCCTGGACTACATGAAAAGAGACATAAAGGAGCTCTCAGATTATGTAGCCCAGGCTGGTATGACCCTGACCCTGAGCAGTATCCTACCTTCACCAAGAATGATGCCACAATACAGAGACAAAATGATCAGTTTTAATAACTGGCTTAATTTCTGGTGTCATTCTAAGGGGATCCAATGTCTGTCTGCCTGGAATGACATGCTTGACAAGCCACCCTACTTCGCAAGGGATGGCTTGCACCTGTCACCCCTGGGTTTCCGGATATTGGCTAAGGCTCTTGCTACCCCCATAGTGCCTTTTTTAGACAAGGCTCATATTCTAAACCCACCGCCCTAGAAAACAATAATGGAAAAAAACTAAGGGTAATGCTGCTCAATGCCAGAAGTCTAAATCTCAAGAGGCACACCCTCGAAGCCCTCCTCAGTATGGAGAACATCAATGTCTGTGCTGTAACTGAAACCTGGTTCAAGGCTCCTGAGAGCACCCCGGCACTATCAGGTTTTACCTCATATCATGCGTTCCGGCCCCAAAACCTGGACCGTACCACAAAAGGAGGGGGTGTATCCATATTCATCAAGGATACCCACACCTCCAGGCTGGTGGCAACTGACGAAGCATCAGAGACCATTCAGGTGTAATTAACCATAGGCAAAACTGCTCTACAGTTTGTAGCATGTTACAGGCCACCCTCTCAAACTCAGGAACCCCACACAGCCTTCCTGAAGACACTGGAGAGTATAAATGTCTCTCCAAACACCATCATATTGGGTGACTTCAACTACCCAAACATAGACTGGAAACATTACTCAAGTCCCAATACCCTAGCCCAAAGGTTCCTGGAGTTCATTAACTCAAATGCTATGGAACAACTTGTCACCATTCCCACAAGAGGTGAAAATATACTAGACCTGATCATCACAAACATGGGGACAAAATGCTCCACACCGGAAGTATATCCCTCATTGGTGAGATCAGACCATAAACTAATCTCACTGGAGATCCACATCCCGCCCCCCCCCCAACAAAAAAGACCACAGTGAAGAACTTCTCAAAAGCCAACTTCACACCTCTTAAGACTGGTGTGGTATCCTTCAAGGCCCCTGAGCCATTGGAAACCACAACCCACGCTGCTAAATCCCTTACAAATGCTTTCTACGAGCACCTCCAGGATTGCATGGATCAAGCAATCCCAAATAAAATCAAGACCCTTTCCACCAAAGGCAAGCGCCCGATCTGGTGGACCCCAGCCATAAACAAACTTTACAACAAGAGGAGAAAGCTACTACAAGATAGAGCAAAATCCCTAAAAGGGAAGACATCTCTGATCAATACTAGTAAAAAACTACAATCACTCATAAAATCATCCAAGGCCAACTTTGAGAGAAAAATCGCCAAGGACTCAAAAGACAATCATAAGGCCTTCTTTAGCTATGTTAGAAATCTGGGTGGAAACTCCCAGATATGCTCAGAATTAGTCCAAAATGATACAAAAATCACTGAACCCACAGGCATTGCAAACATACTGGCAGACAGGTTCAGTGAAAATTTCTCCCTTCCCTCCCCCCCAAAAGGAGAAATATCTATCCCAGCAGAGTGTAGCCTCCCAATCATCTCAAATGCCCAGGTGAGAGCTGCTCTCTCTAAAGCTAAAAACACAGCATCAATGGGACCGGATGGTGTCCCCGGCTGTGTGCTACACGAACTCAATGAGGAACTAAACCCACACATAAGGCTGCTGTTTAATCTTAGCCTTACCACAGGATACGTACCCAAAGAGTGGCATATGGCAACTGTGGTCCCACTCCACAAAGGCGGTGCTTCTATGGACCCTGGTAATTACCGCCCCATAAGCTTAACAAGCCTGGTCTGCAAAGCTATGGAGAGGATCATAATGGAACTCATAAATAAAGACATAGGGGACCTACAGACATTGGCTCCTACCCAATTCGGCTTTGTCAAGGGCAGATCATGCCTCTTGAACTTGGTCGACTTTTTTGAAACAGTCACCAAGGCCATTGATGAGGGTAAGGCAGTTCACACAGCCTACCTTGACCTTGCAAAAGCTTTCGACACAATACCTCACTCGGGTATCATAGAAAAGCTCACCAGCTTAAATGTAAACCCATATGTCACAAGATGGGTTGCAAACTGGTTCAAGGACAGAACCCACAGGGTTAGAGTTGCTGGTGCCATGTCAGACTCCAAGCCGGTCACAAGCGGTGTCCCACAGGGCTCAGTCCTGGGCCCCCTCTTGTTCGGCATCTACTTTTCATAAGTGCAGGCAAACATAGGAGGATTGTGGCTGACAAAGTTTGCAGATGACTACAAACTGGGCGCCATAGTTGAAAATCCATCAGACACAGATATCCGTCAGAGAGGTCTCATAGAAACGGATAACTGGTGCCAGAGCCATGGCCTTAAGCTAAACACCAAAAAATGTATAGTCATACCCTTTGGTAAAAACAAGGTAACCCCAAGTTACCACATAGGTGGCAATCCATTAATCACAGAAGAGGTTATCAGGGACAGTCATGGCTTAATGGTAAGTCATGCAGACTACTGTTACCTGGAGACCCAAGTTGACAGTAACCTTTCTTTTGACACTCACATTGCCAAAGTGGTTAGGAGGACCTTCTACATTGCCCACCTGATTATGAAGGGATTCACATCCAGATCAAGGGAGGTCATTGTTCCCCTGTACTCTTCACTTATCAGACCAATGATTGAGTACAATGCCCCATTCGGAATGTATCTTACCCGACACCTGCAGCAATTGGAAAGACCCCAAAAGTTCCTCACCAAAAGGATAAAGGGGCTCAAAAATATGCCATATGCTGCCCGACTGAAGAAACTCCAGCTCTATTCAGTCGCATACCGTCTGCTCAGAGGTGACCTGTGCCTGATATACAAGGCCATGTCCAACCCGGAATTAATGGACATGCTCCACCTCAAAAAATCCAAATCCACCAGAGCCACAAGAGCAAGAGACTTAAACCTCAACATGGATATAAATAGGATGTGCTGGAGGGACAGATTCATCATCCAGAGACTCCCTATGCTGTGGAACAGAATCCCGGTCCATGTGAGACAGAGCACCTCACTGGCTCTGTTCAAGAGGAATCTTGATCAGTGGATGGGAGATCGTAGGTTTACCCCAGGGATCATATCTGTATCACTGCTGGACAGAGGCACGGCAAACTAATGGGTATAGTATTCTTCAACCTAAGGGGTGGTGAAAGCCACACAACTCTGGCTATGCTTATAAATGCCCTAGGGCAGATAGCCTAGTATGAACCTATGAACCTATGAACTGCAGGAGTCAATTCTGGATGCATTGCAGGAGCTGTGAAGAACACTTTTGGTCAGTATCAGAAACTGAAACAATATTAATTTCAACAACTTAATCACACCCTGACTCAGGAATGGGCTCCATTCCTGTCATGACATTAGAAACCCAAAAGTCTTGGAGAAATTAAATCGACATAAGCCAAGCACTATGCACTTTGCAAGGAATCTTAATTTGTTCTATTTTGCCTGAACATAACTGATTTGCTCTCTGGTTGACTAAGCCACTGATTGATTGTGCTGCATTTATGTGCTGAAATTTCATACATGCTACAGAATAAAATCTATCCAGTACAAACAGTCAAATTATTTGTGTTAATTTCATCATCAGGAATATAGTTCACATGAGATAGAATCAGGAAATAATTCAACAGTTGTTCAGCATGTAGTAAACACAAACACAAAGTTTAATATACCTAATACATAGAGCTACACTCAAGTAAGTACAACAGAATCTATTTATTTTAGAATCATAAACCCCACTTCTCAAGATGAGACCATAATTGCTGCAATAGGTTAACAGGAAGACCAAAAAAAGTTATGCCCATACCATTTACATGTGGTTATGGAACCTCAATACCAGATGTGTCTAGACAAATGAAATGGAGAGGCATATAGATAATATTAGCATTAAACAGAAGATACATGAAAAATGACTAATTATAACTTTAAAAATCAATGGTAAAATATAGATACATACACACTCACGTTATTTATATATGTAAGTTTTAATAAGCTCATACTCAGAGAAATGTTGCTATAAAGTCCTGTAACATTATATGATGATCATTGCAATAGAAAATGCTATTTCCCCCTGTATACCAATACACATGGGCAAAATGTGGACATTGCTCAGTTTTCAAGGAAAAATAATATCATCATAACTAACTAAGTAAGTATAACTTGTAAAGAATACAACATACATAGGCAGTATTTGTAGTACAGTTTGCCAAAAGTAGTGCAATTGTAGCAGTTTAACTCAGTCAAGCATCATTATCTTAAGTTGGTGTAAACAAGCAGTCTTCCGTACTACAAGTTCCTTAGCCCACAAGTTCCATATATTGCAGATTAACTCCTTTGGACAAGGTGAATATGCAAATCAGGTGTCAGCTTATTATCATTCATGAATCACTCAAGCTGCTCGAAGTACTGGGCAGGTAAACATGGTGTGTGGACCTACACAATGCTGTGCATATGCCCTAGCAATACAAGAGTGAGTATTGAGAAGTGGGGATGGGTAATGGCTTTCACTCATCAGCAGTAGTACAGAAATAAATAATTAAGGTTTTAAGACTCCTGCCACTTTGATGTACACTTACAGAGGGTAGTTTGTGATTACATTGACTGAGTTAGGAAATAACCTTTATTCCAACTTTATGAATATATGCTTAAGCGGTAACTGTGCCTCTGAGTAAAAGTATCTGTGAGTTATATCAAGTGCATAAAACATAAACATACAAACAGAAAATTTCAAATAATGGCAAATTATAATGCAATCATGTTATAAATGCATCAAAATTGAGTACTGCTCACAAAAGAAAGAGAAGAACATGATATGCGTTCATTTATTTGTACTGTAAAATGATTTATTAGCTTAATTGGTGCAAATATCCCACTCATCCGGACATCTACATGCATTGGCAAAGGACAAATGAGAAAAAAAGGTACATTTTTACCTAAATGTAAAGTGTTCTCTTATTTCTCTGTTCATAATATCTATGTCGAGGAGGCAAATGCTGCTAATCTTTTCAATGTTTTATGTTATTGCCATGGTCTCATGGCTTGAATCTAGACAGGGTGATGTCTGTATGACAGTAGGAATCCTTACTACCCATATTTTCTTGATATAAAACTACAGAAATCATCAGAGACATTTTTCCTTTTTTTTGGCTTCATCTTATGCATGATGCTTGGCATTATGCTTCTGTGAATACCAGCAGCCACTAGCAGTAAAAGATAGTTCACATCCCAAGGCAAAAACGGAAACATTTAATTTGGAATGTCATCAGTAGTGTGGTACAGTGATGCAGCAGATAGCATTGTTGACTTACTGCAAGAGGTTCCCCCATTAGATTAATGGCTGGAGTGCCGCCAGTGTGTCTGCATGTCTTCCCTGTGTCTGAATGGATTTTCTCCAGATATTCCAGTTTCCTCCCACATTCCAAATACATGCAATAGGTGGATGGGCACTATAAATTGGCCCTGGGTATGAGTGAGTGTGTGTGTGTGTGTGTGTGTGTGTGTGTGTGTGTGTGTGTGTGTGTGTGTGTGTGTGTGTGTGTTCTGATAAAACAACTGCAGCAGGGCTAGCCAGCTGGCAGTATAAACTTTGACAGTAGATGATTGTCACTGTTGAAGTAACACTCCGACCCCATGTGCAAAAATGGGAAAAAGGGGTTGTGGATGAATGGATACAGCAATTTGTAGCACAAATGAGATTGGTGCCATTGTGTTTCCATCAGCACTCTAGACAGTACTGATTGCCAAAGAAGACACCTGCTATGTAACTTTCCTGTTGCACAGTGTGATAATGCAGTAAAATGTGAATAGCAGCACCAATAATTAAGGGTTTGATTTTAAACTTTGGATATTTTGAAGTTACTTTTCAGTTAAAAAATGTCTGTGTGTTTGGACTTGAATTATTGTTAACAGTAATACCACATTTTTATATGCTTGATGTAACAAATATGACATGGAATAAATTTGAGGAAATACAATCATCAGCATAATGAATGTGAAATACCGATAATTAATCCAACCCTTTTGAAATATGACAGAGCATGTAATCATGGCAGTAATAAATTGCCTTAAAAAGATGTAACTCTTATTTGTATATGCTGTGTACAAAATACAACATAAACTAATGTAAGCGCCTGTGTGGCCCCTTCCTCAGGAAGTGCTATTACATGAAGGCATATAACATATACATAATGATGTATAACAGAAATGCAAGTTATCACATGGCAAACACTGTTAAAAGATTAAATGTGTCAGAGTAATGCCATAGGTGCTGGGTTCACTTCTATATATGTTAAAAGGAAACCACTCAACTAAATCAGCACACTATTTTTTTATCTTTTTCTATTTTTAATCTTCTGCCTTTACATAAAGCATGGCAATGTGCACTGTTGACTGGCAGAGGTCTCTAGCAGTAAGCAGCAGTTAACTTCTGCAGGTAAAAACTGAACAAATTAGTTTGAGATGCAGTCAGTAAGACAAATGAGACTGGCATTATATGTTTCAGTCAGCACTCTGGACAGTAATGACTGCAGAAAATACACCTGTTATATAACTTTCTGTGTGTCTCAAAGTACTAGTGCAGTAAGTTTGGAGTACTTCAAAACTAAGGCAGGATTTGAATCCATCTTACTGATAATTTTACTGAGGGAGTAGAATATTGTCACAGACTTTTATTGGTAACTTAACATGAAGAACAACTGTCAAGTTGCTACATGAAATTTGCAACACACCTGTGTGTAATGAATGCTAAATAAGGTAACTTTACTCTGTGTGAAGTATATTAAGCATAACAATAATCATAGTTAATATAAAATACACGTGTGTGTGTGTGTGTGTGTGTGTGTGTGTGTGTGTGAGTGTGTGTGTGTGTGTGTGTGTGTGTGTGTGTATGTGTATGTATATATATATATATATATATATATATATCGGTCCACTTCAATATACTGACTTTCAAAATGCCTAAACTCAAAATATCGAGACCAAAATCTCTAAAGCTCAAAATACTGAAAACTCAAAATACTGATAACACACAGGATACCAACACTTATTATATTGCAGCACAAATACATACTGAAACAAATAAAACACAAACCATATTACTTTTCTCCAAGTACACTTTAGTGTAGTGAAGTGCGATCTCGGAGTTGATATATTTAAGTAGCAGGGGGGCTTGGCCCCCTGCCTATACTTGTAGAAGAGTAATATGTTTCTGTATGTAATTCTGCTGCAATATAGTTGTGTTGCTGCACTGTGTTTTTTTTTTTTGATATTTTGAGTTCCAGTATTTTGAGTTTTCAGTATTTTGAGCTTTAGAGATTTTGGTCTTAGTATTTTGAGTTTATGTATTTTGAAGGGCAGTATTTTGAAGTGGACCCATATACATATATATATATATATATATATATATATATATATATATATATATATATACATATATTTATATGTATTTATATAAATACATAAATATATATATATATATATATATATATATATATATATATATATATAAATACATATATATATATATATATATATATAAATACATATATATATATATATATATATATATATATATATATATATAATAGTTACAATATTTTTGGAAGGAAGAAAACAATTCAACACAAATATCATTATTACAATATTCCTTTTAAAATATTTATGGTTCCTTCCTCAAAATATTTTACTGAGCTCATTCAAATCAATCCATAGGAAATAGATTCACAGCAATAAATACTGGTGTCCAAATCTAACTCCTTTAAAATAACAAGTGAAAGTCAAACGAGAGGCTTTTCCTAATTAGATCTCCACTCATGTACTCATTGTTACACCTCAATTTACAAGCTAAAAAATTTTGTTCTTCTGTGGCATTGATATTAGTCTGTAAAATGTGTGCCCCACCAACTCATTATGTCCCAATTTATATACTTTTACCTCTTACCAACACTGATTATTATTGACATCTTAGAGTATGACAGGTTATGTCATATCCGTGTATCACAAGAGTGCAAACCTTTTTTAGGTACTGTTAAAGTGATAAACCTACTAACATAGCAAATAAAACCCAAAGGAACCTAAAGGTTTTACTGGTAAGTGCTAGGAGCCTTAACAAGAAACTCCACACCCTACAGGATTTCCGCACTTGAAGAACATAAACATCTGGGCCATTACTGAGACATGGTTTAAAGCTGCAGAAAGTACTCCAGCAGTGCAAGGTTATTGTGCCTTCCATACATTTAGACCATCAGACACACAGAGAGATTATAAAGGTGGAGATGCCTTGATCTACATTACAAGTGTACCTCGAGGTTAGCTAAACAGGATGATACCCTGGAGTTCATCCATGTGCAAATCATCCTGGATAGAGTCCCTTGCTATATCTTAGCAAGTTGTAGGTCACCATCTATGTCACAAAAATCCCACTACTCTTATCTAGACCTATTGGAGGCACTCTCCAACAACCATACAGTCTATTCATGGGAGACATTAATTATCCCTCTATAGACTGGGAAACATACACTGCCTACAACTTTTTAGGCATAACATTTTTTACACTTTATTAACACAAATGTCTTTGATCAGTTAGTGCTTACTCCAACCAGAGGTTCAAACACACTATGCCTAGTCCACACCAATATGGGAGTGTGCTGCACTGTTCCTCCATGTTATGTCATGTCCTTACTGAAACGGTCATCAGGGGAGTACCACAGGGCTACATGCTGAGCCCACTCTTGTTTGGCATCTACTTTTCAGAGGTCAAGGCTGTCATCAATGGTCTCTGAAACCCTTATCTAGACCTATTGGAGGCACTTTTGTTTCATGAACTTTAATATAGGATACATTTTAGTGGATATTTTTCTTATGCACCATCAGGTTTTCCCCATATAATATTAAGTCATATTTATTATGATTCATTGAAACAAATAAATTTAAATACAGGATACATTTTAGTGGATATTTTCCATTTGTATTATGAGGTTTTCCTTACATAACACTAAGTTATATTTATAATGATTTATTGAAACAACAACTGAGATATGTTGGGAAGGATATCATTCTTTTCCTTATTATTTATATGTATTATATGATTACATATTTTGTCTGTCTCAGAGTTGTTGTTTTTTATATATATTTTTTCTGTATCCTAAAATGGCATGTGTCCTTTCAATTATGGTACATGCCCCTTTAAATGGGTACTATAAATATGGTACTTATGTGGTGGTGAGTTCTTTAACTGTTTCAACATGTAGCATTGATAAAGGCTTTATGATAGCCGAAACCGGTTTGCTTTTATAATGGTGTTTTGCCATTATATGCAGTATGTTTGTTAAATAAACATTTTTGTCTACGAGCGATTCCTACGTGCTGGCTCGTTTTTTTGAATTTTACTGGTTGGTTGGGGCCGTGCACGTTGTCCTGCGTGCGTGAATCTTTTGTCAGGAGTTCTACACATCCTTTCTTCGCGCTGGGGACACTTGGATTGCTCAAATTACACTCTCTGTTATTTTCGTGGTTGTTGGAGCAGTTGGAGATTCACCATGAGTTGTATCCTGATAGCATTTGTTCATGGAAGCATTGTTGGTTCATAATTTATCACCCAAGGTTTTCCTGTTTTCACAAGGTTTGAAAGTAACTGACGACCATAACGATTTTCAGTTTGGACTCTGTGACTTAAATAAGGTACTGTTTTTTGGCCCGGGACATGGTTTATTTTTAAATTTCATCATTTTTCATGGTTTGGTCATATTTTTGGATTCTAGTGTTTGGGAATTATATGTCTACAACAAGGATGTGGTCGAACTATATTGGAGCTCTACGTGGAAATTTGGGCCCAATTATATTCAGCATATCTCTGGATTAAGCATTTGTATCTGGTTGTTCGCTCGCAAACACGGAATACTCTAAGCTGATTGAGACTGTCGACTATCTTTTGGTTATTTGATATAATGTCCTGTAATTAGATAGTTTATTTATGTGTGCTATTTATATGTGTTATTATGGAACATTGAGTATTGATAGGCTAACATATTTGTGGCGTTTGCATTACATCTTTGCGAAGGCGTTTTAGCCTGGGTTTAATGACATCTAGTTAGGATCTTGGAATATTGTGTTGTAACCAAGTTACATGTTTTTTACGTATTTCTTTGGTCTATTACTTAGGGGCTTTTAACGTTGCCCTTTTACCAACGACCAGTTCACATATTTTTGTTGGGGACATTTGAACGATTGTTGTTCCTTATATGTTCGCCCTTGGGGGATTATGTACAATTTACAAAATACATATGCGTTTTTGTAATTTGTCAATACAATACAGAAATTTAAATACAATTGACATTTGGTTTCTGTCAAGGGGTTACAGGTTTTGTATGATACATCATTAGAGGATTGAGGCCTGGTTTTTAAAATTACGGGCTCTTGTCTATACAGGCGTTGGTACTTAGTTTTTCTAAATTGAAACATAGTGATTAGGATATATTTATCTAATTATATACATTTTTTGGGGACTTCATTTGTATAAATACATCTTTTTACTGGATTATATATGGGCTCAGGTCCTGACATATACTATTTTTAGGGGTTATAAGCCAGACATAGTTTTCCGAGTTGCCACGATTTTCATTCACTATATATTGGAACTATTAAGTATTGCCAGTTGAATGTCCACAAAGGGTTTCATCTACAACATTTTCTGATTTTGGCAGATGATTATTTTCTTACGGTGGCAATATACAGTACAATGGTATGACAGGCAGAGACGCAAGTCGGCCCTTTTTGATGATTTAATATTTAATATCTAAAAAATTTTTTGGATCTTGCTTATTAACATCCATTTTTGGATAAGCTGTGTTTTTTTGTCTGCATTTATAAATTGCAGTTTAAACCATCATATCTATAAACAAGTTGGAGACGAAGGTCCATTATTTCTGTTCTTGGCCATTTATAGTAAGGGAATTATATCATATCTAGTTTTTCAACAGGATCAATGTATAATTACATGGTTTGTGGGATGTTAACTCCTTTTTATGGACATTACTACTAATATCAGTTATTGATTATCAAAAGTGTGAATTTGCATTTGGTGGTCACTCGGGAATTCTATGTGGTTATATCACTCTTTGGTTATTTAACTATATTGTTTAGCCATGGATATAAGTGATATATTGAGGGGGCTTTCGGCTGACCAGGATAATTTAGAGGTTTTTAGCCTAAATATTGCATCAGGACCTGATCCCACTAATACAATACCAGATGGTCAATCCCAATGTAACATTATGTTCTCTAAGCTTAACAGACATATGAAGACTTCACGTACCAATGTTTGGCACTTGAAACTTTTCAAAGCCTACAAAACCAAAGATATTACCCCGAGGGGACTAAGGGTCCGTATACAACCCCTTGTGGCTAACATAGATAGTGAATTGTCTAGAGAATGGGCGGAAGCACAACATTTATCATCCATGCATTTTGTTGATTGTTTATTGCGTTCTTATGACAGGACAATACAAAGTCAACTTATAGAGATTCAAACTTTGTGTGGGGAGGTAGAACAATTTAAACAAGAAGTGTCTACAGCATGTTTCAGACCTGGCCAAGGAACTTTCTACATTGGAAAAACAGCTTATGAAACGAAAAATCAATAAGTTTAATCGTGATCTTATGGACTATGAAAAAGGGAAACCTTTTGTTAACCAGAAATCAGTTAGATTTCAGGATTTCAAAAATATTAATACTAACAAAAAAAGACCAAGGTCCATTTTGAGACATCACAAGGTCACGTCTGATGCTACCTCTGAGGAGGACACTTCCTCTGCTACAGATGGGGAGTGTTTTTCACGCCAAGTGTCCCCAGCTGCAAAAAGAAAACAGCCACCCCCTTTAGAGCTAGGGGTAGGAGGCGGGGGGGCAGGAAACACAGAGCCAGGTTCCAGCAATCTAACCTTACAATCCCTATTGCAACAAATGGTGAAGTAAACAATAACATTCATAACATTTCATCTTTTGAACTTTCTTCTGTACACATACAACTTCTGAATAAAGGATTAACCTTTGAACCCACATCATTGGTCTCTGAAAATCAATTATTACAAGAAGTTGATGAATTTTGTAGAATACTTAACCTTAAAATATTTTTTGCAGACTGTGATAACACTCAAAGGTCATCTGACTTTAGATTTGGGAAATCAGATTTTGTTCCCCCCATGAACAAACATGTTTCCATTTTCAGGGAATGCATAATGAAAGAGCGACATTATTCTAATGTGTATGAGCCAACTAACAACAATCTTACTGCAGCAGAAAGGCAAGCTCTGTTGGAACTTAGGGATAATCACAATATAGTAATAACTATGGCAGACAAAGGGGGAGCTGTTGTGATTTTGGATCATTCCACATATAATCAGGAAGCTTTGCGTCAACTAGCAGATTCCAGCTTTTATATGGAATTAAGTATTGATCCCACTCCTTCTTTCAAGAGAGAAATTGATTCATTTTTGCATATGTCGGTTCAACAGGGCATTATTACACAGCAGGTAGGTACACAACTTAAAGTAGAGGAACCTATTCCTCAATACTTATACATGCTACCCAAAATACATAAAGATCCTTTACACCCTCCGGGTAGACCTATTGTTTCAGGTAGGGGTTCCTTAACGGAACCATTGTCAGCATTTCTCACATTCTATCTGAAGCCGCTGCTGATTTTTATTAGGTCCCGCATCAAAGACACTACCGAATTTCTTAATATTATCAATGACTCTCAACTGGAATCCCACTGGTTGCTTTGCACATTAGATGTGGCTTCACTTTATACAAGCATCCTACACGACCTTGGAATTCTGGCTGTTTCCTATTGGTTATATAAATCTAACCTTTATTCCATGGGCTTTAATAATTTCTTGATCAAATTAACTGAAATGGTGTTTCGTAAGAATATCTTTTACTATCAAGGAAAGGCTTATTGGCAAATTAAGGGAACTGCGATGGGTGCTTCCTTCGCACCTATTTATGCAGATTTGTTCATGGGGTATTATGAGGCCAAGTATATATATGATGCTCAGCATAATTTATTTTTACATCATCTGGACATCTGGCGCAGATACCTAGACGATTGCTGGATGGTGTGGCGTGGTAATAGGGAGGGGTTAATCCAGTTTGTGGATTACCTGAATAACAATTCTTTTGGCATTAGGTTCACTGTCAACATTGAACATTCTAATATTGTATTTCTGGATGTTAAGGTGGCAAGACTTATAGATAATACTTTGTCTACCACTATTTATAGAAAATTCCCGAAATACAACACAATATTACATGCTAACAGTTCCCATCCACGCCACATCATCCGCAATATTCCAAAATCTCAATTCATGAGAATTAGACGGATCTGTTCATCTGATCAGGAATATCTTGATTCCAGTCTTGATTTATCTCACAGGTTTTTCCAACGGGGTTATAATTCTCAACTTCTTTCCAATGTTGCGGAACAAATTAACAGAGTAACACGCCAGGAGTTATTGTGTTATAAATCAGATGATAAGGATTCTAAGAGGCAGAAAATCAAGCAACCCTTACGGCTAGTAACAACTTATGGTACCAACACCAATCGTTTTAGGGACATCATTAATCAACACTGGGGAATTCTTTTGTCACATGACATTTTGAGTAGTGTGTTGCCTGATCAATGTCAATTTTCCTATCGACGGGGAAGAAATATGAATTCATATTTCACGCACTACAAAAGATATATTCCAAGTCTTCCACAACAAAGGACTTTATCTGGGGAGATATTAATGGGCTGCTATCCTTGTGGTCATTGTACGGCCTGCCAACATTTAAATAAAACTAGAGAATTTACTAGTAAAAACACCCCTAGAATTTTTGAGATCAAAGTTTTTGCTAATTGCAGCACGGATTGGGTTGTTTATTTGGCAACCTGTACCTGTTCTGCATTCTATGTTGGACAAACGTCCAGGCCGGTGAAATTCAGAATAGAGGAACATCTAAGTGCAATTAAAAATAAACGTGTTGCTAATGCCCTCTTTAAACATACCATAGAGCATCCATCTGCAGTTTTCAAATTTGTAATTATAGATAGGATAACTTTACACAGGGGTTTCAAAGCTGGATGGCATCAGAAACTTAATCAAATGGAAAACATGTGGATAATAAAATTGGGTGGTTTATTTAGACCTGGATTAAACACTTTGGAATAGCTTATAATTTATGACTATACCAATTTTTGTTTCATGAACTTTAATACAGGATACATTTTAGTGGATATTTTTCTTATGCACCATCAGGTTTTCCCCATATAATATTAAGTCATATTTATTATGATTCATTGAAACAAATAAATTTAAATACAGGATACATTTTAGTGGATATTTTCCATTTGTATTATGAGGTTTTCCTTATAACACTAAGTTATATTTATAATGATTTATTGAAACAACAACTGAGATATGTTGGGAAGGATATCATTCTTTTCCTTATTATTTATATGTATTATATGATTACATATTTTGTCTGTCTCAGAGTTGTTGTTTTTTATATATTTTTTTTCTGTATCCTAAAATGGCATGTGTCCTTTCAATTATGGTACATGCCCCTTTAAATGGGTACTATAAATATGGTACTTATGTGGTGGTGAGTTCTTTAACTGTTTCAACATGTAGCATTGATAAAGGCTTTATGATAGCCGAAACTGGTTTGCTTTTATAATGGTGTTTTGCCATTATATGCAGTATGTTTGTTAAATAAACATTTTTGTCTACGAGCGATTCCTACGTGCTGGCTCGTTTTTTTTTGAATTTTACAGTGCTAGAAGCCTTAACAAGAAACTCCACACCCTACAGGATTTCCGCACTTGAAGAACATAAACATCTGGGCCATTACTGAGACATGGTTTAAAGCTGCAGAAAGTACTCCAGCAGTGCAAGGTTATTGTGCCTTCCATACATTTAGACCATCAGACACACAGAGAGATTATAAAGGTGGAGATGCCTTGATCTACATTACAAGTGTACCTCGAGGTTAGCTAAACAGGATGATACCCTGGAGTTCATCCATGTGCAAATCATCCTGGATAGAGTCCCTTGCTATATCTTAGCAAGTTGTAGGTCACCATCTATGTCACAAAAATCCCACTACTCTTATCTAGACCTATTGGAGGCACTCTCCAACAACCATACAGTCTATTCATGGGAGACATTAATTATCCCTCTATAGACTGGGAAACATACACTGCCTACAACTTTTTAGGCATAACATTTTTTACACTTTATTAACACAAATGTCTTTGATCAGTTAGTGCTTACTCCAACCAGAGGTTCAAACACACTATGCCTAGTCCACACCAATATGGGAGTGTGCTGCACTGTTCCTCCATGTTATGTCATGTCCTTACTGAAACGGTCATCAGGGGAGTACCACAGGGCTACATGCTGAGCCCACTCTTGTTTGGCATCTACTTTTCAGAGGTCAAGGCTGTCATCAATGGTCTCTGACACCCTTGAATTGTGTGAATATAGTGACCCATTACTAACCAATACAATACCAAGGACTGGTAAGACATACGCTTTCTTCATTCCAATTCTTTTTTCTAGCCAGCTAGAAATAGGGAGGTGTATCAGTAATAACTGCTACATTTCAGAGATGCATGGGGTAATTATGTTTCAGATATGCATGCAAACAAAAGCATAAGACATCAGAAATTTAGTAAATTGAAACACATTTCAGAGCATGAGTCCAGAAGTGCTTGAGATACACACCACAGAGTGGGCAGATCTCACCTATATATGAAGCATACCTGCTTTCTCCAAAAGCTGTTGGTCATTGCATTAGGCAATGGATAAATCAGCTTATATGTGTGTGTGTGTGTTCAATTCCAAGCATCAGCAATTAGTTTTTATTACAGAATAATATATTAAATCTATTTTTTGATATCAGCAAAGAACATTAAACTGCATATCTCTCTAAATGTATGTCTTTAATTGGAATGCATATATCACATATGCCATAGTCAGATAACTGTTTGCCTGATGACTATAGTTGCACTAACACTGGTGTCTTTATGATAGATTTATGACCTCACATTCATATCTGGATGTGCCAAAGTTTACCACATATATGTGTAAATTTGATTATATTTTAAAATATTAAAATTATATGGAATTGATGAAATTTTATTTGTTTTCTCTCTCTCCACCCTATATCTACCTTTTCCCAACATAATTTGTGCTGCAGCACAAATAGCCATCAGCATGGGGAGCCAGATGGACTAAAGGGGATCAGACCACAATACTACCACAGGTGGCTGCAGCAGTGCCACCACAGGAGTACAGGTACCCAAACTATCTGGGTCCCATCCTGTCAGCATTGCCTTCACAAATCCTGCACTACCTGCTTCAACTACATCAGGTAGGTCTGCCCTGGGGGCTGGCAGTGACCTCCCCAGTAATACTACTGGAGGCAATGATTTCTTCTCCTGTAAGGAGCTGCCAGGGCTGGTGGAAAACATTATGGAGAAGGGCCTCAATGCCCGAATTAACAAATTAGACTAAGTCCTACAGTGAATAGCCAATCTGATGCTGTATCCAGCACTGACCTGGGTATCTGTGAGAGGAGACAATGATGACAGTTCTGATGGTGAGGACTGAATTATCACTGTCCTCATGCTGAACACAGATGCACCTTCAATATCTCCTAACTACCCCCAGTTATGGTGTCCCCCAAACGTTTGTGTCCATTACTATGCATGTCATACTTCTTAGTGCAGGAAATCTGGACAAAACCTAAAATAATGGGGGACAAAGGCCCAAAAATAGTGGCAAAATTTAAATATTGCAGTTATAAATTTAGAAAGTTGCTATAATATCAGTATTTGTGTTAGCATGCATTTTCTGCAGGATATGACGTCTGAAAATCAAATGTATGTCATTGTTTAGTGTCTTCAATCCTCAGCGATTTGCCAGTAAACCACAAATTTTATGAGGAACAGATCAAACATATGAGGCAAAAATCTGGGCATTCAGTGAAAATCTGGATAGTTGAGAGGTATGATGCCTACTTGTCTTCTATATTCTGCATGTCTGTGCCTGCTACCAAACCTACCCTGCTTACCTAACCCTTTCTTCCCTAGCCCTTTCACAACATTCCTCTCTCTACAAGAAAAACAATTGTCACCTATCCCACAAAATGGCTTATATCTTCTTGGAAAATGCAAGATATCATAGACTTGAATGCTAAACTACTGCATAAGGAAATGTGAAATAGAATCTCCTTCTGGAAAATACTAACTGCCCCATTTATTTTGTAAGGTAAGAATTATCAAAATTATATATCCAAAGATTTTTTTATAGTGAGGCTTTTATAATAGAAAGTCTTTTCAACTTCTATCAAAAAGTTTCAAAAATTAATTTTTGATTTCCTGTAGGATGACTGTCATCCTAGCATTGGTAGAATGAAGCTTTGTGTCCCAGACACGAAGGGAGGACTGCGGATTCCTATAATACACAACTATGCTACTGCTTCAGCTAAGTGACTATGCTAATATATGCTATTCATCCCAGACTGATATCGCTTTATCCAGAAATTTAAGTTCTTTACAAAAGATGGTTAATTAATAAGGAAAGGAATATTTATTAATTACGAGACCCTAGGTGTGACTATGTAAATGAATAGAAAAAAATATATTTTAGCAGTGAGAACCATAATGTTAAGTATTTAGTTTGATGCTGTCTGTGGGGGGCCGCATGGATTAAGGTGCAATAAAAGCTCAAGTTATGGAAGTAATGTTTTTTATATGGTCATTATGTGCATTTTTAATATTTGCTTTATATGAATATCGGTGTATTGTTTCTTTAAATATTTAATTAATTGATTAATTGATGGATTCTATATAAAGCAGGGAAAGCAGAGTGGTGAAGTGCAGGGATGAAAGCATAACAAC
Organism: Protopterus annectens; assembly: GCF_019279795.1. NCBI lineage: Eukaryota > Metazoa > Chordata > Ceratodontiformes > Protopteridae > Protopterus > Protopterus annectens. The sequence goes on from NC_056725.1 coordinate 169,040,793, forward strand.
TTTAACAGATTAACGTTGTGTCTTTGATTATTTTACTCACTGATTTTATTTACAACTAATACAATGGTATTAAGAAGATCTTGAATGGTTCCCATAATAATGCACTGCATTGCAGTACATTTTCTTGGTTTTGTCAATAAGTCTTTTGGCTGTGTACCGAAGCAGATATGTTTTTTGGATTAAACTATGAACAGACATGAATGGTTAGAATATTAGTCTATTTTCACATTTAGCTTGGAGTCACAAACAGATTAGTAGGATCTTTGTCATGGAGGATTTTTATCTGATATCTTCAGAATTTATCAAATACATGCTAATTGTTTATTCTCTGTTTATTCTGTTTTTGTTTAGTTATTGCTATATTTTCTAAATTTATATCAATTGATTTTATGTGGTTGGAGTTAGTAACTTGTTTTGAAAGAATATAACTTTCCATTAATCCCAAAAATCTTTATTTCACTTTGTATCACATTACCTCACTTTTGCTTTAGTGTTCCATACAAAAACAGGTGCTTAGTAAAATGGAATGAAGCTTTCCTGAATCTAAAGATAATAACTAGGGCTAGCAAGATAATCTGAGTTAATTATTGCATTGTTTCTTTCTGAAGGCCAGTGCATTCCACCTGATGCCCTAATAACTTAACATCTTATGTTATCCATTGGAAGTGGTCCAGGCCAAGAGGAACTCTATTCCATGTGGGTCAAAATGGGTGTCAGTCACAGAACATATATAGATAGCTTGCATTTTGAGATGACAATCTCTAATGTATGTCACTAAGCACCTACTACATTTTCCTAAGCTGTGATGAGGAATAGTGCAACATCATCTCTGAGAGTTTGTTCAGGCTACTAAAGTATAACTATAATCAGCTCAAATCTGTGAATATCTCCAATTTTCTTCTACTGAACATCTTCCAGATAAAGGCTCCATGTATCCTGCATACCCCTGCTCTGCTAGTGCCATGCAGTCTGCTGTGCACAGAGATGGGTGAATGGTTGTGGTTTCCAGTGCTTGCTAGACTGGAGAAGGAAGCCACAAACCTATATTAGCTGGCAAAAGGCAGCTCTCACTCAACAAACCTTGAAACTGCATATTCCTCACCTGCTTTTATCAGTGGATTATATGCGCTTACTTCAGCACAGTACCATAAAAACCTTAACACCATTTTATTTATTTATTTACACAATTCTGTGAGTATATGAGGTGGAAAATGCAAAGAAGAATTTTGTCACCTGCATTATTTTCATAGCATTCATCTTTGGTAGAAATTGGCAGTTGAGGTTTCTTTCTGTTTTTTTTTCCTTCTTGTGAAATTCACTCCAGAGGAGCACAGGAACTGCTGTTTGCTTACTTCCACCATAGAAACAACAGTGCAGCCTGAGCTCTTTTTCAAATAATCTATTGTAATACCATACAGAAAACAAATGTTCATAACTCTTTAACCATAAAAGCTAGACTAAAATGTAAATGTGAAAGTTGTTCAGTAGACATATCTTTCCAATGTTGTAAATGTTGATAATGTGCATCTAAGGGATTATTAAATATTTGCCAAGAAAAGCTGATATTATGCATATTTTTTTTACCTTGTTGGTAAAACAAATGACAGTATCTTGGTGAATGTACCATGTAGACCCATGCAATTCATAAGTAATTTGTTTTTGAATGAATCTCAGTTTTAAAATGATATCTTAGCCATTACTGTGTGATGCTCCTTACTGAGATAGTTTCAGAAATATGATTAATATTATAATTCTCATAATCTGATAAACAAAGCATAATATCTCATAACCTGTAACATACAAAGACTACATATCAATAAGTGATACATTATGTGTGTTGTCACCATGGTCTCTTGCAAAGATATGGGCATAACGAGAAATATCCTAATTTCCATAATGTGAAAGAGGAGCATTCATTTTTTTATTCTGCTGTGGATATTCCACTTCACCCCTGACATTGCCTTACTTCCTTGTACACATATTCACAGAAATATGGCAAATATATTAAATTTCATATTCCTACAAACAAACAAACTTGGATATCTGTCCATGTATGATACTCACAATTCATATTATTACACAAAGTTGTACATTTTGGTAGTGGCTTCAAAAGTATACCTCGCTCATCACCCTGCCATCTTTCTTAGCAGAAATATTTACCAAAATATGAAATAAAATGTAATACTTTTCATAATCTGGCATGTGCATTCATTGATGTGAATAATGGCAGCTGCTGAGAGTTTTACCTAATAAGTGATAACGACTCAGTGTTATAATGTGACTGCACATATTGTAAATTAATAATGTGATAATGACTTACATTTTATTACTGCAAGGTTCTGCATGCTCAAACAAAGGTGATAACAGCTGTGCATAACCTGTTGAATAGACATTCATTATAGTCCTGGTGCAGCTGTAATATAAGACTGAGTCATCACCATCTGTTCATTGGATCATAGGAGGTTATGAGGCTATTCACTCGGAGGTCATTTGAGATGTAATACCATAGATACTTTAGCCAATGCCAAGGATTATATTTAGTAATGACTGCCCATGTCTAGGAGGGTTGTGGTGTTATCCCCGGTAAGAATTTACAGTGCCCCATCCACTTGTCCAGGTTCCTTTTGAACAGTATTATAGAGGTGGTCTGCTTCACATCTATTGGCAGCCTATTCCAAAGACGCAGCAGTCACTGGGAGACAAAGTTGCCCCTCCAGCATATCCTGTTCAAGTCATGGGGCATATTTAGGTTCCTGGAATGGGTAGCTCTAGTCCCATTTGATTACAGATGTTCAGCAAATTCATTAGGTTTGGGTCAGAGACTGCTGTGTAAGCCAGGGATAAGTCTGCCCTAAAAAGTCTATACAATATTGAGTATAGTGACAGGAACTTTAGTCAGTCTGTATAAGGCACGTGCTGGAGTCCCTTGATCATCTTAGTTAGAAACCTCTGAGGTCCCTCCAACTGCTGCAGGTGATTTGTATAGTATATGCCGAAAGGGGCATTATACACAATTATGGGCCTGATTAGTGACGAGTATAGAGGGGTTATGACCACCTTTGCTCTAGAGATGATGCCTTTGTTAATCGAGTGCACTATGTAGAAAGCCTTCCTTACTCCAGTAGACACATGGTGGTCAAAGTTAAGGTCGCAGTCTACTTGTGACCCCAGATCTATTATCACTTTGTAGGTACATAGGGTATTGTTGTTAATTTGATAGTGTGAAGGGACAGTCTTTTTACCAAAGGGAATGATAATGCATTTCTTTGCACTCAGTTGCAGATGGTGACTAAGACACCAGTTGATGGCCTCTGTAATACCCTTCTGAAGTATACTGACATAATTTGTGAAATCAATAATTGCACCCAGTTTACATTCATCAGCAGACATAGTCAGCCACAGCCCCTTAGTTTTGGCCTGAATGTCTGAGAAGTACATACCAAACAGCAGGGAGCCCAGCACTGACCCTTGTGGCACCCTGCTGGTGACAGATCTGCTGAGTTATTTGGAGTCAAGCACCAGAGAAGTTAAAACAACAAAGCTTTTATTGTGGCAACTCAAAAATATAAAGCAGACCAGTTTCAGCAGGAAAAGAGCTTTCCTCAGTGCATGAACAAACACTGATTAGTGCAAACATGATATAGTACACTACTAAATTAGAGTATTGGTTGACACCAAGTTAACTAAGTTCATTAAGGCCTGGCTTGAACAAAGCACCCAGCCTGACAATCCAACATGATTCTTTCTCATTTAAAATGGAATGCCAACCTGTTTTACATGATTTATTACCTTGGATTTTGTCTATAATAGTAAATTGAAACTTGGCAATGCTATCGGTTATAGTATGTTTGTACAAAGCATTCGATATCCTCTTATTTCTAATATCACTAAGATGTTCACTAATCCTGAATCTCAGCGAATGAGACATTAGCCCTACATAAAATGCAGAACAAAAAACACTTTGCCAGGTAAATCATCCAATCACTGCTGCAATTACCAAAACAATGTATTTGATATACCTTGGAAGAGTTCTTACTAGTAAATTATTTGGTTTGAGAAACATGCCCACACAAAATGCTGCCCACTAATTTATCTTCCAAAAGGGTAATCTGTTGTTTATAAGATGGTGTGGAATGTTTATAATGAGTAAAGTAGAAATTTGTAGTTCGACACTTTCAGTAGGAAAATAAGCAATGTGATGGAAGCATTTCTGCTAATTTTTCATTAATCAACAAAATGTCCTAGTGATGGTTTATAATGTTTCTGAAACTATTGATATTTCATCCATAAGTTGTCACCAGACGAATGGGTTAGGAAATTTGTTTATCCCTGGTTTCTAATGTGTCCGTGTATTGAAGTAGATTTTTCAGATCTTGGTTGTATTGAGTCTTTAGGACAACCTTTATTAATAAATCTCTGGGTTAGATCGTTACTGCAAGTTGTATAAGCTTCATCAGTGCAGCGAATACGTTTAATATGTAGAAATTGAGACTTGGGGATATTTTGGATGATGTGGTAGGGGTGATGGCTGGAGGCATGAAGTAATGTATTAAATTGTGGAAAATTTCTGAAAACCTCTGTTTTGAGTGTATTATCAACCTGTCTGGAAATATGAATATCCAAAAATGTAATATGATTGTAATGCCAGATCAATGTGAATTGAATACCCCACTTATTTTAATTTAAGTATTGTACAAACTCCTGCACATATGACACATCACCCCTCCACACCATCCAACAATCATCCAAGTAATGTCTCCAGATGTCCCATATTTGGTAAAAATATATTGTGGTTATTATCATAAATCAATTGTTCTTCGATATAGCCCATAAAAAGGTCAGCATAAATAGGGGCAAATGATGCTCCCCTGGCCGTAACTCAAACTTGCAAATAGCGCTTCCCTTGGAAATAAAAAACATTTTTTGTGATCACATGTTCGGTTAAATGAACTAGTAAAGTATTAAATCCAGGAGTGTATAATTCCACTTTGTCCAGCCAAAATTGAATGGCTTCTAATCCTTCCCAGTGTGGGATATCTGTGTATAGGGCAGTGACGTCTAATGTGCGTAAAAGTCAACTCTGATCCAACTGAGTGCCATTAATAATACTTAGAAAGTGAGTAGTGTCTTTAATTCTTGATCTTACCAAAGACAATAAAGGCTGTAAATATTCTGTGAGGAGGGCGGATAGGGGTTCTGTCACAGATCCTGTACCTGATATGATTGGTCTTCCCTGTGGTTGTGTAGGGTGTTTGTGTATTTTGGGTAACAGGTACAGGTATTGAGATTTGGGATCTGAAACGGTTAACTGATACTTAACACTCTGACTGATAATCCCTTCTTCCTGTGCCAATTCCAGAAATAAGTCAATTTCTTTTTTGAACTTAAATGTTGGGTCCAGGGACATATGCATGTAGAATTGAACATTGGACAATTGTTTTTCGGCCACTGCACTACACATGGTCCAGTCCATGATGACAACCACCCCACCCTTATCCACTGGTAAAATCACTAGGTCATGGCTGTTACTAAGTTTGTGTTATGCTACCTGTTCTTGTTTGGTAAGATTATGATTAATATTATTGTATACATTATGACTGAAGTGTAATTCTTTGAGGATACACTCCTTAAATACAGAAACATGTTTGTCCATGGGAGGCATGAAGCTAGATTTTTGGAAATGAAGCCCAGTAGATCTTTGAGTTGAATTTGAGCCTGAAAAGAAAATATTTAGATTAAGAGTTCTACAGAATTCATTTATATCATTTACTAAGGCAGGTTCAGAAACAAAAAATGTTGGAACAAAGTTTAAACCTTTATTAAGCAGTTTTATTTCCACATCCAAAAGTGTCTGAAAGGAAATATTGTGTACATTGTTAATGCTTAGTGTGATAGAATCTAGTCCAAAAGTTGTTGGATATTGTATACTTCTTTGGTGCTTTCTCCCCCCCATGTCTCTTGACCCTAAAGGGTCATTGTTGGGTCTTCTCACCCACTTTGATAGTGTGTGACTAGTTTGTGAGCCAGTTGTCAACCCATCTTACAATAAAGGGGTTTACATTCAGTTTGCTAAGTTTATCAGTAATGCTTGAGTGTGAGATTGTGTCAAAGGCCTTTACCAAGTAGAGGTATAAATATATGCACAGATTTGCTCTCTGTCAATGGCCCTAGTCACATTTTTGAAGAAATCCACTAGGTTTAACAAGCAGGATTTGCCCTTGATGAAGTTGAATTGAGTTGGATCCAGGGTTTGGGGGTCACCTATGTCTTAATTTATGAGGTCAATGATGATACGTTCCATGGCTTTACAGATGAGGCTGGTCAGACGTATGGGTCTATAATTCCCTGGGTCTCTTGCTAATCCAACTTTGTGGAGGGGAATAACTGCTGCTGTTCTCCATTCCACAGGAACAAAGCCAGTAGTTAGACTGTGACTGAATAGGGTACTTAATGGTGATGCTAGTTCATGTTTTAGTTTATTTAGAAGACAGCCTGGGATGCCGTCTGGTCCCATAGAGACTGTGTTTTTTCCCTTAGACAAGGCTTTAATGACCTGCTCTTCAGATATGTAGGGTGGGGGGGACAAGGTTTGTGATAAGTTTGTAGGGGATACAGGAGTGAAATTTTCGCCAGATCTATCCTCTAGCAGGTTTGCTATCTCTGCAGGATCAGTGTGTGTGATACCATTAGTCACTAGTTCTTCACATGTTTTTTGCCTTAGATTTCTTAGACAACAACTTTTTATGTTTGTTGTATTTGTTGATGCTGGATGTTTTTTTTTAACTTGGGGCTCTTGCTTTGATTGTCTCTGGAACAACCAAGTCTATATACCCATACAAGTGATTGTACAGGACTTTAGTGTAAGCTTTGATGTAGTTAACACTTCCAGCTGGGGGTGGGGCTTGGAACACATTTATACCTGCCCCTAGGAGGGTATAGTTTGCTTTGGTCAAGTATTTTAGTCTGACTTCGCCTTTTGTGAGTTCTGGTGTTAATGTCAGTTCAAAGGTGACTGATTTGTGGGCAGATTTAACTAATAAGGATCCGACAGTTGCAGTGGTCCATCTGTTTGTCATGTTAGTGAGGACCAGATCTAGTATATTTGTTCCTCTTGTTGAGGTTTGAACAATTTGTTCCAGGGCATTTGAGTTAACAAAGTCAATAAACTTTTCAGCTAGTGAATTAGGGCTGGAGTAGGTTTCCCAGTTGATGATGGGATAATTGAAATTCCCCATGACCAGAGTGTTTGGCAATATTTGGATTGACTCCAGTTTGGTCAAGTAGGTCTCATGTGCATCATGATCCGTACAGGGGGCTCTATAACTAGCTATGACTTGAATGGGGGTCTTACCCACAGCAAAATTAACATAGAGTAACTCCATGGAGTTGTCCAGTCTAACTAGTCAGGAGGTGAATTTATCTCTAATATATAGAGAAACACTTCCTCATTTGGTTCTCACACATTCGTTTTGCAGTCTGAAGGTATGGAAGGCATTGTAGCCTTGCAAGGCCAGGGTACACTCTGAAGCCTTGAACCAGGGTTCTGTGACTACACAGGAATCTACATCCTCCAGTGATAGAAGTGCCTCCTGGGTTTGCAGTTTTTGTTTAAGTTCCTAGTGTTTAGCAGCATAACTCTTATTTTGTTATGGTTTGCAATTTTCACATTGGCAATTTTGTTTTTGAGACCTTGCCTAAAAAAGGCACTATGTGGGAGGCAAGAGCCTTTGCTAGCATCCAAAAACCTATTGGTGCCAGGTGCAAACTTTCTCTGGCAAAGCAGGGAGGTTTGTTGACCATGTCATCAAAGCCTGACAGAAACTGGATCCCCTTTGAATGACACCAAAAATTAAGCTAGTTACCGAAATCAATCATTTTTTATACTGTGGCATCATTCTAGGTGAGGATAATATGCTGCTCAAGGCTAGGGACATACCTGCCTGGGACACATACTCAGAGAGCTCTATCATATCTCTCTTCATATAGTCCAGTGAGGTACATCTCAGGTCGTTCACTCCACATAAGCTATGACAGTGTCATAATGGTACTTGTTGCCGAGAGACCTGAGTGCATGCGTGATCTTATGAATCCAGCACTGGACAAGCAGCTGACCGTGACTTTCTCCTTATCTAACCTGGTGAGTGGGGCATCTGTGTGTCTCACTATGGAGTCTCCAATGACAAGTAAATTTGTTTTTTGAGTGCTATGCCTTAAGGGCTGTTAGAAAAAGACCAGAGTAATTCAATAAAAGTAGTATAGCACTTATGTATTACTGAGCCCTTCATCTCACTTAAATTACACACGTGACTGACAAAGCCAGAAATATCATCTAAAATATATGGTTGCTCCATGCTGGAATTAGTGTACAGGTAATAACATTTATCTCTCTGAGCCATCCGCTGATTAGAATCAGACACACAAATAACAAAGTCAGAAATATCTAAACTATCTGGTTGACCCATGTAAGAATGACTGCAAAAGTAATAATAACTTTTATCTCACTGAACCTTCCCTCTCAACAGAATAAGATACAAAAGTGACAAAGGCAGAAATATTGTCCAAAATATCTGGTTGACCAGTGTTGCAATTAGTATAAAATCATCAATAACTTTCCTCTCACCCAAACATGTTTTGACATATCATATGTAACTTATCCACTTGACATTGTCAGAGTAGTACTCTATTATTATGGCATTTTAGTACCAATTCTATTGGTGTAGATGTCCTGACTATGACTCAGGGAACCCAGGTTCCATGAGTAGCCTGGGCATCTCCTGAAACTGGCTTAGAAAAGACAAGTGTGCCGATTCTGGAGAGGAGGGCTGATCCAGGTAGCATGGAGTCACAAACCCCTCTCAATGTAGAGAGTGCAAACACAGAAGTGACCTGGTGTCAAACACTGACTATCCAAATACTACCTTAGTTGAATGCAATGCATTACTTATCCCCATTCGCTGCCTCTACTATGGAGACAGACCCTGCCTATACTAAATATCAGTGTTACATACTTTATTCACAAATGCCCACTCCTGCTAAGAACACTGTCTGTGTTAGGTCACAGCACTAATATACTAGACATCTTTATGTGCCAGTGTGCAGTCACAGATGCAACCATAGCGGCTTTAGGCAGCAGTGAACCCTACAGTGACTGGGGAGGCCCCCTGATCCTACCACAGCAAGTTATCTTATTTCAATATTTTGTTACATAACTGTCAACCCAACAAAAGCTATTACAGCTATATTTGTCCAAAGTATTTGTTTAATCCCTGCCAGAAGTAGTGTAAAAATAATAATAGGATTTATATCACTGAGTCATCTCGCTGATTAAAATCAGATACACAAATAAAACCAGAAATATATGAAATATCTGGTTGATTCATGCTGGAATTAGTGTAAAATTATTAATAACATTTTTCTAACTCAACCATCCTTCTTGTTAGAATAAGATACTTACATAATAAAGGCAGAGATATTGTGTAAAATATCTGCTTGATCAATGCCACAATTACTGTGCAGCCCCTTTTGTCTTGACCTTGCATTTCCAGAGTCCAGGCTAACAAACCTTTGCTAGTATCCAATGAACTTGGCTGACAACATACTTCAGAAGTATCACCTTTCCTGTACACTGTCTTTTTAAGCACATATCCAAAACCATATTGGCAATTAAATGTGCATATACCACAAAAGAGAACATGTAATGGCATGCCTTATATAACAAAAGTTATGTACTATCCACAACAACAGAGCTAGATGATGTTTTGCTGTCTTTACTTTGTTATATGTACAGTTTCAACTTCTGTAAGACTAGTTAACTACTTTGAATTGTAACAACCTGTACATTTGTCATTTGTGATCCTGAGTATTGCCATTGCATTTGATTTCTCTCTTCAGCATTGTTACTCTGTACCTTGTCACCCTGGTTATGGCTAAAAGTGTCCTCAGACCTGCCCAACTGCTTAATGAAGAAAGAATAATAAAATAAAATAAAACTCAATCTGAAACAGAAGCAGGAAGCATCCACTGTTCATCTTAGAAGGCTTATCCTTGGGATACTAAAGTTAGTCAGAAAGAAGAGAGGTAAAAGATTCCTCCAACTCACTGTTATCCATAGCCAGTAACCCACTGAGAATAAGCTTGTTGATGTGGTCTCTAAGAGTTACACTAAAACTCACCTAAATGTCAAACTTTACAGTTAAATGTTGTGCTCTTAAACATTATATACACAGAATGTAACAGTCTCATTGTAGAACTGTGTTACCACATTTAGCACACATTTTAAACCCAAGCATCCGTAACACTAACCAAAGTAAAAACACCATGCCAAACAAAAAATCATTGCAAAAAAAAAAAAACAGAATTTCAAAGGCACAAACAATCCTAGTTAAAATTACAGCATATAGAAAATAATCAACTAACAGGAAATGATACAGAAATGGACAGCCTACATAGGAAATAAAAAAGAAACGAAAACTTGCAATATAAATAAAATAAAATAAAAAAGATGATACCTGACTTCAGAAAGTCTTCAGATTGGAATGTACCACACAGACCATGATTTTTTTTTTCAATAAAACTGACAAACTCTCAAAGAAAAGCCTGGAGCTATTTTCAAAATCTCTGTAACTTTGGTTAAAATACACAAAAAGGAAAATCTAGCAAAGCTAGACTTTCCACTGTGTGATACCTTAAACCGTTTGTATCAGAGGCAACATGGGATATATGCAAATTACCCTTTAAGGATATCACGTGTTTCAGCTAAATGGTATGTCCATGACTTTTTCTTTTACTTTTATTTTTAAGTCCATTTATGGACAATTTCAGGCCAATAAAGCCAAACCCGTCTGGTCCCTCTGGCCTGAAATTGTCCATTTTGCTAGATTTTTCTTTTTGTGTTTTTTCAACCATTTGGTTTTCCTGTGTGACCTTATTACTCATAGTTATAATTCTCTGTAACGTTCACGAGAGCAAAGAAAATCAAGAGAGAAAAGACAACAACAAAACATTGCTGCAGGAGGGGAAACACTGCATAGAAAGGATTTGGTGCTGAGCTAACCTGGTAAAGTAGCTGTTAAGTGTGGAAACGATAGCACTGACTATGGGACAGATTAGGCATTAAGATGTAAGTGTTCTGAATCAGTTACAAGACAAAGAGGGGACAGGATACGGCTGTAAGTTTATGGGAATAGGGGTGAGTGGAGCGGTATGGTGGGGATCAGGAAAGAGAAGATCTGTGTAATTAATTAAGGCATTAGCAGAACAAAAAAAATAGACTGAACTATAGGTGTAAGAAGCACAGTGTGCTAATATTTACTGTTTCATCTGCATCTAATACTGAGTTGTACAGCCAAAGACAATTCACTTTCACAGAGGGGATCTTAACTTACAGATACACACCTGATTTGCAATTGTTCTTGTTTTACATAGGCAGACTACATGAACACAGCTTTAAATCAAAAGTATGAACTATACACATTTTATTTTGAACACATTTGCTTACAAAGAATATCTGATGAACATCTCCTTCAAAGTAAGTTTAATAAACTTTGATTATGATGCTTGAACCAATGCAGCTTATAGAAGGCTAAGCATATAAAGCATTGTGCATTATAGTACAGTACAACTGCTGAATACACACTCTATAGTAATGGTGCTCTTGACTTAAAAAAAAAACAAAGAAAAGAAAAACAGTCAGATCCCAACAATGGGAGTATAGGAATGAAATATATATCACAAATGTTTCTTACAGCCATTATATGGGTCTAAAAGCCTTAACTCCCTGCTGGTGCATATAAGTCAAGTCTTTGATTGATACATTTATAAGGATCAGAAAATAACCTTCACATGCAATGGTCAATAACTCAGAAAAGAAATGGTGGTGGATTACCGAGTATGCAAAGGATTATGGGGCGCACTAGCCCTTTCTAATGCTGGTATTCTATTTGCGGTTATGAATGTAGCTGATTAGCACCTAATGTGTAGTGAAAACTGTAGGAATCTGATTGCTACAAATTTAACAAGCTTATTTATACAGGTTTAAAAAAACAAGCTTAAGTGTCGCAGGCTTAGGGATCGGAATGTCAGGGAACTACAACTGAACAGAGAATTTGAACTACACCTTGCTACACCTAGCCTACACTAGTAACAAGATGCAATAAGGAAATGAATAACTGACAATACACTAGTCCCTAAACAAAAAAAAAAAAACAATTGTGCTTTTTTGTACTGTGCAAAACTGGCTCACCTGAACACATACATAGAGCATATGCTACAGATATGCAGACTTTATTCCTAGACTTTTAAGCTATGGCTCTATTCCCAGAACAAAAATGCTATAAACATGTTGCAGGAAACAAAAATCTATAAATGATATCAAATCCCATAGATGTATGAAACACCAATCCAAACCAAAAACATCCAAAGGCAACCACGCAGTGAAGAAATATCTGTTTATTTAGCACTTTTGACCAAAGTCTTCATCAGACTTTGGTTGAAAGCAGTAAATATGCCTTTTTATGTTTTTGGTTTGCATCTATAAATGGTTAGTGATCATTCACGTCTTTCAGTATAATAGACGAAAGCACAGAGCTCCAAGCATAGGCAGAAGAGGCAGAAATGAAATTAGACTGTGTTGAATTCAAACTAGTAGTCCAAGAAGATCAAGCAAGATGTTAGTGTTTGTGAACTTAGCCGTGCTCCTAGATGACCTCAGATGTAACATATCATGATAGTTAACGCCTTAGGGAGTGCTCAAATATAACATTAGATGCGCCCTGTGGTGGTACTCGGGGTTATTGAGTTAATGAACTAAAATTCCAGTCCAATAGCTTTCTAAGATCTGCATTCAGCTAGACCCCATATCGATATGCCCTTTTTCCATTTGATTCTATACTAAATCAGTTGTGGTCACTATGAAATGTATACCTCATTGAAGGTGAAAATAATTGCTGTAGCTACATTAGTTCTACCTCTGAGATTAATATGAATGTGTTTTTTTTTTTTCACTTAGCATGGAGAGAATATTTTCAAGTTGAAATATGAGATCAGAAACCCATAAAATTCAACCTTCATCAAATCAGGCTAAAGTCAGGGGTACCTACAGGAAAATGGAAATACCCAAATAAGCACAGTGACAGAGTATTGCCATATATAGCTCCCAGGAGTTTTTGCCAAATAATGACAAGGATAGTGGAAAACTTTGTCAGGTACTGCTGAACAGTTGTAAATGTAAGGAACAACTGCTAGTGGTTATACAAGTGAGTGGATTGTTATATAAAAGCTATTATTTGTTTAAAATTGCTGCAGATACAAAAACTTTGGCATCCTTCCCACACACAAGACCATTCCAAAGAATATGATATTGTTTGGAAGTAAAAAAAAAGTTACATCAGACTGAATATTAACGTGTTCTGTATATTAAATCACAATCTATATCGGTGCCTCCTTTCCTCCTTACACCTTATTGGGTAGCGTGGACAATTTATTTATTTATTTTACATTTGTTTACCAGGAAAGTCCAACTGGAAAAGCTGTCCCTTTTCAGTGGAGGCCTGGGGAGATAAGCTCCACAAAAACAAAACATGACAGAAACACATAGAACGGTTATACAAAAGGGCAAGTTATTAAATTAGCTATATAGGTAAAAATCACATATAAGGTTCCTGTATAATTTCAGTATTACGGATTTTTGTAAATAAACAATATAGAGTATAATTTAACAACAATCAGAAGAATAAGTATTTAGAATAGATATAGAGGTAGAAATCATATATAACAGTTTTTATCATTTCAGTAACACGTTTTATATAACAACAGTCTTACTCCCTAAACATGCAGTGTAAAATGTAACAGCAAACTTTTAGACACTGTTTTGAAGGAACATATTTGAGATATGAAATTCAGTGGAGGTAAGTGTTTTTGTAGTAATCTTTATCAAATCAAGGTTGAGTGTTCTTAGCCTGGGCTGCTACAAGGGCATAACCAAGCTTTGGCTAAATCTGCTTTAAGCATAATTTTGAATTTAATTATTACAGGGAGAGTTTTTTATGTTTATTGGGAGAGAATTGCATTGTTTAGCTATGCAGTGAGATTAAAGAGCTTCTCCAGCAGTGTTGTTAGCTTTAGTTACCATTAGTCATGACTCCTTCTTAGAACGAAGGGCTCAGCTGGCAGAGTATGGTTGCAGGATGCTAAGGAGGGCAGTAACTTTGTCCTGTTGGTAGAATAATTGGTGAGCTAGTGGTTGTAGACCAGGAGGTTGGACAGGTCTAGCCAACTGAGAGTTTTAATGCTAGGCAATGATGAGCAGTAAGTAGATTCAGTTGAAAACCTTTCAGTTGTATTGTAGCAAGTGTCGAGTTTGTTTACATGGTTTCCTGATGTTGGTGAGTATTGCAGAGCCATATAGAAGTGTGGAGACTAGATGAGTTCTAGCAATGGTAGCTTTTGTGTTGTGAGGAATTTTTTGTGTCTATATAGTGATCCAAGTTTTTTTATGAACTTTTTTATTGAGTGGGCTATGTGTAAGTCAGATTTCATGTTACAGTCTTTGATAACTCCAAGAATCTTGGTATAGGTCATGGGACAAATGATTGTGTTGTTTGTTGATGATATATTAAAGGATGAGGGAGGGGCGTTGGTTTTAGTGGGGTGGAAAAGCATGAGCTTTGTCTTATTGTAGTTAAGAATGAGCTGAGCATTAGCTAGCCATGATTCTACTTCTCAGAGTGATTGTTGGGCCATGATTCTACCTCTCAGAGTGATTGTTGGGCCATGATTCTACCTCTCAGAGTGATTGTTGGGCCATGATTCTACCTCTCAGAGTGATTGTTGGGCCATGATTCAGAGTGATTGTTGGGTGGTATGTTATAGTTGTTGGAGTGTGGAAGCAGTGCATATTAGGTGGAATCATCTACGTTCTGGACCAGGGAAGCATGTGTAGTAGCGGTGTATAGGTTGTTAGTGAATAGGGTGAAGAGGAGGGGCCCGTGGATGCAAACCTGAGGCACTCTTTGAGTGATTGGTAGGAGGGAGAAGAGATTATGCTGTGATTTAACTGCTTGCTGTTGTCTAGCTAAGTTGTCCTGGAACCATGTTATAGCGGTGCGGCTAAGATTGAGATTGGATAGAACTGAAATTACTTTGATATGTGAAATGCTACTGAAAACCTTGGATAGATTGTGAAATATGGATGAAACTATTTTGCCTTCATTTTTTGTGATGATTTCTTGTGTTAGGAAAGGTCATCAAAGCAGTGGTAGTTTTATGTTTTGGTCAAAAACAGTGTTGACTATTGGAAAGAAGATTGTTAGTCAGGAGGTAGTTAAGTAATTTGAGAAAGAATGCATCTTTCTAAGATTTTGGACAGGGAGGATAAGATTGAAATGGGGTGGTAGTCAGAGAGTTCTACAGAGCTCCCACCTTTATGCAATGGGATAATGTGTGATATTTTCCAAATAGATGGAGCCTTTTGTTCAGAGATGGATCTATTAATGACAATGAATATTAGGTAGGAGATGGCTTCGGCAGGTGCCATGTCCAAATCCAAACCAGTTACAAGTGGCGTCCCACAGGGCTCAGTTCTGGGACCTCTCATGTTCGGTATATACTTCTCTGAGGTTCAGGCTAACACAGGGGGATTATGGCTGACAAAGTTCGCAGTTGACTGCAAACTGGGGGCCATAATCAAATCTCCAGCTGACACAAGCATCCTCCAAAAGGGTCTCACAGAGACGGATGCTTGGTTCCAGAGCCACGGCCTCAAGCTAAATGCTAAAAAGTGCATAGTCATCCCCTTTGGGAAAAACAAAGTGCCCACAAATTACCACATAGGTGGTAATCCATTAAGTACGGAAGAAGTAATTAGAGATTTGGGGACCAACGTAGATAGTAATCTCTCCTTTGATAATCATGTTGCCAAAGTGGTTAGAAAGACCTTCTATATAGCCCACCTTATCACAAAAGGGTTTGCATCCAGATCAAGAGAGGTCATTGTGCCCCTCTACTCATCACTCATCAGGCCCATAATTGAATACAATGCCCCTTTTGGGATGTACCTTACCTGACACCTGCAGCAACCGGAGAGACCCAAAAAGTACCTCACCAAGGGGATCATGGGCTACAAACAGATGTCCTATGCAGCTTGACTAAAGAAACTCCAGCTCTACTCAGTTGCTTACCGCCTACTCAGAGGCGATCTATGCCTGATGTACAAAGCCATGTCAAACCCAGAATTAATGGACATGCTCCACCTCAAAAAATCCAAGTCCCTTAGAGCTACACGCTCCAGGGACCTAAACCTCAGCACAAAAATAAATAGGACATGCTGGAGGGACAGATTCATTTCCCAGAGGCTCCCCTCACTCTGGAATAGAATCCCAATTCATGTTAGACATAGTCCCTTGCTGACCCTTTTCAAGTGAAATCTGGACGCGTGGATGGGAAATCGCAAATTCACCCCTGGGATCTCTTCTGTGTCCCTGCCAGACAGAGGCACAGTAAACTAATCTTAAAAGGGTACCTTCTGTGACCTACTTTACAGAGGCACAGTAGGCTAATCTAATAGGGAGGCGGAAGCCAAATACACTCTGGCTAGGCTTATAAATGCCCTAGGGCAGATAGCCTGGTATCTACCTATGAACCTATAAAGACTGTAGAAATGTTGTTGCTTGGGTAGAGCTGCAGCTGATGCATAATTGTACAAGTCCAGATAGACATCATCCATAATGCAATTCATTTCTGATGGACTACAGTAAAGTACCCCTTTCTTATCTTTCAGGCAATAAATTCTTGGCTTCATGCACTTTTCCTTCAATTATCTAGAAATCTGGGTGACATGTTCCTATTAGCCAATGAAATTCCTTCCTCTCATCTAGTCCCTTGTTTGTTCTATTAAGCTGAGCAGCCTTAAATTCCTGGTTTGCAAAATGTGGCTGCCACATCAGAGTCATATGAGAACATCCAGCTGTTTTATACTTTCCCACCAGGCTTGCAGTTCTGTGCTTCATGTTTTGTATATGCACCCTTCATGTTATTTCCTTGACTATTCTAAGGAACAATGCAGACTGCCTTACCCTCATTTTAAAATCCCACCATTTATTGTCAGTAAGGCGCAGGTCATCAATATATTGCTCCCAGCAATTTTAATTCAAGCAGCTAGAGCACCCCCCCCCCCCCCCACTTCCTCCTAGTGTTTTAAAAGAAGAGAGTCAAAAATAAAGGGAGAAAGGTGATCTGGGTGCTCAAAGTTTTAAGCTCCACTGTAACTAGACTATGGTTTGACAGCAAGTTGGATGGAATACTAGATTGTGTAATTCAGTTATTAATGTTGAATATGAGCAAGATGTCTGGTCTGCTTCCTGTACCTCTCACATAAGCAGTACAGGTATAGCCATTCAAAGAAGGATGACGTTATCACTGCACATGCACATTTAAAGTTTTTCTCCACTTTCTGCGGGTGTTAGGTCATTGTAGATAAAACACTAGCCAAGCAGGAAGCCTCTCGGATGCCAATTCACCAACATTCAAGGGAGAGTTCCTGTTCCTCCAACTCATCAATGGCTGTGGGCATCTCTACAAACTGAATTAACCATCAGAATTGGGCCATAAAAGGAGTTTGTTAGAAGAAACTGATATATTTTTAAAACAAATGAGTATTTATTCCAACTGGTGGGAAATTAACTGAACCTAGTTTTGTGTTTAAAATCGGGAAAAATATTAAATGCACTTTGGAAGCAAACAAGTCAAACTTAGAAAAAAAAACAAAGGATGTAGGATGTTTAAATTTGGTTCCTGCAAACAATGCCCATTTATTTTGGTCAAAGAGTGTATCAATTTAATGACTATTGCATATAAAATTAACTTGGTGAATGGTAACTGTGCCACATCAGGGTTAGTATACATGGCCATGTGTGTGATTTCCCTCTCTTTCTATGTTGGCATAACAGAGAGAGTTCTGCGTAAAGGGATGTATGAACATAATTATGATATTTTAAACAATAATTGCAATAGTGCTTTGCACAAACACACTTTGGTTTGTAAAGAGTGCATTAGTTTTTGGTAGTCTTGAAATTAAGATAAGAGGGGTGGACAATGGGAAACACCTATAGAATTTAGAGAACTTATGTGGCAATTGAAGTTAAATGTAACAATACCCCTGATTTTAATGAACATGGCTCATGTACCCATTTACCTAGTTTTAATACTTAGAGCAGCTAAATTATGAATGAAGTTTCATAAAATATTATATGTGGTACATTTTAACAATTCTAGTACTGATAACCGAGTAAACAGATATGTGTCATTGTTAGTACTTTTTATCTTAAATTTATATAAGTAAGCTATTAACATATCTGAGGAGATGTTAACTTTAAATGCTTTTTGGTTTTAAATAATTGGTCACATAATTTTTAATGCTTATAAAAAGTGTTCTACTTAGTGGTTAATTAGTTCTGATGAAGTCACTTTATATGCAAAGACAAAAACACTTAACTTTATTGCTCTTGTTGGATTTAATGAATCATCTTATGCTCTGCATCTGCAATGGTTTGCCTTCTCTTACTTAGCTGTTGATTTACTGGGTCCTGAAACATTATTCTATGTGGTCCTGTCTAATTATGAATTTGCAACCATTCAGTTTGCAACTATCCCAATACAGGAAATATGTGAAGGATAACTAAAGAAATTAAACCGATCCAACTGACTAAATCAACTGACATGAATAAGAATGTCCCTGGAAAACTAGCACAATGAGCTTAGGAGGTTCAACAATACCTCCTCCCTTCAACCCAAGAGAACGCTCATCTTCTGAATAGTTTATAAACACAGGGCACCTGCAAGCAGGTGATCAAAACCTCAGCCCTCCTGCTCACTGCTGTATCTCCCAAACACCAGCATCTCATAAATTGAATGAATACAAACAGAGGAACTGTTATAAAACTGGCAAATATGATAGACAAGTTGGAAAACATGCATTTGCACAACTAATATTCAAAGACCAGAATTATGCATACAAATTCAATAGGAGGTTACTGTTTAACCCACTAACAGCACAAGTATGCACTCGGTGTTAGCAAGCAAAGTGAAATTTCAGTGTATTGTAAATACTAGCAAGTCAGATGTACACCATCTCTAATATTAGTTATTATGATAAAAATAGTTATAGCCCAGCCACTGGAGATGCACAAGCCAGTGCATTTCTTTGTGCCGGTCCCAAGCCCGGATAAATGGGGAGGGTTACGTCAGGAAGGGCATCTGGCGTAAAACTTCACCAATCATTTCATTCAGACACCAATAAATAATTTAATACCGGATCAGTCGAGGCCCAGGTTAACAACGACCGCCACCAGTACTGTTAGCCAACAGGGTGCTGGTGGAAATTGGGCTACTGTTGGCCGAAGGAGGAGAAGAGGCAGAAGACATGGTCGAAGACAGGAAGAGAGGAGAAAGGCTAGGACTGTGGTAGTGAGGGTCGGAACTTTGAATGTTGGCAGTATGACTGATATAGGGAGAGAACTAGCTGATATGATGGACAGAAGGAAGGTTGGTATATTGTGTGTGCAAGAGACCAGATGGAAGGGGAGTGAGGCTAAGTGTATCGGAGGTGGGTTCAAATTGTTTTATCATGGTGTGGATGGAAGGAGAAATGGCATAGGAGTTATTCTGAAGGAACAGTATGCTAATAGTGTTTTGGAGGTGAAAAGAGTGTCGGAAAGAGAAATGTTTATGAAGCTGGAAATTGATGGTGTAATGATGAATGTTGTTAGTGCATATGCTCCACAAGTTGGGTGTGCAATGGATGAGAAAGAAAAATTTTGGAGTGAATTGGATGAAGTGGTGATGTCTGTACCCAAGGGTGAGAGAGTGGTGATTGGAACAGATTTCAATGGGCATGTTGGTGAAGGGAACAGAGGGGATGAGGAAGTGATGGGTAGGTATGGTGTTAAACAAAGGAATGTAGAAGGTCAGATGGTAGTGGATTTTGCAAAAAGGATGGACATGGCTGTGGTGAATACATATTTTAACAAGAGGGAGGAGCATAGGGTGACATACAAGAGTGGAGGAAGATGCATACAGGTGGATTATATCTTATGTAGGAGGGCCAGTTTGAAGGAGATTGGAGACTGTAAAGTGGTGACCAGAGAAAGTGTAGTTAGGCAGCATAGGATGGTGGTTTGTAGGATGACGTTGGTGATTAAGAGGAGGGGGAGGAGTGTGAGGGCAGCACCAAGGATCAAATGGTGAAAATTGAAAAAGGGTAATTGTGAGGTGGAGTTCAGGGATGAGTTAAGACAGACACTGGGTGGCAGTGAAGAGTTACCAAATAGCTGAGTAACTACAGCAGAGCTAGTAAGGGAGACGGCTAGAAAGGTGCTTGGTATCACATCTGGACAGAGGAAGGACGACAAGGAGACATGGTGGTGGAATGAGGAAGTACAGAAGAGTATACAGAGAAAGAGGTTGGCAAACAAGAAGTGGGATTGTCAGAGAGATGAAGAAAGTAGACAGGAGTATAAGGAGATGAGGTGCATGGCAAAGAGAGAGGTGGCGAAGGCTAAGGATAAGACATATGAAGACTTGTATGAAAGGTTGGACACTTAGGAGGGTGAAAAGGACCTGTACCGATTGGCTAGACAGAGGGACCGAGCTAGGAAAGATGTGCAGCAGGTAAAGGTGATAAAGGATAATGAGGGAAACATACTCACAAGCAAGGAAAGTGTGTTGAGGAGATGGAAAGAGTACTTTGAGGGGTTAATGAATGAACAGAATGAGAGGGAGAGAAGGTTGGATGATGTAGGGATAGTGAATCATGAAGTACAATGGATTAGCAAGGAGGAAGTAAGGATAGCTATGAAGAGAATGAAGAATGGAAAGGCTGTTGGCCCAGATGACATACCTGTGGAAGCTTGGAGGTGTTTAGGTGAAATGGCAGTGGAGTTTTTAACCAGATTGTTTAATGAAATCTTGGAAAGTGAGAGGATGCCTGAGGAATAGAGAAAAAGTGTTTTGGTACCAATTTTTAAGAATAAGGGTGATGTGCAAAGCTGTAGTAACTACAGAGGGATTAAATTGATGTCACAGCATGAAGTTGTGGGAAAGAGTAGTGGAAGCAAGGTTAAGAAGGGACGTGATGATTAGTGATCAGCAGTATGGTTCCATGCCTGGAAAGAGCACTACAGATGCGATGTTTGCTCTGAGAGTGTTGATGGAAAAGTACAGAGAATGTCAGAAGGAGTTGCATTGTGTTTTTGTAGACTTAGAGAAAGCATATGACAGGGTGCCTAGAGAGGAGTTGTGGTATTGTATGAGGAAGTCAGGAGTGTCAGAGAAGTATGTAAGAGTGGTACAGGATATGTACAAGGGTAGTGTGACAGCGGTGAGGTCTGCGGTGGGAGTGATGGATGCATTTAAGGTAGAGGTGGGGTTACATCAAGGATCAGCTCTGAGCCCTTTTTTATTTGCAATGGTGATGGACAGGTTGACAGACGAGATCAGACAGGAGTCCCCGTGGACTATGATGTTTGCAGATGACATTGTGATCTGTAGTGAGAGTAGGCAACAGGTGGAGGAGACCCTGGACAGATGGAGATATGCTCTAGAGAGAAGAGGAATGAAGGTCAGCAGGAATAAGACAGAATATATGTGTGTGAATGAGAGGGAGGATAGAGGAATGGTGAGGATGCAAGAAGTAGAGGTGGTGAAGGTGGGTGAGTTTAAATACTTGGGGTCAATAGTTCAGAGTAACGGTGAGTGTGGAAAAGAGGTGAAGAAGAGAGTGCAGGCAGGATGGAGTGTGTGGAGAAGAGTGTCAGGAGTGATTTGTGACAGACGAGTGCCTGTAAGAGTGAAAGGGAAGGTCTACAAGAAGGTAGTGAGACCAGCTATGTTATATGGGTTGGAGACAGTGGCATTGACAAAAAGGCAGGAGTTTGAGCTGGATGTGGCAGAATTAAAGATGTTAAGGTTTGCACTGGGTGTGATGAGGGTGGACAGGATTAGGAATAAGTATATTAGAGGGTCAGTCCAGGTTGGAAGGTTTGGAGACAAAGCCAGAGAGGCACGATTACATTGGTTTGGACATGTGCTGAGTAGGGATGTTGAGTATATTGGGAAAAAGATGCTAAGGATGACACCACCAGGTAATAGGAAAAGAGGAAGGCCTAAGATAAGGTTTATGAATGTGGTGAGAGAGGACATACAGGTGGGTAGTGTGACAGAGCAAGATGCAGAGGACAGGAAGAAATGGAAACAGGTGATCTGCTGTGGCGACCCCTAATGGGAACAGCCAAAAGAAGATGATGATGATGATGATAAAAATAGTTATGCAACTGCAAAAGAGTTCCAGCAGCCATAGCATGGAGGGGATGATGTGCAGGACCCACTTTGGCTAACTGAAAAAAAAAGATTGGTTAGAAGTTACATAGATATGGAACCTCATCTTGCACAATGGCCATTGGTCAGTTCTGCTACATTCTTATGTACAGCTGCTCTTTCATGTGGCTGCTCCAGTAACTCAATTATGAGAGACTCAGGACTAATAAAGCCATTGTCTTCTTCATCATTATAAGTTTTATGGACTGAACCTGTTAGATGTTGATAACACAGTGTGAAATACATTTTCTCCAAATGATATTTTGTGTAACTGATTCCTACTTGCAAGACCTGGACAGCAACTCAAGCAAATAAATTGTAATAAAAGCTTTAGGTTAATAGATTTATCAGTTAGTACTAGGAAGAAATTTTGAACAGCAATAGATAGCCTAGCTGTGCCCATACCACATATTGCAGCTAAGTTTACCTCCTGTCCTGATAAGGGCTGTACTACTACTAATCCCTGCTGTAAAGTTATGTGAACCTATCCAGTCATAAAAATGACTTAACTAGATGAGGCCATAGGTTACACCAGTTAAAGTGTAATGGAAATTGGTTCCACAGATAAGAAATCCCTTCAAAAGGTCTCATCTATGTTACAATGTAAATAAAAAAAAAACATAGAGTGAGTGCTACTAACATTGCCAGTGTTTCTGAGGTATAGCAGGCCTAGTAAAGTAGAGGCTTTACACAGCTCCAAAGTCAAGACAAAGGAGCCTGCATGAGGTGAAAAACTGAGAGACTTTTTAATGTATCTGGGTAGCCTAGCCCTTCGATTCTGTTGATTAGGAAATGTTGAGATCTTTCAAATTGAAATAAGTGTTTGGTAAGATGAATATACCAATCAACACATCATATTCAATGATCAGATGGAGGAATATATGAGTACTAAGGCCTGTTTGGACCTTGGGATATAAACTGTGATAATTAACTGGGCAATGAGAAAAGATTTCATTAATGTAATTAATACCTAATAATCAAATGGCAGGTCATTGTCAAATGAAAATAATCAAATGGCCGTTCATGGTCAATGAAAGTGCTAGATTTTTAATGACTGTATCAAACATAAATGGGGTTACATTTATGACTTAATAAGTAGGAAAACATGTTTACTAAATTTAACTACATAAGCAGAGATCACTTTCTACATTCACTGAATTGCTGCATTTGAGCATGAAGAAGACTGGTAGTAAATAGATATCCAAACAATAATCAATAAAATAATAAAAAAACAACCAAAAATGAACTTGAAGACTTTTATTAAAACAAACTGTCATAGCTGAAGACGTTATGCTGAGGTGCTAGGAAACCTTGTTTCAATAAAGGTTGGAGTCTGCTTTTGGTCTTTAACAAGTAAATAAACTCAAGTATACATTAACAAATTAGACAAGAAAGGCAAACCAGGTCAGATGGATGAAGACTGGTTAAAAACAAGTCAAACAATTCAAATAACTAGTCAACACAGCTGAATCCAATGAAGTAACAGTTCCAAAGTTTAATATAATAGCAGAAAAATGTTAAATAAAACAGCATAAAAATGTTAAAAACAGCCAAGAAAATGACAAGTGCCTCCACACCTGTCCAGGTGCTTCTTCAGATCTAATAAAACAGGCATAGAATGCTGCTTAAATGCACACAGTATATTCCATACTATGCCATATTCATGGATTATATAGTTTTTGTATGGGCAGGTTCTGTTTCTATGCTGCATGATTTTGTTGAATGCCTGCAACATACAACCAAGTTGCTATGATTTACCACTAAGTTGTCTGCTAAGAATATTGAGTTTTTAGATGTTAAAATCATCAAGAAACTGAATGGTATAGACACTCAAGTTTACAAAAAATCTTGTAAAAAAATGTATTTTACCTAGGCAGACTATGCACCCACAACATACTCCCAGGAATGTCTTAAAAGGACAGTTCCTTAGGTATGTCAGGCTCAATGCAGATGGTGATTGCATGGTATCTGCTCTTGATGATCTGGCAAATGATTTTAGTCATAGAGGCTACCAACAACATGAATAGGTGTAGCTTGACAAGGGGCTCTATCTAATAGGAATGCCCATGCCGAATCATATTTGTCTCATCAAGACCCAGAGGCTAAGAGTTCTAAGGTGTCACAAGGGGACATCAGACTTCTCAACCAATTGGGGGCAAATTTCAACAGAATCAGGGACAAGTCAAGAAAAAATCAGGGACAATCAGGGACACTTTTCAAATATTAGTGCTATTAACTTGAAACATTGACTGAATCAGAGCATATGAATTAATACACATTTTCTGAAGTAAAAGAAGTTTATAACTCAATTGTCATTATTCATTGTGTAGTTCACCACATTTCCTCCAAAAATCACTAGTTTTAGGAGGGATTAAGAGGGACAGAGTTAAAATCTGAGTCAAAATCATGGACATCCCTGAAAATCGGGGACAGTTGAGAGGTATGGGGGACATTGAGAATGAGCATTACCTTCTTAAATTATGTTATTTATGTCTGTGAAATTATTAAAAACACTGGCCACGTCTTTACATGTGATGTTAGAAACAAAACTATTTTAGTTGAGGCTCCTAAATTTTGTTTTAAGGACAATACTTCTTTGAGAAAAATGTTGTGCTATAAACCTGTTCAGAAGAAACCAAAGATTACTAATAGAATAGGAATTCACCCTTGTAGAGACTGTAATATGTGTCAGCTCATTGAAACTACTGAGAGATTCGAGCATCTTTAGACTAAGCAAGTTTATAAATTCAATTCCTTTGCAAATTATAAAAGCTGTAATCTTGTTTATTTAGCTAGCTGCAGTGTTGATAAAAGTTTTTATGTTGGTAAAACTAACAGAGCTTTGAAAGACAGTGTACGTGAACACATTTATGATACGTCTAGAAAAGATAAAAGAATGGACTGTCAAAACATATTTTAGTTGCTGGAAGTATTCATAAGTTTGCATTTATTGTACTACAACTTTTTAATGTCAGCATTACAGGTGGTGATGTCAGCACTAAAACAGAATATATTGAAACTAAATGGAATTTACAATTACAAAGTGACAGACGGAAGGGTTTAAATGACTATGTTCCTTTAAGACCACTAATTAGGTTGTGTGACCTTAACAGGTGGAGCTGAAACTGTGTGTATTTAAGCAGCATTCCATGCCTGTTTTATTAGATCTGAAGAAGCTTTGTCCCACCTGAGTGGAAAACAGCAACCGTAATCCCCTTGCGCAAATGGGTTCCCTCAAATGGCCCTGGGAACTATAGGCCCTTAAGCCTAACCAGCTGTATCTACAAGACCATGGAGAGAATTATCATGGACCTTATCAACAAGGATATAGATGACCTTAAAACTCTTGACCCAACTCAGTTTGGCTTCGTTTAGAGCAGATCTTGCCTGCTAAACTTGGTGGACTTTTTTAAGAATGTCACCAAGGTCCTGGATGAAGGCAAAACAGTTCACTCTGCCTATCTCAACCTAGCCAAGACCTTGGATACAATCTCTCACTCAGGAAACTCACCCAACTGGGGATTAACCCTTACATGACTAGGTGGGTTCCCAACTGGCTCACAAACAGAACACATGCAGTCAAAATTGGGGATGCCAACTGTACTAGCAGTCTTGTTACCAGTGGTGATCCACAGGGATCTGTGCTAGGCTCCCTATGTTTGGTATCTCTTTTTCAAATGTCCAGGTGAAAATAGATGGCCTATTGCAAGTTTGCTGATGACTGCAAACTGGGTGCAAACACTGAATCTTCCGGATTCCTATTAGATGACCAAAGACACATTCTATCAAATGCGTCTTGGTCAAACATAAAACAACAAAAAGGCAAAATAGCAAAGCGGCTTTTAAGCAAATTCTTTCCCAGGGAAAGAATTTGCTTGGCCGCTTCTGTTACTTTGCCATTTTAGACACTTTAGTGCAATCTCGTAGTTGGTATATTTAAGTAGGGGGTTGGGTAGCACAGCCCCCCACATCAGGGGAGTGGGGGGGCCCCACTTTATGTATTCTTTCAATTTTTTTTCTTATTTTTTTTTTTTTAACAAAAAATCGCTGTTCTGAGCTTTTGAGCTTGTAAGCTTTCTCTTACATGGGGTTGATTATTCATTGTTCGCTTTTTTAAGCGTTTGATGATATAATATAGACCCAATCTTCCAAAGATGTCAACATGCTACAAAATGGGCTTACACAGACAAATGACTGGTGTCAAAGCCACGGGCTTACACTAAACACACAAAATGCTTTATCATCCCCCTCAGCAATGGAAATCCCCCTGTTAATTACAACAATAATAATATCCCCCTAAGTTCAAACCCAATGGTGAAATATTTAGGAATGCAAGTTGAAAGCAGGCTTAATGTTGATCATCAGGTGTCCACAGTAGTAAGGAAGGCCTTCTATGTTGCACACCTCATAAGCAAGGGTATAGCATCCAAAGCTAAGGACTTTATAACTTCCCTCTACTCGGCTCTCATCAGACCAATGATAGAGTACAATGCTCCCTTCTGTATGTACCTCACCAGACATCTGCAGCAACTGGGGAGGCCTCAGAGGTTTCTCAGCAAGAAAATTCAGGGTCTATAACACATGACCTACATGGACAGACTGAAGGCCCTATCACTTTACTCAGTATCATATAGACTGCTTAGAGGCTATTTGTGTCTGGACTACAGAACAGTTTCAGGACCTGCCTTGATGAAGCTGATGCACATCTGCAAATCTAATGGAGCAAAATTCACTCACTCTAGGGATTTTAACCTAGCCTGCAATATTAACAGGACATGTTGGAGACACAGATATGTCTCCCAGAGGTTGCCACTCCTCTGGAACAAACTCCCGGTCATGTAAAACAGAGCTCCTTAATGACCCTATTTAAGCATAACCTGGACAATTGGATGGGAAACCGTAAATTTACACTGGGGGTTTCACCTATGTCCCTCTTAGACAGGGGCAGCCAGTGCTGATCTTAGATTCACACCAAACATAGACTATATACCTTGATCCATAAGGGAATAAGGGTATAACATGGCTAGGCTTGTAGTGGCCTTGAGGCCAATAACCTAGTAACCTCCTATGATCCCATAATCCTATGTCACAAGGCACAGTGGCAATCCAAAGCCCATACAGGATGATGTTTGATACAGTAGTAAACTAAGTACACTAGTTGTGTGTCAAAGAGGGAATGGTGGTACATGCTGTCACTACTGAAGCTAGGTGAACAGACAGCATGCAGATGGCAGATTTGTACAGCTGTGAACAGACATATATCACCTCTTCATTCAGACACTAACCTTTGCCTTTTGTGTAGATATTTCCTTAGATAGCTCCCTCCAGAAGCTAAGAAAAAAAAAAGAATCTAGCAAATGTTTTCAGATTTACTGTACAGGACCTCATGTGTATTTAACAGCTTTGGTTTAAAGAGAAGGGATACATATGTAGGTGAGTGTAAAAGTTACTTTTCCTGCCCAGTTTGCAGTAAGGAGCATGGGGTTACTGCACTGTAGCACATGGTGATGCTACATACTTTAGACAGCATCATACCAGAAAACACTATGACAAATGTGAGATGCAAGAGTCATCCTGTTCTGAAGAAATTAACTAACAAATAAATTGAAATGTGCACATACCTTATCATTACTGCATTTTATTTTCAAGGAAACATTGTATATTTACATCAATTAGTCCTTTCATTTCCTTCCATACTATATGAGTTTTTGTCACTGAATTGTGAACAAGTTAATTTTGCTTACTCCCAAAACTCATATGACATGTTATGATAGCTCATCTCTTTTCAGGAAGTCTCATATCTCTTTTTATTATTTCATTGTCAGGGTATGACATTTCAACTTTTGACTTCATTACAATATGACAATCTGTAATATATTTTTTTAATAAAAGGACTGATCAGGTTTAGTTTTATATTTATATATATATATATATATATATATATATATATATATATATATATTCCGTTTATCGGGGCTACAGCAATTTTAACATTGGTACTATAGAAACTTGATAGAGAAGATCTTAACTGTGAATGTGTGAAAAACCCTTTTACCATGGAACTGCAAAGAGCAAGTTTTTTTTAAGAATGTGTGCATTGCTTCGTACTTGCAAAAGTAATATTTATTTGAAGTTATCATAAAACCAGTTCAGTTTTGACCTGGGAGATGAAATCAAATACACAACTGTAAATAAAGGAGAAGTCATTACTAACCAATTAATGCATGTAAAGTAAGAAAAATAACAAATAATACCTCTCAATTGCCCAGATTTGTGCCTCATATTTTGGTCTGTGTCTCGTAACATCCTAACCATCATGTTTTGTACATCCGAATGGTATAATTAGAAGAGCTGCATTTCAAAACCTTCAACATGTATCAACTGAAGTATTAAGTACCTTTTATTCTAACAACATTCTCAGTTTTTAACTCAAATCTTAAGTTGTAAACTGCTGCCTACTGCCCTGTGACTATGTTTACCCTCCTTTCAGATACTAGTGACATTAGCGAAAGAGCAACCTATGAGAGAAGCGCCTGTATCATTGCGCGTCTGTATGACACTTTCAGTTTGTGAAGCCCTTCTGTGCTCCATACCTCTCAACCTGTAAGACACACAAAACTGAATAAAGCCATATATAATTGGGGGGGGGGGGCAAAGGCACAAACATACTGCTCTTACAAACATAGAAAGTTGATAGAATAACAGATTTCGGATTAGCATGAATTTCAAATGCTGATTACAGCTGTTGCCCTGATAACGGAAAAGTACCTATATATATGTATATGAAAAAAAACTCTGCATCCAATACAGGTAAACATGAAATAACTAAAAATAAAAGATACATCAAAATGCTGGATAAAGGTAAAATGAAATATTTGATATGTTTAATGCTTCCATGCACAAAATCTCACTTGACTTCTTCAGAACATGTTGTTGTTTGTCTTTTCGGCTTTTCCAGGTTAGGGGTCACCACAGCGGAACTCCCGTCCGCTAATGATTGGCAGTCGATTTTTTTATGGTGCCGAGTTACCAGCCCGACGCCCAACCTTCAGCAAAGGCACGCCCATTCACACATGTCTTTCAGAGGCCACTCGACTGCGGGACATGCGTGAATGGGCGTGCCCTCTTCAGAACATAAACTAGCAAAATCACAGCAATTAAAGAACATCAAAAAGTCACATGATAAATCACATGGCTGAGAGTCAAAGGGAAATAGATTCCCTTTCTTTACACAAATGTGCACATCTTAAGACACATTAAATATTACTTATACCATTTAATTCATATGAATTGTCTGCTTGTAATAAAATCTAGCAGTTGGTTTCCCTAAACTCCAACTTATTTAAAAAAAATCACTGCCACATCAATCACCAAGTTCATGGGAAACCATAAAAAATAAAACATATTGCATAGATTACAAGTTACAAGATGTTTGAACAGGGTATTGCTAGAAGCTATAGCCTTAAACATATAGAAAAGCACAACAATTCTCTTGATTAAAGTCCTTCGAATCATTCCAACATAGAATTCAGTACATCCTGAGCAAACAGTAATATAAACAATGTCATTTGAAGTTCAATTGTAAAAGATTCTATAAACTATTGGTTCAGACTTGTATTGCAATAATAAAAATGAACTATCCAAGATATGCTTAACACCATTTATATTGCCCACATTTATAAGTTGCCTTGTTTTTGTTACCACGAATGTACGTATCACGTTTCAAGTAAATTCTTAAGATTGTAAGATCTTCTGTAAATTAACTTTGATTGAACTAATGACATTAGTCAAGTCATAATTAACCAAAAATACTTTCTAGTTATTTTAAAGTTTATTTGTGTTAGTAGCACTATCTAAAGACATATTTGAAAGTAATGCATGTCTGAAAGTAACATCCATATTATTTGGGTTACCAAAAATTATTGCCTTTAATGTTGTAGAGAAATGTTCATTCCTTTTGAACATATCATATTTAATATTAATGAATAACCACATGATAAATCACATCACTGACAGTCAAATGACAACAGATTTCCCTTATTTAACGCAAACATCTATACTTTAAAATACATGTAATATTAATCATACCATTCAATACAAGTAGTTTATATGCAATAAGATCAGCCATCTGATTTCTCTGTACTCCAATTTAATTAAAAAGTAACCCCCCCCACATATAAAACACCACATTCATGGTTAACCACACACACACACACACATACATATATATTATGTGTGCATAATATATATATATATATATATATATATATATATATATATATATATATATATAGGTGTACTTTTGAAGAACAAAAGTTCACTACTTCGAACTTCAAAAGTACACCCACACTAATGCGAAAGTGCACTTTCATGAAAGTGCACTCTAGCGAACCCGCTAGACCGAATGGGCTAGCAGTCATGGACCTTAGGGTTAGAGCACTGGTTAGGGTAAAGGGATAGTTAGTAGGGCTAGACCCTTACCTAGACCTGTGCCCTAAACCTAAGGTCCATGACTATCACACCACAGTGGAGGACATAGCCCATTTTTGAATGTCCTCCATTGTGGTGCAGTTGGTTCGGTCTAGTGAGCTTAAGTGAAACTGCACTTTCATTAAAGTCCACTTTCGCTTAAGTGGGGATGTACTTTCCCATTTCGAAAAAGTGAATTTTCATTGTAGGAAAGTACACCATATATATATATATATATATATATAGCATATCATAGGTTACAAATTACAGAATGCTTGAGCATGGCGTTGTTGGAGTCTCCAGTCTTAATTGCATATAAAAATTCAGCAGTTCTGAAAATGGACTGTGTATCTAGTGGGCCTATCTGAATAACAAATAGGTGTTTTTATTATTATTATCATTATTATTAGTATTATTATATTATTATTGTTATTATTATTATTATTATTATTATGCCTGGGATATGACTGGTGCTATGGTGATGTGTGTGTGTGTGTGTGTGTGTGTGTGTGTGTGTGTGTGTGTGTGTGTGTGTGTGTGCTTGTCTGCATTGTGTAATGATTTGGCACCCCACTTATTACATGCCAACCATAACCCCCCAGTAGGGACTAGGGCAAAATCATGAAAAAACTGTTAAACAGTAATGTAGGCCATAAATGTTTTTGCCTAAAAGCAATGTTGCAGTGCATGTGTTTGGAGCTGCCTGAGAGTAAGTCTGCTAGTGAATGAACTGCAGTAGGTAAAACACAGTAATTTTATAGGCACAGATAAAAATGAACCTTCAATGAACTTAAAAAATAATTGTCAAAATTGCTGAAGGCTGGTGCAATAGTAGTAAACAAATACTATTTATTCTGGAAGCATGAGGATAAAAATGCTAATGATGTCAAACTTTCAGGCAATCCAGTGGCAAAAATCAAAGGATTCACTGGCCATATGCTATTTGAAATGTTTTAGAATGAAGCTGGCAATATATACTTTTTACAAAAGATTATCCTAATTTATGGCCTGCCTAAAATTCACAAAAAATCTGTTAAATTACCTGTTTTTCATATTTCATTGAGATAGTGTTATCCTGCCTGACTATTTCAAGTTTTTGGAAAGTCATTTTAAAGACTTAGTACTTCCATTCAGGTCTTAGATTCAAGGCTGTGGTAACAGTGTTACATTTTTAAAGAATTTAATAGGTGATGTTTTAGTTACAATTGATATAGCCTCATTAAACACCTCACTGAGACATAATATATGTCTTATGGTATAGTGGCTATGTAATTATTCAGAATTATTTAGCAGTTGACTTACTCCTTTAGTTATGCATGCGTTAATTGACAGGTCACCCACTTATTCCCCAGTTGCCCATTTAACCTAATGAGGGCTGTGGGGAGCTTGACTGTATCCAAGCACTTAATGAGTCCATGGCACATGCATCATTTTAAAGCGGTGCCAAGCATTAGCGCTTCACAGCATATATGAGCCTACATGTGCAGACCCCACCCCCACAGTACCATAACACAAACAACTGGAGACCATTAAGAAGACCACCGATGCACTTATGGCAAATATTTGGGATCTGTGAGGAATCTACATCACTCACTAAAGCCATACATGGATACAGGTAGGGTGAACAAACTCCACACAGGAGACACCTCGGCAAAGAACCAACTGAAGAAGCAGGTAATATGAGACAATAACATTAATCACTAAATTTCATTCACTCATGCTTTAGTCAGCCTTACTGATATAGTGCTTAATTAATTCATCCTTTTATTTAGGTAGATTGGTTTCCACCAGGTCAGGGGTAAACAATGGTGGCAATCATGACCCAAACCTACATAAATGTATTGTATCCTAGTGGGAAAAGACAGTGATATTTACTAATGTTTTCTTCAAATAATATTTATCTGAGATATATCTTTGAGGACAGTTGCTTTATAAATGATATTTTCTTTGTCTGGAATAGTTCACAAATTTATTGAAAGAGTTCAGAGTATGCAACAACGAGGAAGTTTTTTTTTCCACAAAGTAATACAGATGTTGCCTTTTTGGATGCCACTATGTAGTATAAAGAGAACAACAAACTATATTTTCTTTACAGCAGAAACCTACACTATTATCTGTGCCATTATCTTCAGACATTGTATTTTACCGAGTCATATATCCTCAAACTCAAAGAAAAAAACATGAGTTGCAAGACCTGTAAAAGTTCTGTCATAATAACGGGTGCTGTAGTTAATATTATACCCTGTATTAAAAACAACAACACAAACAAAATATTGTTAGACATTATGGCAAATAAAAAAAACAAACAAAATCTATAAATTTCTTAACTTGACAAGATTGGCAAGACATTGTCACAATGACATCCTTCCTTGCAATTAGTACAGACTATTAAGGCTACAAGCCACTAACAAGTGTCAATATTGTTTTGCATTTGATTTTCCCAATTCCCAGTTCCTACTTTGTGACACTGATTGAATGAATTAACCAGACACTGCTCCCAGGTCACCCTTGAAAAGAGTCCCTGGTACCTAGTGCATTTACTTGGTTAGCAGATAAATGAAATGAAATAAAACAAAGGCTGCAAAACAATAAGTAGCATTTTTAAAGTCTTACTAGAAAGTATGACTTAAAAGAGACTGCTCTAAATATCTGTATGCTTAAAAAATTAAAAACTTGCTAATTAGACCAGATATATTATTACTGTAACACTGTGTACCTGAGGGACAATGGCTAAATCATATCCAAATTGCAGAACTTTAGATCAAGTTGTGCCATTTCGAAAGAACCTTAGGCATGCAAGTCTGACAAAAATACTTAAGTGTGTTGTGCATGTTATAACTTCAGTCGTACATTAACATTCCAAGTCAGTGGTTCAGCCTGTATCACACTTTTCTTTGGTCCTGGAAGGTCAAAAAGCTGTGGGTTCTATTCCCACACCTGGATACTGACACTGTAGTGTAGCAGAAGTACTGATGCTATTTCATACAAAACAGTAGAAGTTTCACCTGGGTTTTACATGGAAGTGGTCTACTGAGATCAGTGAATTACCCTGGTAAACAAACTAAATAAATAAATTATTTTGTAGAAGTCGATCTCAGGGGGCCTTGTGTAATCAGACCAAAGGCCAATGTTTCAAAATGTGCAATTTTTGACCTTAAATGGATGTGATTTTTAAAAGTACACATGTACACTAATATAATAGTCATGTATTTTTGCATTGTGAAGGGAAGTAATGCACTACTAGACCTTGTGACCTCTCCTATATTCCTATCACTTATAGTAAATGCTCAGGAGTACAAATGCAAATGCCACATGCGACATGATAACTCATTACTATTTATAAGACAGAATATAAAGAATATAAATATTTTCATTTCCTTAAAATAAGTGTCTTTGTTTTTTTTAAGAGTAACCTTTATTGTGTTTTTACTAGTGTTTTTTTACTGGGATAGTCTAGCAGTCTAGCTGAACAGAAGGCGCTTTTTCAGTGATACTTCGGGGGAAAAGCTCAACACAGAATGCTTTAAGTTTATAAAAGGTCACAGTCAGAAAGAGGAGTAGAAGTGCAACAAAAACAATACAAGAAACTGGCACTTAATGGGTAGAAGACCCAAAGACATGTTTTACCAATGAGTAGGTGGTCCTATTATAACCACAAGAGAAAAGAAATAACTTGAACATTAAGAACTGCTAAATAAAGCTATTGCTGTACAAATTGTACATTATGTCTGTTCTTACCATGAATAAGTGAACAAAATGGCAAAAAACAGACTAGTACATGAAAAAACAAAGAAAAAGACCACAGGACGGCATCAAGAACTTTAATGTTAAGCGCTTTTCGTTTGTAAAAATGACAAACTTCTTCAGACATAAAAAAACACGTGGAACAGTCATTAAATAAGATAACAATTAACTAATCATTAATTTGGGCAAATCATTTAAAGAAATAAACACATCACCTAAAAACACCACTCTCTCAATTAATAAAACTGAGCATAATTGCTAATCTAAAATACATATAAATAAACCGCATTGATTGTACTAAAAAGCACATTATATAAAAAATGTGAATATTCAAATAAATCATAAAATCAATAAGAATAAATCATCTTATAAGACTTTTGATTTTAAGAATGCTACTGATCGAGCAGTCCTCATTCAAACCAGGTGCGTTGTACGCATTCAATTTGATCTGCCAATGTAGCTCAAGTTCTTCTAATCTAAGTAAATCAGGGCCACCCCGGGGTTATGTGAGATTTGATCAATCACCATAAATTTAAAAGTGTGATTAGAATATTGTGAATTATGTTTTGCCAGTGCGTTTTTGGGTTTGTGCTTTCTGATAGCATAGATATGCTCATACATATGGGCATGCAGCCTTCTCTCAGTTTTACCAACATAGAAGGCCGAACATGACTGGCACTGAGCTAAATACACTACCATTTTAGAATTACAGTTTACTCTCAATTTCAGATTGTATTGTTGATTATGAACTGTAAATCTATTAGATTCAGTAATGTACGAACAATAATTACAAGCCTGGCATTTATACATGCCTACTGTCCTTGCACTTGAATTTAAATGATGTTCATAATAGGCCTTAAGGTTCTTATCCCTTTTGTATACAACCACTGGTCGCTCACCTACACTTTGGTATAAATTGTTATCATTCTTAAAAATTGCCCAGTTTTAAATCAAAAGTCTTATAAGATGATTTATTCTTATTGATTTTAGGATTTATTTGAATATTCACATTTTTTATATAATGTGCTTTTTATTACAATGTGGTTTATTTATATGTATTTTAGATTAGCAATTATGCTCAGTTTTATTAATTGAGAGAGTGGTGTTTTTAGGTGATGTGTTTATTTCTTTAAATGATTTACCCGAATTAATGATTAGTTAATTGTTATCTTATTTAATGACTGTTCCACGTGTTTTTTTATTTCTGAAGAAGTTTGTCATTTTTACAAACGAAAAGCGCTTAACATTAAAGTTCTTGGTGCCGTCCTGTGGTCTTTTTCTTTGGTTTTTCGTGTACTTAACCATGAATAAGCAATTGGAGTATGTCTCACAGAAAACAATGGGAAAACATCAGTAACAAAGCAAAACTAAACTAAAAACGTAAATTAATATCTTCTGGGAGTTGAGGCAGCCCGTGTGTGTGTGTGTTTGTGTGTGTGTGTGTGTGTGTGTGTGTGTGTGTGTGTGTGTGTGTGTGTGTGTGTGTGTGTGTGTGTGTGTGTGTGTGTATGTTTGCACATGAACGTGTGTGTGTGTGTGTGTGTGTGTGTGTGTGTGTGTGTGTGTGTGTGTGTGTGTATGTTTGCACATGCATGCACGTGTGTGTGTGTGTGTGTGTGTGTGTGTGTGTGTGTGTGTGTGTGTGTGTGTGTGTGTGTGTGTGTGTGTGTGTGTGTGTATTTGATGGAGTGCTAATAGTGCACCTTCTTGTGGGACTGTTTGGAGGACCTCATCATAGTGTAACTGTGACTTCATTCTGTCCACATTATTTCTGATGCGGCTCATACCAGACATCATCCGGAATGAAAAAGCAGCTACAATGAAAAACAGAGAGAGAAGTTACCATGCAGTATCTGTACAGTGAACCCCATAGGTTAGTTAGCACAATGAAACTGAAATGACAAGATCTGTGATCTGTTAACAATACCAACAAGTACAACTTACAAGTGCTTTAAAAAATGATTACTAATAAAAGATCGGTAATTAAGTACACAACAAATAACTGAGCTGCGTACAACTGGCCATGGTTTCTACTTTCTTTTGCCATGTAAAAATATTTCTTTAAAACATGATTATTATAAACAAATTGTAGAAACCATGCTTGGTGTTTCTGTCACAGGATAGCTTTGCATTCATCCTGGCCTAACCACTGGGTGGGACAGGAGTGCTAATGTTCAAAGGATGAGTAATTACACAAATAATTATGATTATGACTCAGCAATATGTCGCATTGTCTCTGTATCATGCAGTATTAAGAAATAGATAAAACAGGTAGAAAGTTTGATGCAATCCATTTTATTGTCTGAATGTACAAGCTCTAGTGAAGGACTTAGGAAGTTGTTCTTGACTTA
Source organism: Protopterus annectens (assembly GCF_019279795.1). NCBI lineage: Eukaryota > Metazoa > Chordata > Ceratodontiformes > Protopteridae > Protopterus > Protopterus annectens. The sequence goes on from NC_056725.1 coordinate 169,077,722, forward strand.
TCTGGCAACACATATTTAGTACTGAGCAATGAAGATTTCTAGAGAAATTCATACAAACATGAATGCAAGATGTAGGTTTGCATGTACAGTTTGGGAATACCAATATCAACCTATGTCGAAGTAAAAGGGAATGGATCTCAGCATACTATGCCCTTATTTTTGTCAGTTGGTAAATGATGCTTAAAATACAAGGCACATCCTGTGACATTTGTTAATGTGTTATGTCATTTAATGGCCACGAAAAATCCAGGAACTTTGTATTAAAGTCAAGTAGGCAAAAAGATATAATTGCTTATTCATGGTTAGAACAGACATAGTCATACTGAACTCATATGTGAATAAGGATCTCATGATTCCAAGTCACAATGAGTAATACTGCAGCAATGAAGTCACCACTTTACAAGCAATTAACAAAAAAAAAAAAAAAAAAACTTACCCACAGTTAGTTTTCACTCTATGTACATATAGTTTAGTGTACCGAAACCTTCAGTACCTTTCAGTTTCTTCATTTACACTTTTTCCTGTAGCAATCGTGAAGGTTCCACCATTTTTCTTGCTCAAATATCATGTTCGTTTGAAAGGTATTTGCCATTTTATATAACATAGGTTAGCAAATAATTTTCTGTAGCTTTCACTGTCATTTACTGCTCGTAATTTTATATTCTGAGAACATGCTTGCTGATGTTAGCAAAGTACTACAAAGCATACATGACAGCTAAAGTGAGCTCTTTTTCAAAAAAACTTATAAATCATTGTATGAAGAAAAGGATGATGATATATACTGCAACACCACATAAACAAATTTGTAAGCACTCTCAGTTTCTGGGATGCAGACAGTGACTACTCACTTTTATAGGTAAGTACTACGCTAGTTGCACTTGCAGGCCATTTTAAGCCAAGGCAATTTCCCTTTCAAAGGTGAAAATCAAAACCTGCAAGGTAATCAGTTTCACTATTACACAACTAGAAAGTGACCACTGGTAAGAATCAAGCTTTGTACCTTGTCTTTGTGAGGTAAACAGCTTAACAATTATGCCACACCCCAACTCCACTTGATTGAAAGTTAATCATATAAAGAGGATCTACAAGTCACGTTGGTGACTCTTCAAAATCTCTAAAGGCTGAATGTAAAAAGCACTTAAAAAATTAAATTAAGTCAGCCATGTACCATTAGCTAGTTGCAATAGTCTCATCCCAAACACTTTCAGACATTTACTGTAGTTGCAGCAAAAACATTGTCTCGCTTGGAGTCTCTTCTAAACTCCAGTAACAGTAAAATTAATGAAAACCATATAAAAACATAAAATACATACTTAAATTATAAAAACGAGTATTAAAAATAAATAAATAATTAATTAAATAGTGATCATATTATCAAAAGGGGCAACATAAAGGGAAGCTGATTGATGAAAGCACAAGAGTTCAATGAAAGACTGTGCCCTATTACCACAGGAAGAAGTGGAAATAGGTGGTCTTGAAGATGAATGGCGGGGTCTCAAAACAGCATGTGTGAGGACCATGGAACATATATGCAACCAAGGCAGGTATTATAAGGTACATAAGGAAGGCTGGTAGTGGAATGCAGAAGTCTAGGACATCATCAGAAGAAAAAAGGAGTGCAAGAAAAAGCTGGAGATAGAAAAGACTTTCCAGGCTAAGACAGAATACTGGTCGGCTAACAAGGAGCCTAACAAAGCAGTCATAATAGCAAATAATATAAGGGAGCACAGGCACACTACTAGCTTCCGGAAAGTGTCTTAGCAGATGGCACAAAGACAATCTGTAAGGTTGCAAGGCAAATGCAAAATGACAAAAAAGATAATCGTCAAATACCTTCTCAAGAGATGCCAACAACGATCTGCTCGCCAGTCCAAAGGACATCAAAGGCAAATGGAATAAGTACTTGAATGAGGAAGACCCCACAGAAGCTGTACTGACCAAGACTCAACCTATGATGAAAGAGGAAGAAGATCTCAACTCTAAAGAAGTAAGAACAGCACTAAGGAAAATGAAGTCAGGGAAAACTGAAGGCTCAGATGAGGTCATAACAGATATAATCAAGACGTTAGGTGAGTTATGGGTGAAATGGCTCCAGAGGGTACTCTTAGCAATATAGAGAGAAAAGTGTATCACAAATTACTGCAAAATATGAATCTGAACTGTGGGCAGTATAACGGCATCAGACTCATGTCACTCTGCATGAAAGTGATATAGAAGGTGATTGATAAAAACATTTGCAGAGTAGTAGAAAGTAAGGTGTGAGATTAGCAGTTCTGATTCAGATCAATATGTGGGATGTGGCACAACTGACTCAGTGTTTGCAGTAAGACAGATAATTAAGAAATTACAGATGAGGAAATATTCCATCTGGGTATTCCTACACTTGGAGAAGGCATTTGACAGGTTCCAAAGAAAGCTGATTTGGGCAGTCCTTTGAAAGTTTGAAGTCCTAGAAACTTTGGTAGAATTAGTTCATGTACAAGAACCCAATTGGCACAAGCAAGAACAGTGGTCAGACTCACAGAGGGGGTCAGAATGGCAGTGGATGTGCATCCAGTTTGAGATCTGAGGCCATTGTTGTTCATACTGGTGATGGACAACATCAACAAATAAGTTGGAGTGGACAGAACAAAATAACTACTGTTTGCAGGCAATATAGCATTACAAGCAGCCTCTGAACAAGAACTTCAATATATGATAGGGGAATGGAATGCAAAACTGATGACATGTAATAAAATTGAGTACAAATAAGACAAATGTAATAGCAGCAACCAAGGGAAATCTGAAGAAGATGAAAATTGAGATATGTAGATCAATGTGTGTGTATGTATCTTTAAGAAGCTATCAAAGGGCTTGCACAAGTGTGTAAATACTGAGCACGTGCAAGTCTGACTGCCATTTTGTAGTAAGCTGTTGAGATGTAAGCATGTATGTATGTAAAGTCTGTCTGTTAATCATTTTATTTATATTTTATGATGCTACTATCCATCCTGATGTGTTTCTAAAGCATCTAAACAAAAATACCCCACCTGCTCGTCTTCTGTGCTTGAGAGGGACGATTGACATGGTGTCAGAATGGGATACAGATTCTTCAGTTCGAGTTCGAGAGCCACCCAGTTGGCACTTATAGGTTCATAGGTTGGTACTGAGCTATCTGCCCAAAGACATATATTAGCCCAGCCATGCTGTGCGGTATTCACCGCCCCTTTAGTAGCTCCCTCGACCCTTGCCCTATCTAGTAGTGCTGTTGGTGTGTTCCCCGGTGTGAACATTCTGTTACCCATCCACTCATCAGGGTTCCTCTTGAAGAGTGATAGTGAGGGGCTCTGTCTTATGTAGATCAGGACCCTGTTCCATAATAAGGGAAGTCTCTGCGAAGAAAATCTATCCCTCCAGTATGTTCTATTCATTGTTGTGTTGAGGTTTATATCCCTAGAGCGCATAGCTCGAGTAGATTTGGTTTTGCTAAGATGGAGCATGTTCAACAATTCTGGGTTGGACATGGCTCTGTACGTTAGACAGAGATCGCCTCTGAGAAAGCGGTATGCAACAGAAAACAGTCTTAGTTTTTTCAATCGTGCTGCATAGGGCAACTGTTTGAGGCCAGTAATCCTCTTGGTTAGGTACCTCTTTGGTCTCTTCAGCTGCTGGAGATGTCTAGCCAGGTACATTCCAATTGGTGCATTGTACTCAATAATGGGTCTGACGAGGGAAGAGTAGAGGGGCACCATTACATCCTGAGATCTTGATGCGAACCTTTTCATGATCAGATGGGTCACATAGAAGGATTTTCTAACCACTTTGGCAACATGGTTATCAAAGGAAAGCTGACTATCTACTTGGGTTCCTAGATCCCTTATTTCTTCTTCAGATTTCAGGGGATTACCTCTTAAGTTGTAGTTTGTGGGTACTCTGTTTTTTCCAAAGGGGATTACTACGCATTTTTTTTGCATTTAGCTTGAGACCATGGCTTTGACACCATGCATCAGTCTCATTTAAGCTCTTCTGGAGGATCTCCATGTTGGCCGGAGACTCTATTATAGCACCCAGTTTGCAGTCGTCTGCAAACTTAGTCAGCCACAGCCCTTCCATGCTTGCCTGTACTTCCAAGTATATGCCAAACAGGAGGGGCCCCAGGACAGAGCCCTGAGGCACACCACTCATTACTGGTCTGGATTCAGACATAGATCCCATTACTCTTACTTTATGGGATCTGTCTGAGAGCCAGTTTGCGATCCATCTTGTGACGTAAGGGTTTATGCCCAGGCTGGTGAGCTTATCAATAATACCTGAATGGGGAATGGGGTAAGCCGTGTGTACCTCCTTTCCCTTATCTATAGCCTGAGTAACTGTCTCAAAGAAATCCACCAGGTTCAGGAGGCATGATCTGCCCTTGACAAAGCTGAACTGTGTGGGGTCCAGCGACTGGAGGTTCCCAATCTTTCCATTTATGAGTTCCATAATGATTCGCTCCATAGCCTTACAGATCAGACTGGTCAGACTTATTGGTCGGTAGTTCCCAGGGTCAGTTGTGGCCCCACCCTTGTGTAGCGGGACCACCGTTGCCGTGTGCTATTCTATGGGCACATATCCTGTGGAGAGGCTGAGACTGAACAGGGTATTAAGATGCGGGGTTAATTCCTTTTGGAGCTCACGTATGACACAGCCTGGGACACCATCTGGTCCCATGGAGGCAGTGTTTTTAGCTTTAGATAGAGCCTTGTTAAACAACGTATCAGTAATAATTGGACTTATACAATCCCCTGGAATGGTAATAGGCCCTGTAGGTGGTGAGTGGGGGGGGGGGGGATTTGCACTGAACCTGTCAGCCAAGATGTTGGCAATGTCAGAAGGGTCAGTGTATTTTGTTCCATTTTGTACTAGCTCAGAATAGACCTGAGACTTGAGGAATATACAACAGTGAGTCATCCCTACTGCATGCATAATTCACAAAACAGGTCAGGAATGAATTGCAGATGTTAAAACTTGCTCAAAACTATTTCTTATTCACAAAATATGAAACAAAGCATACAGAATGCTCCAAATGATATTTGCATAAACAGATTTATCCGATATTGATAAAAATATTCAAATTACTATGGAAAATGTTTGAAATAAACTCCAAATTGCATAAAACCAAGTAAGAGGAAATGACCGCATTTTCACTAAGCACATTTTTTCATATTAAAGATATCTGAGTTATCAGATGTGTATGAGGTGTTCACATTTGTGGAGCATTACAGTAAAGTTATTTTGCAAGATACAGCCATTTCAGAGTATATTTTGCAAAGTACAGTATTTCAAAGAGTTTATTGTGAATTTGAATATTATTCCAAGCTGTGCTGTAAGAACAGTTTGTTCATACATAATAAAAGGGTCATATTTTTAGTGTGTTTATGCATACATTGTGGGCATGGCAGATGGATTTTGAAAAATCAGTGCACTTATGTTTAATCATAATATTGCAGAGAACTGGATGGAGAGTGTTTGAGCAAGAGTATGACATTTTCATACAGGCTGCATTTTTTGAGAAAGATGACCATACAAAGGCATTTATTCTACTTAATTTAGCTGGGTCAAAAGCCATAGAAAGGGAGCATTCATTTGTGTATGCATCTGCTATCTTTGCAGCAGAGGGGAAAAATGTCATGTTGTACCGGCTGAGTCAAGGCAGGATCTTGAGTGCTCAAAATGTAAATTTAGAGAAATGTGTAACCCCTGGACAAATGTTACAGTGGAAAGGCACTTATTTTACACAAGGGATCAAAAGCCTGGTGAAACTTTTGCAGCATATATAACTGACTTGAGGAATAAGCCTAAAACATGCAGATTTGGGGATTTAAGGGATGAGCTGATGAAGGACAGACTTGTGTGTTGTATTTAAGATGATGCTGTGAGAAAGATTTTGCTTCGTGACAGTTATTTAACCTTGAATAAGACCATTGAGATTTGTTAAATACATGAGCTCACAGAAAAGATGCTTACAAATGAGAATAGCTCCAGTAGGCACAGTGATAAAGCTCCTGTTGATAGTATGCAGCACGTGATTAAAAGGAACAGGCCCAAGCACATGGCAGCAACTGTAGCCCCTGTAGCACTCACTGGTAAACCCCAGAGCTTTCCAGAAATTTCCAGAGTTTGCACAGTCTCAGCAAAGCATAAAAGTGAGTCAGCAAACTCAAAGCATGGGCACCGACTTCGTTTTATTGCCAACTGTCGTGATTGTAGTGGATGTCATGAATCTAGAAGGGAAAAATGTTTAGCCTTTTGGTCAGCAACTCCAGAAATGCAATGAGTGGAATCATTTCAAGAGGTTTTTTACATCAAAAGGTCCACATTCTTTTATTAAAAAGGAACATTCTAAGAAACGAGTTGATCAATTAGAGAGTTGCCACCTTATTCTTTATGTTGATGGTGTATCAGTGCTTTATGAAACAGTTGATGCAGTAGAGTTAAGGGCAAAGAATGAGGTATTTTGTACTGTTCAGATAAATGTCAAATCCATAGTGCTCAAACTTGACACAGGTTCAAAGTGCAATGTTATATCAGCAGCAACATTTGCTAGAGTGTGTCATGGTGAAAGGCTTGATCTGGTAAACTGTGTGAAGATTGCTGCTTATGGTAGTGAAGAAATTCAGACCAAAGGCTCAGTAGTGCTTTCATGTTACTCTGCTGGGAGAAGCTATGACTTGTTATTTTATGTGGTCAAAAGGCAGTTCCAGTCATTATTAGCGCTCAGAGACAGTTTGAAAATGGGATTGTTTTCATTTAACAAGGCAGTCAATCATGTTAGCTTGAAAGACCACTACTCTAATTTCACCCAGTACATTTTTTCTACCTATGCTGATCTTTTTGAAGACAAATTAGGGAAGCTTCCTGTTGTGTACTCCATGAAGTTAGAGCCAGATATGAGTCCAGTTATCAGGCCAGCCCAAAAAGTTCCAATAGCCATGCAGGACAGAGTCAAAGCTGAGCTAGATGAAATGGTGCGACAAGATGTGATTTGTCCAGTTGCAGAACCAACTGAGTGGGTATCTTCCATAGTGGTAGCTCATAGGAAAAGTTCAGATGACATCAGAATATGTATTGACCTGCTTTATTTGAACAAAGCACTAAAAAGACCCCATTATCCAATGCGCACAGTTTAAGAAGTCACAGCTTTGATGCCAAATGCCACTATTTTTTCTGTCTTAGATGCAAAGAGTTAGTTTTGGCAGATGCAGCTTGATAAAAAATCCTCATTGCTCACTACATTCAGTACTCTGTTTGGCAGCTACAGATTTTTGAGAATGCCATTTGGGATAAATTCTGCAAGTGAAGTCTTTCAATGTGCAATGGAGCAAATTTTTTCTGGGCATCCTTGTGCTATTGTAGTACATGACATTTTAGTAGAAGGTCCTGATGAAGCTGAGCATGACAGAAACCTCAGAAAAGTTCTGGAAAGAGCACGTCAAGTGAATCTCAAGCTCAACCCACTGAAATGCAAGTTCAGGCTACAAGACATTATTTATGTTGGTCATTTATTCGCTAGCTCAGGCCTATGATGAGACCCTTCAAAACAAACAGCATTCTCGAGATACCAGCTCCAAATAATGTTCAAGCCCTGCAATGTTTTCCAGGCATGGTTAACTATCTAGGCAAGTTCATTCCAGACTTGAGCTAACTTTCAGCACTGCTTAGAAAGCTGAAACATAAAGATGTATCCTGGTCTTCGTTAGAGCAACTCCAAAGAGCATGTGATATCCTAAAACAGAGACTTGCCAGTCTACCAACTCTCAGATATTATGATGTTCACAAGCCAGTCACTCTTTCATGTGATGCTTTGAAATTTGGTCTTGGTGTAGTCATTCTACAAGAGGATCAACCCATTGCCTCTGCATCGAGAACTCTTACCCAAACTGAGATGCAGTATGCTCAGATAGAGAAACAGCTTTTGGCAATTGTGCTTGCATGTTTGAAGTTCCATGATTATGTTTACGGTAGAACTATCCAGATCGAAACAGACCACCAACCTCTAGTCACTATCTTGAGAAAGACTATGCATTCAGCTCCAGCCAGGCTGCAATGCATGATGTTGAGACAGCAGAAGTATAACTTCATTCTTGTCTACAAGAAAGGCAAACTTCTTTATCTTGCTGACATACTGTCCAGATCACCCAGAAACACCACAGAACAGCATGAGAATGAGAACCTTGATTTTGAAGTCACGGAAGTGAGACATTTTTCCTCCACATGTCTTGATGAGCTAAGGGATCACACAGCCACAGATCCAGTTTTACAGACGTTCAACCCCTTTATCAATCAAGGATGGTCATCAAAGCAATCTAGTTTACCTCAAGAAGTGCAACCTTATTTTCCATACAGAGATGAGATTTTGTCTGACAATTGTATCATTAATGAAAGGTCAGAAAGTAATCATTTCAAAGTCCTTACAACAAAAGTACACTACTATCTTGCACCATGGTAACACAGGAACTGATTCTACCAAAAGAAGGGCGAGATGACTACTATTTTGGTCTTCTATGCCACAAGACATTGAGAGAGAACTTTCATCATACCTATCTCTCCAGCAGGTCCTATTTATATCATAGGTTCATAGATTCATAGGTGTTTACTAGGCTAATGGCCCTGGGGCCTTTACAAGCCTAGCCATAGGATTACCCTGGCATAGTGCCACCCAACCTTAATTCCCAGTGCCTCTGTCGAGTAGAGCCACTGGAGTTATCTCTGGGGTGAATTTCCTATTTCGCATCCACTCATCAAGATTTCTCTTGAAGAGGGTCAGCGAGGTGCTCTAATTGACATATATGAGAAGTCTATTCCATAGCATGGGCAGTCTCTGGGTTATGAACCTGTCCCTCCAGCATGTTCTGTTAATTGTGGTAATGAGGTTGAGGTCTCTGGAGCATGTGGTGCGGAGGGATTGGGATTTCTTTAGCTGTAGCATTTCTAACAGAGCTGGGTCAGATATGGCTTTGTAGGTAAAGCAGAGATCACCTCTAAGTAGGTGATATGAGACAGAGAATAGTTGGAGTTTTTTGAGTCTGTCCATATAGGATCCTCTTTGTGAGGACTTTTGTGGCCTCTCCAGTTGTTGCAGGTGTCTAGTGAGGTACATACCAAATGGGGCATTGTACTCAATGATTGGCCTAATGAGGGAAGAGTAGAGGGAGACAATGATCTTTTTCTTCCTGGATGGAAAACCCTTAGTAATGAGATGTGCCACATAGAAGGACTGTCTGATCACAGTGACAATGTGATGATCAAAAGAGAGGTTGTTGTCAACCTGTCTTCCCAGATCTCTTATAACTCCTTCTGTGTTCAGTGGACTACCATCAATGTGGTAATTCATAGGAACCCGTTTTTTTCCAAAGGGGATGATGACACATTTTTTGATATTAAGCTTATGGCCATGGTTCTGACACCAGTCGCTGGTCTCAGTGAGGCCATTCTGTAGAATGCCAACATCACTTGGGGAGTTAATAATAGCTCCCAACTTGCAATCGTCAGCGAACTTTGTCAGCCAGAGTCCCTTCGTGTTGGACTGGACTTCAGAGAAGTAGATACCAAACAGGAGAGAACCCAGGAATGAACCCTGTGGGACTCCACTCATGACTAGTCAGCAGTCTGACTTGGTGTCAGCTACTTTTACACTGTGGGTTCTGTCTGTGAGCCAGTTTGCAACCCACCTAATGAAATAGGGGTTGATGCCTAGCTTAGTGAGTTTTTCTGTGATTCACAAGCAAGGTTTAAGTCTTTAGAGTGGGTACTTCTGGTGCTGTTTGTTTTGTGTATATGCAGGAGTTCCATCAGAGTAAGGTCTGACAATGTCCTGTATGCCATGGATAGAACTCCCCTCAAAAGCCTGTAGGTGACAGAATACACGGATAGGGCCTTGAGGCATTCTGCACAGGACATTTTTCTTACATCCTGTATTCTTTTATGAGGAACCTCTGAGAACATTCCAGATGCTGGATATGTCTGGTTAGGTACATACCAAAGGGGGCATTGCACTCAATGATAGGTCTGATGAATGCTGCATACAGTGGAACAATGACTTCCTTGGACTTAGATGCCATACCTTTGTTTATAAGTTTTGCAACATAGAATGATTTCCTCACCACTGTAGACACTTGATCTTCAAAGGCTAGATTACTATCTATGTGTGTCCCTAAGTCCTACTGGGTCAGCTCTAAGGTATGTGTTGTCAATAGGTTAGATACCAGGGATGGATTACTTCCCAAAGAATACTATTATGTATTTCTTGACATTTAGTTTTAGTCCTTGGCTCTGACACATGTTGTTTATCTGTGTCAGCCCCTCCTGAAAATATTTGCAGCAGTGTGAAATTCAATGATGGCTCCTAATTTGCAAAGATCTCAAAGTTAATCAGCCAGAGACCACTAACATTGGCCTTGACGTCTGAGAAGTAAATGCCAAAAAGGAGTGGTCCAAGGACTGATCCCTAAGGGATTCCACTCGTGACTGGCCTCTTTGTAGAGGTGGACTCCCCAATTCTAACTTCCTGGGTCCTGTCTGTGAGTTAGTTGGCTATCCACCAGGAGACATACAGGTTTGTACCTAACATCTTGAGTTTGTCAACAATGCCTGAGTGAGGTATTGTATTAAATGCCTTGGCCAGGTCAAGGTAGCAGTGTGAACAATTTTGCCCTCATCCATTGCTTTTGTGACCTTCTCAAAGAAGTCCACCAGGTTGAGTAGGCATGATCTGCCCTTGATGAAACCAAATTGGTTTGGGTCCAATGTCTGGAGGTTTACTATATCTCTGTTGATTATCTCCATGATAATTCTTTCCATGGCTTTACATATAAGACTAGTGGGACTTATGGGTCTGTAGTTTCCAGGGTCTGTAGATGGCCCACCTCTGTGCAGAGGGATGGCTGTTGCCTTCCTCCATTCATGAGGCATGAAGCCTGTTTGGAGGCTACAGTTAAATAGTAATTCCAGATGCCCTGATAAGGCATGTTTCATGCTATTTAGAAGGCATCCTGGGATATTTTCTGGGCCCATTGATGCAGTGTTCTTGGTCTTAGAGAGAGCATTAAGGACCTGTTTCCTAGTGATAGTAGAGGGTAGTTATATTTGATGATATTTCCTGAGGGAAGGTTGAGGGAGAGAGAGGGGTAAAGTTGGACCTGAATTTATCAGCCAGGAGGTTTGCTATATATTCTGGCTCAGTATAAGTGGCTCCATTTGCAATGAACTCTGTGCACAATTGTTCACAGGTTCATAGGTAGGTACTAGGCTATCGCCCCTAGGACCTATACAAGCCTAGCCAAAAAGGTACCCTGGCTTTCGCCACACAAGAAAATTATTTTCCTGTGCCCCTGTCAAGCAGATCTACAGAGGTGATCCCTGGGTTGAATTTCCTATTTCCCATCCAATCATCAAGATTTTTTTTGAAGAATGCTAATAAGGAGCTTTGTTTGATATAGACAGGTAGTTTGGTCCAGAGTATGGGAAGTCTCTGGGACAGGAATCTATCCCCCCAGTATGTTCTGTTTATTGTGGTGTCAAGGTTTAAGTCCCTAGAGCATGTAGCTCAGAGGGATTAGGGTTTTTTTAGGTGGAGCATGTCCAACAGCTCTGGGTTTGCCATAGCTTTGAATGTTAGGCAGAGATTACCTCTGAGTAGGCGACATGCGACAGAGTAAAGCTGGAGTTTTTTGAGACGGTCTGCATGGGGCATCTGTTTGAGGCCAGTAATCCTCTTTGTGATGTATTTCTGTGGCCTTTCCAGTTGTTGTAGATGTCTTGTAAGGTACATACCAAAAGGGGCGTTGTACTCTATAATGGGTCTAATGAGTGATGAGAAGAGGGGAACAATGGCCTCTTTTTTCCTGGATGAGAAACCTTTTGTGATGAGGTGTGCCACATAGAAGAATTTCCTGACTACTGTGGTGATGTGATTATCAAAGGAGAGACTACTGTCCACCTGTTTCCAAAGGTCTCTTATCACACTTTCGGTGTTAAGTACACTACCACCTGTGTGGTAGCTCATGGGTACAGAGTTTTTACCAAAGGGGATGACAATGCACTTTTTGGCATTGAGCATGAGGCCATGGCTTTGACACCAGGCATCTGTCTCAGTAAGGCCCTTTTGTAGGATGTCCACATTGTTAGGAGTTTCAATTATGGCTTCTAGTTTGTGGTCATCTGCGAACTTCATTAGTCAAAGACCTTCTGTGTTAGCCTGTACTTCAGAAAAGTAGATACCAAACAGGAGAGAACCCAGGACTGAACCCTGTGGTACTCCACTTGTCACTGGTCTGAAGTCGGATTCGAAGTCTATTACTTTCACAGTGTGGGTACTGTCAGTGAGCCAGTTGGCAACCCATCTTGTGACATAGGGATTTATACCTAGTTTAGTGAGTTTATCTATAATTCCAGAGTGGGGGATGGTGTCAAAAGCCTTGGCGAGATCTAGATAGGCTATGTGAACCACCTTACCCTCGTCTATGGCTTTGGTGACTGCTTCAAAGACGTCTATCAGGTTTAGCAGACATGATCTGCCCTTTACAAACCTGAACTGGGTGAGTTCCAGAGTTTGGAGATTACCAATGTCTTTGTTTATAAGTTCCATGATGATACGTTCCATGGCCTTGCAGACCAGGCTTGTTAGGCTAATGGGGCAGAAGTTCCCAGGGTCTGTGATGGCTCCCCCTTTGTGGAGTGGGATAACCGTCACTGTGCACCATTCAGTGAGCACAAAGCCTGAGGTGAGGCTATGATTGAACATGGTGCTTAGGTGGGGTGCCAGTTCATTCTGTAGTTCATGTAGAACGCAGCCTGGGATGTTGTCAGGTCCCATGGATGCTGTGTTCTTGGCTTTGGAAAGTGTGTTTTTAACCTGTGCAGCCATGATTGCAGGAACTTTGCATTCTTCTGGTATAGAGATGGGTCCTTTAGGGGGTGAGGGGAGGTAAAGTTAGCACTGAACCTATCTGCCAGGATGTTGGCAATATCAATTGGTTTTGTATATTTAGTGCCATTGTGCTGTAACTCAGAGCAGATCTGAGTGTTGCCATTGAGATTCTTGACATAGCTATAGAATGTTTTGTGGCTGTCTTTAGAATCAGTGGCAATTTTGTTTTCATAACTAGCTTTGGAGGATTTTATGAGGGATTTCAGCTTCTTACTGAGGCTGACCAGGGAGTTCTTCCAGTCATGGGATTTTACTCATTTTTGCAACACTTTCTTTCTTCTGTTGTAGAGTTTGTTTATGACAGGGGCAACCAGGTTGGATTCCTTTTTTTGAAGGATAGCATCTTGGTTCTGTTAGGGAAAGCATGATCTATGCACTTGTGTAAGTGCTTATAAAGTGCATTTTTTTAAAGTGGTTTCCCTAATGGGGGTGGGGGCGGGATGTGGATGTCTAGGCTGATTAGCTTGTGGTTGGATCTGACCAACAAGAAATTGACCTCTGGTGTGGAACAACAGTCACCCATGTTGGTAATGACCAGGTCTAGGATATTGCTGCCCCTGGTGGGGGCGTGGATAAGTTGATCCAAGGCACTGGAATTTATGAATTCCAGAAAACATTGAGCAAAATAGTTGGTACATGAGTAGTTTTCCCAATTAATGGTGGGGTAGTTGAAATCACCCATTATAAGGGTACTGGGTTGTACCCTAATATTTTCCAGTGTACCAAGAAATGAGGAGTGGGAATCCTGGGGAATTTTGTATTGCCTTTGAGGTTTTGGACATAGCTAAAGAATGCTTTGTGGTTGTCCCTGGTCTGGGAGGCCTTAGAATAATTCCTGAATGTTTTGTGATTAGCTGGGAGTCCAGGTTTTATTTTTACTTCAGACATAATCATTTTGTGGTCTGACCTTACTAGGGAAGGCATTACAGTAGGGGGTGTGCAGCAGTCTCCCATATTAGTGAGGACCAGATCCAGTATGGTTGCACCCCTGGTTGGTGTATTGACTATCTGGTCCAGGAAGTTTGTGTTTACAAAATACAGGAATCTCTGTGCATGTAAATTTAGTGTTGTATAGGATCCCCAGTTAATACTTGGGTAATTAAAGTCACCCATGAATGTGGTACTGGGTTGGATGGTTAGTGTTTCAAATAAGTTTAAATACATGGTATGGCTTTCTTGGGTCATAGAGGGGGACCTATAGCTTGCAAGGAAGTGATATTGGATTTTACCTATGGTGATTTTAACATGGAGCAGCTTTTGTCCTGTTTGACTAGCCTTGAAGTATATTTATTTTTGATGTAAATAGGCACCTCCACCTTTAAACCCTGCCTGTGAAGTAGCTGGACTAAATGTGTGGAAGGCATTATAACCTTACACTGTTGGTGTGCTGTCTCTGGCTTTAAACCATGTCTCAGTGACAACACAGATGTAACAGATACACGGCAACTTGGACATGAACACTGTGTTTTGTTTCTAATGTCTGTAATAATGCATGTCTAACTCTAATATTGTCTTCATTAAGGGCAGTCTTTTTAAGAGGGAGGATGTAGATCAATGTGTGTGTAAATACCTTTAAGAAGCTATCCAAGGGCTTGCACACGTGTATAAATACTGAGCACGTGCGAGCTAGACTGCCATTTTGTAGTAAGCTGTTGAGATGTAAGCATGTATGTATATAAGATCTGTCTGTTAATCAGTTTGTTTATATTTTATGATGCTGCTATCTATCCTGGTGTGTTTCTATGTATTAAAACATCAATACCCCACCTGCTTGTCTTCTATGTTAGAGAGGGAGGAGTGACAAGATAGAAGGGAAAAAGTGGACAAGGTTAACATCTTCAACTGTTTGTGGGGGTGGTTGAGAAAAAGGGAAGTTTGAATAAGGAGGTCAAACCTATAGCCAGAGGTCTACAACCAACTGGTACAGAGTGATAGGGATAGTGTGTGACACAAAAATGCCAAAGAAACTGAGAAGAAAGGTTTACAAATCAGTTGTGTGATCAGTAATACTCTATGGTACAGAAATCTGGGCAGTAAAGACAGAGCAGTTGAGGAAGCTAGAAGTGGTAGAGATGAAGTGCCTCAGATGGGTGGAGGGGTGCACACCATGGGACATACAACAAAATGAGTGAAATTACAGCAGAAGCCCAAGTAGTGCCAGTTGAAGAGATTGCCAAAGAAAACAGATTAAGGTGGTTTGGACTGTGAAAAACTGAAAGGCTGCCAGCCCAGCTAGATAGAATGTTGTAGATAATGCTATGTTATTGTAAATATTAAGAAAATCCACAGGCTGTTTCACAAATGTAAAGAAAACTGTGTTAAATGTTGAACTTCAAAAATGTAATCACAGTGCACTCTGCTGGAAGAAAGCTGATAAAGTAAAGAATTTTATGACTGTTTGATCTCAAAGCTCGGAGACAGAATGTCTGGACTAAGTAATTCCTTCTATTGTTTTGAGACCAGAGTTACTTGCTAGATTTTGCATGTATAATGTCATTTATTGTTGTGGTTTCCTGGCCAGGTGCAAGATCAAAGAAATGTTAAAACTCTGAGTTTCTGTTAGCCTGGGAACCAGAGAAGAATGATGTAATCTAAAATAAGTCAGCAGTGATGTATTACCAATTTAAGAGATCTCAGATTGAAAGAGAGCATTTTGGATTTTGTCTGAAGAACATCCTCTCACCAGTACTCTGCCTTTGCTCTGTATGTAAGTAGGGTCTTAGACTGTAGTGTCTCTCTTAGAAATAGATAGAAAATAGTAAGTTTAGTCTAGCTGTTTTCTATATTTATGTCAGACTATTCTACATATTATTTTAAGCATTTTCCTGTGATCGCTGAACTCTTGACTAGCACTGTGCTGTATTGAGGAGATTGTCTGTTTTTATTATTTATTATTAAATATTTCAAAACCTTTCGACTGTGGCTGTTTTGTGTAGAGATAATTTAAGCTCTAGAGTACATTGCATGTATATAGTGATACTGTGCAAAGCTACTCCAATAAGCCTTAAAGGTTCTGGTCACACTTACTAATTGGATAATAATATTGCACAGTAAAATTGGACACCCTTTGGGAAGGGTCTTATTGGTAGCTTATAAATAGGGGTTCTGGTGGCAGTGGATTACTACCTTATAGCCTGGACAGAAGGGGCACAGCTAGGAAACCTGTGCCTGCCTTCTCCAGGAGTGTCTGTGTGGTTGTATGTAAATCATATCTCAAAGTGTGTGTGTGTGTGTGTGTGTGTGTGTGTGTGTGTGTGTGTGTGTGTGTGTGTGTGTGTGTGTGTGTGTGTGTGTGTGTGTGTGTGTGTATCAGCTACTTGGGCAGGGACACGAAGCACTGGTTGGACAGAGGGAGTGCTGGGAGGACTTGGCTTGGAACCCTGGCTAAGGACTCCACTCTATAGCTGTGCCAGTGGGGAGTCTTATTGGGGATCTGGAGAAAAAGGAAGAAATCAGCCCCAGACTGACTGCGATCTGTGTGTGCTCTTAAGGGAAATTGCACTGTACTGTGTGTGTATTTGTTATCCTCCCCAATGTGCATGCCCCTCACTGGTGCTAGTGGTGAGGATTGAGGCTCCTTGATTACTGGGCCAGTGCACGGGTGTCACATGGACAAGTGCAGGAAAGTAGAAGATAATCTGGTGAAGAAGATTTGGGATTGGCTGGAATAAGGCAAGAAGAAACAAGGGCATCCAACAAGGAGATGAATGAATTGTGTAAGAAAAGACCTGTGAAGTTTAGGCATGACTGTTGAAGAAGGTGGGAGAGTGTCATTTAATAGAGAGAGATGGCAACAGTTGATGCAATACCCTGATCCCATAAAGAAAATGGGAAAAATTTCGATGATGATGACGATGGTGATGATGAGACAAAGTGACACAAAAGGAATGATGAAGAGATTCAGGAGGAAGTAAAGAATGAAGTACCAATTCAACTGAGTACTGCTGCCAAAAAAAGAAGAAGCTGGTTAGATAACTTTCAAAGAACAGAGTTGCAAAAATTAAAGGTGGGTAAGTCAAAGGGGACTGATTTTATTCTTAGTATAACTTTTAGAAAACTAACTGAGGATCTGGTAGTACCACTAATTACTGTTTTAACAAATCTCAAGTGGTAGGTAATGTGAGGATGGGTAGGCTATAAACATGGTTCCATTTCACAAGAATATGCCATGATAATCTACTTATGCTAAAATAATGGGAGGAACACAGAAGGTTATTTTTTTTGTTCATTTTCTGTTTTTTTCTTTTCTTCTGTCCCCAGTGATCCTCTGCCATCATCCATGGTGCCAGTACCCTTTCTACCCCTCTGACCCAAAGATTCAGCTTACTGCCAAGGCTGCAGGCCATCTTAAGAAACAGGCAACAGCTTAGGAATGAGATTCAGGCCTGGGAACTACAGAGTAGCATCTCTGTGATGTCATCTTTGGCATTCATTGAAGGCTTTTTGCAACCTAACCTTCAATGTCAGCAACAGTTTGAGAAGTGGCATTACTCATGATGCCAGGCCCACTAATAAGAGGGCATTACTACACATGAACTTAACCCCAGCTACAATAAATGACTATATGGGACATCTTGGCCACATAAATTATCTAGTTACACATTATGTATCGGCTATATTTTGTCAATATGAGCAACCCATTGGCATTTATTTATTTAATGTAACTAGAGTGGACTCAGTGGTCTCTTTTCAACTACAATCTGTTACAAAACCAAGAATATGAAGAAAAAGGTAAAATGCAGCACATGTATAAGAATCAGTTAACAATGAATTGTAAGTACATTACCATGTATTCAGACTACTCATCAGAATAATTATATAAATGCATGCATCAGCCTACAACAAATACAAGCTTCAAAATACTTTTCATAACATGTTTGTGTTATTTATATATATATATATATATATATATATATATATATATATATATATATATATATATATATAGGTCTCCTTTACATGGTCAACATTTCATAAAGTCGAAGGCCATATGGCCGAGACCATATGATCGACTTTCGAAATGTCGATCATGTAAAAAAAAAAAAAAAAACACAACAATCACTTACCTTCACATTGCCTCCCACACCCCCTGGAACTTAAATATACCAACTCCAAGATTGCACTACAGTGCGGAAAATGGAAATCTTTCTATTCCATAGTGTATGGAGATGCCCATTCTCCATGGTCGACATTTACAAAGTTGATCATATGCTCTTGGCCATAAGGTCTTTCACTTTATAAAATGTTGACCATGTGACAGGGGCCCTTTTATATATATATATATATATATATATATATATATATATATATATATATATATATATATATATATTAGAATGGTGTACAGTGATATGAATATTTTTAAATTAATATTTTTTTCATATAATTTTACATATTTTTCTCATTTTTGTGGCTTGTTTCCTTTTTTATAAATAGATTTTTATTTGACTAAGTGACATATAACAACCTTTATTACAAGCATTATAAGAATTAAGTTCAACATGTACTCCATTAAATTTAACATTTTTTCTAATGTTTTTTAAAATGTTTTAATTAATTTTTGCAGAATAAATTACATTACTTAGTGAGGGTGTATATCATATGACTGTTATCATGTAACTACAGTAAGGATAGTTAATTGTGATATTTTATGCAAGACATTAGTTCTGACAAAGTCTAATGTATGATAGGCAAAAGTGTTTAACTGATTCTTTTTTTTCTAATTTTCAATAAATTTTAGGTGCACGGCAGTAGTTTAGGATATTTTTTATTGATTTTAATGTTTTGATCCTTCCTTGAAAGACTACAATTACCAGGAGTTCTCTCATCAGACTTCTCCCTCCAAACAGGACCAGCCATGATTGAGGTCAGCCATGCTTGCTGCCTCACACCCAGTGGGCAAACCTTAGGAACAGATGTCTTTTAAAGTTTTTTTTTAAATGCTGGATGCTCTGGTTCACATTTTTAGGGATATCTGAGGCTGCCTCTAATCGTGCAGCCTCAAAATCTGGTAAAGGTCCTACAATAGGGACTATATACCCATCTGACTGTTAAATAACAACACAAAAAATTATGTTAGGGCTTTGGTTGGCAAACTGTTATTTTCCAAATTTGTTAAAATGAGAAAAACTTGTATTTCTTTCTTCTGAGAAGCTCTAGTACTCATCACATCTGGGCATTTCTTTCACTTATGGAAAAAAATGCTTAATCCTCCAGAGTTCCAGTAACTGTGGTCTTTGTTGATTTTAATTCTTTCTGATGCCATTATCTGCAGTCAGTTATGAAGGCCTTTGGATTACCAGCGACATGTATACATGCTGTGAAAACCCTGGATTATATTTGATTAGTTGCAGTTCTCACAAATATGTCACAAATATGTTCTGTCCCATTTCTTTCCTTTATAAAGGAGAGCCTGATATCGCCATCTCTTTTTCTACTAGTCAATGAACGTCTAGACACCTGCATTGGAGCTGAGGGACAGAATTCTGACAACAACCCATATGATTCAGGTTAGAGTGATAAGTGGTTCATACACGTGGCGGAGGTTTCAGGAGGAAGGGATGAATGGCAAGCCTTTGCCTACCTTTGGGGAGACAATCACTAATGATGTGTTGGCAGAAACAGGCTGTGGAGGAGATTGGATCCTAGAATGGCTGATGAGCTAGGCATGCAGGCAAGTTTGGGAAGCAACATTAGTCTTGAGCCTCAGGCAGATACCTGATTGCAGGTCTACATAGTGATGCCAGCATGTAAAGGCATAGGACTATACATCCCTTAAGCATCTTCCAGCTCTGACACAAAGCTCAACCCATTCACCAGTTGTATATCCTGGTGGATCCAAAATCCAGAAGGGAGAAATGACTCAGGAGATTCACTATGTAGTTAGAGAGATATGCTTACAAAGTATGACTCTTTCTGGCTGAAACTATCATCTCCATCTCACTAAGCTGAATACACAGTAAATGAAAAAAAAAAAAAAGAAAAATATTGTCATTGAATGTCTGTAGTGTATATGATGGCATCTGACCTTCACATCAGGATGGGAATTAGATCTTTATGAATATAAGACACTTTGCTTGCAGATGACTGCTTAATTTTTATTAATAATCATTTAGAAGATGCTCCCGTTTTCAAACTTTCTTGAACCACTTTACCCACATCTTGTCTCAAAGCCAACTTAAAGAAAACAGAAAAGAGCCTGATAAAGACAAATGAATCAAACACCTAAGAGTAGTATTTGCCTTTATTTGGTACATTACCCCCCTCCCCCAAGTATTTGGCAGCTGACTGTACCCAGATCAAATGAAAATGGTAGAGATGAATTTGAAATCTGAATATCATTAAGTAGTTTCATGACTGCCTATTTGGCAACATCTTATTTCAATGATGGGTATATATCTCCAGTTGAAGTTTTTGTATGTCCCCTGATTTTTTTTATATTCTCCATCATATACTGTCTCCACCCCTGCATCGGACTGAGGCTAAAATAAAAAAAAAATAACGTCTCCTTTTCATAAAGCAGCAGTAGGCACATAGAAGGAAAACAAGCTTTACTCATTCAGTAAGTTATATTTTGTTTTAAGACCCTTAATCGGTATGGTTATGCCTTTGCTTTCAACTTTTAGAAAATTACAAGTTTTTCCAAGGGTGACCTTCCTCACTCGGAAAAGCTAGAAACCTTTTTTGTTGAGGAGTCCTTACCATGGATACTTTGTTGGTATCATAAATATTTACTATAACATTTGCAAAAGTGGCAAACTATTTTTCTCACATATGCATCTGTTTTAAATGTTTAGAAGTATGGAAATCTCACTAGTATTGCTTTACAGATACAGAGTCACCTTAAACTCAAAGTGGAGTGCAGCATGCTCAGATAGAATGACTTGCAGCATAATGGTGCATGGGTACTTTCCAACCTCACAAGCACATCACCCCAGGAGAGAACAGTCAACATTCTTAGTCACTGCAGCAAAGTTTCCCTTCTAAAATCAGACAGTGGAAGACATCAACAAATTAAGAATGCTACTGGGCTATCTCCTTTGAAGGATCAACTGGAGGGTTGAAACCCTGGCCATTTACTGAATGGGTTTAATGATTGTTTTTTTATAAAACACAAATACATGCACAGCCAAGACTTCACTTTGGCTTTCTTTCTGTTAAGTAAGGGTCCTTTCCCTTTGCCCATTTACTTTTGCGGTGGCTTCCTCTGACAAGCTTTCATAGCAGAACATATCCCTCAGAAATTATTTCTACAAGAAGACACTCCTGTTTTGGAACTGAGCATATCAGACTCCCAATTATAATGTAGAAGAAGGATCCTTGCGTGTATAACCTCATTTGCCAATATTATATGTTTTCTTGTTAACTTTGAGACTGGAAATCATTCATTAAACTTTCTTTTTCTAATGCTTTTATTTATCTTGATACTCCAATCCACAATTTTGGTTATGTATTACTATTCAATGTTTTTTATCTGTAAATGGCAAAATGACTTTATGTTAATGGTGTCCTTCATTTTTTACTGTACTGTATTGGATTTTATCATTTTACAGCTTCCCCTAATGGTACTCATGGCATTTTTCTTGGGTCTACTTTGCTGTTCTTATGGTTGCTTCTTCATCTTATTAGAAATTAGCAAACTTTTGTGTTCAGACATGCAACAAAACCAAAATGATTTCTAATGACCCCCCCCCCCCCACTGCATGCTTTCTGTAGTCAAGTCTGTGCCTCACTATGCCTAATCTTCCTTTCTGTGTCATTACCACCTAATTCACAGTTTAAATATCAGCTCCTGACTACTGTCCTTACAGCCTGAAGCTCAGCGAAAAGCTACATTTCTGATGAGTCTTTATCTTCTGCTTCAGTCATGAAATGGCATTATTGGACCACTGACAATTTCTTGCAGCTGCACATTCTCTTCCTAACAGGGTCTGCAGATACAGCTCATCCTGTACTTTCTACATGTTAATGCTCTCATATACACTTGCCAAGTTCAAGCCACTAGCTGTATGGCTTAGTTAAGTACTTACAAATTCAAGGACCAAAAAGGACCATTGTGGAGTTTGCATTCTTCACAAAATGATTTGTGATTTCAGACATAAAGATCAAGCTTTGTTTTACATCTTAACAAAATGATGCCTCTGTGACCGTCCTGGGCAAACTGTTTCATGATTTGACAATTCAGATATGATCTAGCCTCAGTGTTGTGAATAAAAAAAACATTATTGCAAATATTTATTCCAAAAATCACTGCAGTTTTATTAAAAAATATATAATATAAACTTCCAAAACATAAACCAACACAACCCCCAAAATTCTAGTCAGCTATTAATGATCTTCTGTATCCAGGTCCATACTATCCAACCCCCTCCCTCCCTAGATAACAATACAGCATGCATAGCTACCAAATTCAATGAGCATTTCGTACATACAGTGACCTCCCTCTTGCAGAACTCAACTCCTGTAACAGCCTTTACAAAACCTTCAAACAATGCTACTAATACTATGTGTTCTCTTAAACCATTCCCCACTTTCAATATCAAAAGACTACTAAAACAATTTAAAGCCACCAGTCTTGCCCCAGGTAATCTCCCCTCTAAATACCTAAAACTTGCTGATGACACTGTAGCGCTTACAGTCTCCATAGTGATAAACCACCCCTAAGTGAAAACTACATCCCAGCCTTATGAAAGAAGTCATACATTATACCATTACACAAAGGGGTAATTCAATTGAACACTCCCATGTCAGATAAATTGCCATCTTATCCCTATTTTCAAAGATACTATAAAAATGTATACATTTCCTAGTCCTCAAGTTGATACTTGATAACAGCCTCATATTCCTAGCTCAGCATGGCTTCCAGCCAGGCCAGAGTACTACTACAGCCCTTTTTAGCTTTACTACTTCTATAAATGAAAACAGAAATAAAGGTAAACTAGAATCACCCATCTTATTCAACATCTCTAAATCATTCAGTACAATATCATGCACACTTCTTATTAACGGGTTATCCACTCTTGGTCTGGATATTGCATTACTACTGGTTTAAAAACTATCTTACATGAAGATCCCAGTTAGTGAAATGGTTAAACTCCTATTCCTCTTTCCTCCCTAATACAGTCCGGATGCCTCAGGGTTCCATCCTTAGCCTAGTACTCTTTAATATATTCATCAAACATGCCTCCATGATGCAGTATGCTTATGTATATACACAAGAATCTCTTGCATCCATGGAAACCTGGCTTAATAATTCTCATCTCTTTCTGAATCCTAAATACTCTAAATTAATCCTGTTTACTGCCAAACAACATTCCAATGGGAACTTCATTCCTCAATAACCTCATCTAATTTCTCCCAAATAGAAATTGTGTCCTACACTAACTTGCTAGGTATCATGATAGGCAAAACTTCTAATTTGATTACTATACAAGGGAAAGAGTCAAAAAGACTTACCAGAAACTGGAGGCATAATAAGATCAAACCTGATCTAACCCCTGCATCTAGATTAAACCTTGCACCTTCTTTTGTATCCCACCCTACTCTATGCCTCTCCTGTACTTGTCAGTCTATAATGCGCATTCCTTCTCCTCCTGAATCAGTGTAACAATAAATAGCTACATTTACAACTAACATACAAAATGCCATCATTGCCTAGCCTTAAAGCAGCTGTGCTGGCTAGAACTCCCTCACTTCCTACACTTCCCCCATATTGGATTTACCCATAAACAAGCGCAGTGAATACTCAGCCCTATCCATTATCCTTAAACATTATACAACCCACACCCCACAGGGTTCTTTCTTTTAAAGACCAAGCCCTGCTCCATATTACAAAATTTCATAACTCATTTGGAAACTCCTTATACTCTACAAATATCTCCAAAATGTAGAATTCTCTTCCAAACAGATAAGCAGCTATTGCAATTTTAAAACACAACTTAAAGAACATCTTACAGACTCTTCCTATCACCATCTACTGTATAACTTTCAACTTCTCTACCCTCCTGTTCCCGCCTTGTCTTCTACTGTCACTAACAACTTTCCTGCATTAAAATCCTCCACTCACAATCTCTTTATCCACTGCTACTGCTAATTGTCAGCCTGCCTTAAATCTACTGTATTATTCTTCACTTCTTTCTGTTTTGGACTTCTACTATCTCTATACTTACCTAACTCTATTATTCTCTACTAATATTTATAAATAATTGAAAAAAGTTATTTTTTTATTCTTGCTATATATTTTTTTCTTTTCTTTTTTTTTCCTGTTTCAAATAATTCTACCTGTATTACTACAAAATTAGATACATATGACCTTCTATTACATCACATCTGTCTGATTTGATTGCGTTCTTTGGTATATATCTACTGTTTTTTGTAAGTTGATGGAACCTTTCTCCTGGGTGTCAGCTGAAAAGGGATCACCCCCAGTGTCCAGTTGGACAATCTCTTTAAACAAACACTATTAAATAAATGAATAAAATTAAGGCTAGAGGCCATTATCTCATTGTATACAGACTTGCATGTCTGAAATAAATCTCCCGTTTTCATTTTGTAGTAGATAAATTGGAAATGTAATGCTACCAAGCATTTGATGTAAGTTAAATTCCATGCATCACTAATTTTCCTTGTGAACATATGCTGAATTCTTTTTAGTCTCCTTAAGTCAGAAACTTGGTACATGCAAAAATTTGATCCATGCTCTATATAGGGATGGATAAGGGCAGGATAAAAAAAGTAGCAAAACATTGGGTAACCTCAAAGCAATGATCTGCAAAATGCATCTGAAAACTGCACCAAGCATTAGAATTTAAGGATAGATATCTAGGGATTACACTCCCTCCATCCTTGCAGTGATCTATCTACTCAGCGATGTTAAAATGTAAACTATGTTTTTTTCTTACATTTTGTTGTTGAAATTAATACTGTTTCCTAGTGACCATAAGGGCAACTTGTCAAGCACTTTATACAGAGCAGGATGATTATTAATGTTTATCCCAGGCAGAGACACTTTGCTGTCATTAGCAAATATGTGGATGGGGAATTATAGGGTTCTTTACTAGCGCATACAGCATAAAACGGTTAAAAAAAAATGGCCCCAGCATTGAGCCTAGAGGAATACATCACATTTTTGGGACTATTTCTAACTGAAAAAGAATGGTCATTCAGCCATTTATTATCCAGATGATATTGCAAAGATACATGTTAAGTGGTTTCATCTGACTGATAAGCGCATCATGGGGAATACTGTAGAACACTTTAAATAAATGCAGAAAGATTGCATGTACAAAGATCTAGGGCAGCAGCAGCTGTGGTATAAAATTCACATATCTCCAGCAGATTAACCTACAGCAGTCTCAAGGTAATCTCTCAAATACCTTGAAAATAAACATATATTAAACGTCTCAATCAATGGCAGGTGAGATTGGTATTGTTCCCTCCCTTAATGATATAGGTGACAGCAGCTGCCCTGCACCTAACTAAGAACAAATATACTTTTTACTATATTTTGAAGCAAAATAGCAAACCAGAACATAAACTTGCCCATACTTGACTGTTCTCTGACAGTTACTCAGTTCAGCCAACAAACACTGTAACTTTCAAAATTTTCTCTAATATTCTTCCACTTCAGCTGTATAACATTGCACTTTGCAGAATTCTTTTTTGTGTAACTGTTCTGCAGAAAAACAATGGTTAATTTGCATTGTTTTCTCAAACAATTGCCCACATCATTTACAAAACAGTGTACTTGTAGAATTTTTCTGACACCCATCTACTTCAGCGACATTCGTTCACTTAATCAGCAAAACTGTATTGGGCTTCCCTGCACTTGGTAAAGGTAAAATTCCTCAACTTCATTTGCCCACAGGCGAACTTCTGACTGCTGTTTCCCATAGCAAATCATTACCAATGAGATTTCAAAGTGAAGGCTGGGAATGATTTATTTCTTTAGTGAGATTTCTCCTTCTGGTTGATTGGTGAGACTGTGGAGTTGCTGTATATGGTGTGTGTGTGTGTGTGTGTGTGTGTGTGTGTCTGTGTGTGTGTGTGTGTGTGTGTGTGTGTGTGTGTGTGTGTGTATGTATATATATATATATATATATATATATATATATATATATATATATACCTATATATATATATATATATATATATATATATATATATATATATATATATAGAGAGAGAGAGAGAGATATTGTTTATATATATATATATATATATATATATATATATATAGATTCACTTTATAATCTTGAAATACTGAAATATCAAATTTCAGTATCTCAAGACTATAAAGCCAAACGTCTGAAATAGCGAAACCCCATAACCACGAATCTGGAAATGCCGAATTTGCGATTGTGGTGGTGCGCTACATGAAGTGGGATATACTGTGTGCCTGATGTACGGTGTGGTGTGTGGATATGGTTGGAGATTAAGGTAAGTGAATTTTTTTAAAGGTTTTGGGTTGGGATTTGAGTGTATGTGCGTGTTTTCGGAAGTTTTATGTGTGGGTTAGGGTAGGTAGGTAAGAATATGAGTGTATAAATGTTGAAAGTGGTGGTGTTTGTACATATGTGATGTGGGTGTGCGAGGGGACTGTAGAGTGTGTAGTGGTGAGTTTACTGTCTTTTTCTGTTTGGTGCGACCTCGGAGTTAGTATATATAAGTAGCTGGGATGTGCAGGGGGGCTTGCCCCTCTTCTTATATGTAGGGTAGGTTTGTCTATTTGTTTTGTTGTGTTTGTGTGTGTTTGTTTGTTTGCTGTAATGTGGGGAGGATGGTGCATGTGTTGCTTGGTGTATGGTGTGTTTATGTTCACGATTTTGAATTTCACGCTTTTGAGGTTTTGATGTTTTGATTTTTCGGCTTTATAGTCTTGAGATACTAAAATTCGATATTTCAGAATTTCAAGATTATAAAGTGAATGAATATATATATATATATATATATATATATATATATATATATATATATATATATATATATATATAGGCTTGTACCCCACATACAGGGGTGTAGTGGGGCAGACCCATTTGCAAAAAAATGCTTAAAGCTGACTTTTGTTTTTACCCCTCTGTTTTTCTGGAATTATTATCCTGTGTTTCAGAAGGCTGTGGTTGTACCTTTTGATATTTCATAGTAGAAACACAACATTCTTTGCAGCGTTCTTTATTTTACTTATGCATTTCAGATGTAATAAAATACATATTACAGCACTCCTACATTCATCCAGTTCTGCAGTGAGACAATGGTCATAATACAGAAAAATAACATGAATAGTAGAAAAAAACATTACCAGAGCAATGAAAGAACTATCACAGTTGTCAAGACAAGTTAAGGAACCCATAAATTTGGGGTAAAATTGTACAGTCAAGGTAGAGCAATGTGACCCAGACCGGAATGGTATATGACAAAATAAAATAGCAAACCGACTTGCAAAAATCACACAGATACATGCATGTGATGATGTGCATTCATACAATCATCAAAGAGCCACTATGATCACAACTGATGGTAGAGATAAAGAACTGCACAGCAACGTTCTAACTGTTTTACTGCTATTAATGGGGAGAAATGGATGTACAGGACAGTCAAAAAAAAAAAAAGATAAGAAACGTACAGAAGGACAAATAAAAAGATAAGATTGGGATGAGGCAGGGAAGCAGAGTGCATTTATTTTTTTTGTGGGGCAGACCCACATTTTTAAGTTTCCCAAAAAGGGTAGCGAGGTAAGTAACAATGAGCAAGTGTTGGCAAGAAAAAAGTATAGAGATTACAGCAGGGACAGACATTTCCAGGCCATTCAATCTATCTTCTGCTGGTTTCCATACCTTGCAATAACTGGGCAAGTTTTTCTAGGGATTTTATTTGCTTTTTCTCAGTGTAAGTTCCTTTTAGCAGTTCTTTTAAGTGAAGCAATTCAAGAGTTTTGACTGATTTGAGGCAGTTTATTAGTTTAATCGCTACTAGCTTCTGAGTTCTGAGAATGTTTTTGATTCAGTCACACTGATATTGAATGTAGATTTCCTGCAAAGACTGAAATATGTACAACAGGGTTGCAACATGTATTAAATAGACTCAGGAGAGTTGATCTGACTGTTTGCCTGCTATCTATACTATATATTCTCCAGAAAAATATGTTTGTTTTCTGCATCTGTGAGTGGGTTTCTGAGAAGATGCACTGCATGTCAGTATTCAATGCCTTCAGATAACGGTCCACTACTACTTAGAAGTAGCCGCTTCCTTCTTTTTATGGAACCATGTCACTGTTCTAGCCAACAATAAGCAGTGGTCGTTTGTGCAGACCACAGTGGAGCCTAGGTATCTGCTTTTGGTAAGGCAATCCAATGTAGTCTCTACCTCTCGAGACCCTCCACCCTATTTGCTGCCTTTCTTCACTTGTAAAGTATAAACACACATTCCTCTGCACATCCCCCCAAATACAACACCTACTCCTTCAAATAGTTTAGACAGTACATCATTCCACAGACTGTAATTAACATACTAAGTCCTACAAATAGTTTATCCTGTGCACTTCTCCAAAAATTTGAATATAAATTAAGCTACTTCTTCACACCTGTGCACTTCTCCATCTCATACTCGAAGCACTGGACATTATGGAAGGTCAGCTAACTTCCTTCCCTTCTTTTGCCAGCTTCTTACAACTTTGTGTACTCAGGCAGTTTAGGAACTGCCTTATGTTTTCTAATACTTTTACTTAACACAAATAGCTGCCTGTGAGAGGTGCAAATATATAACTAATTTGGAGGTATTCCTCTCTCATAAGACCATTCAGAGTGAGCTTCATACCCTCACACCTTCACCCTCCTCCACCACATTCTCAACAAAATTGTATTAAACTAGTATACACAAAGATCATCAAAAAAGAATTAGTAAGTGTAGGTCTGTGTAGGTCTAACTAGAAATTCTCTAAATTATCTCCCCCATGCATTCCTGCAGTATACGTCACCCAGAGTCAGATCTCCCAATCTTGTACTCCTAAACATTCTGCTAACAAAACTGTCTTAGTAAATGGGGACTCATTTGCTAGGCATGCAGATTTTATGCTCACAAGGCTATAAAAGTCATTTGCCCTTTGTTGTGTGCCAGGATGTCTGATATTACAAGAGTTCTGAAGACCCATTTCCCAGGGCAAATATGACTACAACATAGTGGTGGGCGATGTGGGAGTGAATGACATGGGATACAAAAACCTGGAGTACACGCAGAAAGATGTGAGAAATTTCTCTGCTTGTGAGAAATACAGATAAGACTCTGGATCTGAGTGGAATACTTCCCTCACTACATACAAAAGAGAAGGGTAAATAATTGGCAACAATTGAATGAATAATTAGTGACATTCTAGAGCAATCCAATGTGTACTGGCATAGGACAACTTGCTTTCAGTATACTGGTTAAAGGCTTTTCTTCCTCATAGAGCCTTTTTAGGCAGGATGCATGTAATGGATATTCCTATGTAGCAATCCCATCAAAACTCAGTTTGGACAACACTAAGGTGGTCTTTCTCAATGCCAGAAGTGTTAGCGTCATATTGTGTGACGTTGAAGCTGTCTTGCATGCAATGTTTGTGTAATTACTGAGACTTAGTTTAAATGAAAATAAATCACTTCGTCCATACCTGGATTTTGCACTTAATATGCCTTCTGGCTTGGTGGCAATTTCAGTGGTGTCTCCATATTTGTCAAAGGATTATATCATTTCCAAGCAAATTCATAGAAATCAACAAAATGGATGCAAGTAGCACATGGTATAAAATAAAAAATCAAATAAGAAAAACCAAAAAGAAGCCCAACTTTAATGGAAGCAATTTAATGAAATATAGTGTTTTGTCCAAAGTAATAACATTGCCTTCAGCAAAATGAGTTACCATACCTCCCAACTGTTCAGAATTACCCAGTAAAAAATGAGTTTTGTGGCCCAAATAATGGGGTGCCACGATTCCTGAGTGGAACCCCTTAATTTCCGAGTTTCCCAGCACTTGTCCCTTAATTTCTGAGTTTCCCAGCACTTGCATTTTAAATTTCCTGGCTTTTTTAACTGACGTCATCACGTACGCGATTACATCAGCTCTGTGAAACAGCCTGCCGGAATTGAAGCTGAAGCTAATGCATGCATGTGTGGGAACACAGCAGCTGTTTGAAACTGCAGAACAGAACAGCAACCAACCATTTGAAATGGCTGGGAAACTACCAGCGAGACTGGAATCACCTCACAATATGACTGCAATGGGAGTAACTGCCAACTGTGCGAGCGAGGCTGGATGACCAGAACTGCCGAACAGCAACTGACCTTGGCTGGATGACTGAAATGGCATGGCTTGATGGCTGATAGCTGGGAAGGACCTGCACTGCTGAACAGCAACCAACCATTTGAAATGGCTGGGAAACTTGGCTGGATGACTGATGGCTGGGAAAGAGCTGCTGTGGTGCTGCCAGCTAGAAAGGTAGGTGCGTGTATGGCTGGGAAACTGAAATGGCATGGCTGGGAAAGAGCTGCTGCCGAGTTGTGGCACATCTGGCAAGGTCAGATGCATCTGCAGAAGTTTGTCCCATTCTACCAGAGATTTGAGAGTCCTGTTGATGGTTCAGCAAGGCACTATACATTGTCCTTAAATTAAACAAATCTTTTTCAAAAAATGCTAAAACAGGCCCCATTACTGTTACTTCTGTTTTAGAAAACCCAGGAATATGGAACATAGAATCACAAAGAAGCAGACAAGGAGTTCATATCCAAATCATTGTAGATTGATGCCTATGCTGATCTATATACAGTGACTAAGGAACAATAGAGTGCTTATTAGACAGTCCAGATGCTAGGTTAATGGAGTGTTTTATAACAGTTGGTTGATTACATCCATCCCTTCCAGCAATGCCACAGAGGTGTCCAATACTTTTCCAGCATATGCCTTCTTTGCAAGTTTGGTGCAAAGGTGTCTGTGGCTGATTTTCTTTCTAGCTGTGTGTTAAATAATTATAGAACATGGGAGCAGTTTTGCTGATTCCTGGCAAATTATTACCCATATCCTAACTAGTATTAATTTTAGTTTATTTAAGATTTGTTAACTGCAGTAGAACACTGATCACATGTGAGTATATACACACATGTGGAAGTAGACTTTTTTGATGGAAATGTTCTGAACTGTTCAGTTTTGTCATTATTGGTTCATGCATTTTGTTTCATTGCCTACTGGAAAAATGTTCAGATCCAAACAATAAATTTAAAATGTGCTCCAAGTGTAACAAGTATGCTGTATTATACAAGGAATATAATTTAATAAAGTCAGGAAGGTGTATCAAAGAACACGTGTATGTTTCTTGTGTGTGCAAGGGGTTTATGATTTGAATTTTGAAAACAGCCCAAAGGTAATCTTTTATCCACCACTGGCCAGATGCATTTTTTTTGGATTGGTGTGGGTTTCACTGCTGTTTCAATGAATGTGAGTTTCAAGGGCAGAGAATGTTTTTATGCTAAGTCTCTTAATTGTGACTTGTGATACAGTATTGTTTTGTTTAGCAGATGTCTTAGTGTTTGTGCATTGTGCTATAGAATGTAAACATGAAATCCAAATCATTGTAGAAGTAAAGCAGTATGCACATTAGTCTTTATGGTAAATGGGGCAACATAGCCAGGTAATGGGACATTGGAATGGCTGCAGGGGGGGCTCTGGTGCCATATTTTGGTTGTCTGTTCTTCAGTTTTGTTTGAAAGTTGGTATCCCACAATTCCATTAGAGTGGGTGAGGTTACGTAATTATGCATGCAAATTTTATGTTAATCAGCGTGCAAATTTGTACCTATTTTTCATGGGCCTTGTCCAGATTTTTGATGTTTCTAGGTGGAGAGGTATGTGAATTACACTTGTGAAAAGCAAGCTTTAATTCCTCTACCTTATCAAATGACTAATGTCCCATGATGTTAAAACATATTTAAAAATACTGCGTAAAACATTAAAATGTGCATATTAAATAAGATCCCAAATTATGGCAGACATATATTATACAGGAAATTTAATTGCAGTAGTAAACCTGTGGTCTACTTAGCTCTATGTACAGACTGCCCAAGTTTCTATATAGGGAAACCCATAAATACCCTTAGAAGCTGAGTGTATCAACTCTATTATGACATTTCTAAAAAAAGATGTGAAGAATGCTTTAGCAGCATGTATTTTATGACATGAGGGGCATTTTAGATTCATTGTTATTGATCAAGTGGCCTTAGGTGAAAGAGGGAGGGGCCACTAAATGATTATTTAGAACTAAAAGAGTTGTGATGTCAGCTTCAGGCTAATGCAGCTATTTATCCAGGGCTGAACAGTGCCATCTCTATTAGCTCTATGCTTAGACTTAAAGCAGAAATTTTTACCTAACAATCAGTACCTGTGTTTTTATATGTATTTATCTGTTGTAAGTGTAACAGTTCAATAAGTATCTCTTTTTATATATACATATATTTATGTCTCTTTATGTTTTTAGTATGTCCTATATACCCTTAAGTAGGTGGGGGCTTCTATTCATTGTTAATTAAGGAATACTATAAATGGGGTACTGGATTTTTAGTATATATACTGATGAAGTTTCTATTTTGAAACGAAAGCGCTCAATAAAAATATTGGTGTGGATCTCTGACTTGGTTCCCTTGATTTCCTGCAAGTTTGTGTGGTGTATACAGCAGTTTCCATGTATATATATATATATATATATATATATATATATAGAGAGAGAGAGAGAGAGAAAGAGAGAGGGAGAGAGAGAGAGAGAGTAAATTATTTTTTTACAGTTTTCTGTCTCTCAAAAATCATTTAATATCAACATATAGTATTTGTTTAATCCTGGAAGCTTAGTGGCCTGCAGCCAAAACTGTCACTTTGTTTCCCTTAGGCCTGGTTTACTTTTAAAGTCTCCACCCCTAACAGCTATAACAATATGATCTAAAGAAAGAAATACAATTTTTTTTTATATTCTAAACAGACAGTAGTGTGTTTAAGTGAATAGTTTGTACTGATCTTTATAGCATATAGATGTTCCTTAATCCTTTTAGCTATGTCAAGAAGTTAAGAATTAATACCCAACAGTGTTCGGTACTAGTCCAGAATAATACTATACTCTCTGACCCAAAGTAAATAGCTATTATCATAAATAACAAATTTAGAGCAAAATTTACTCCACCCACAGGTTCCACAATCCCAGCCACCCCCTTTAATTACCATAGAACAAGTTCAATCATCTCTTTTAAAAACTATGAATACTTCATTCATGGGTCCTGACAACATACCATGTTACATGATTATCAATGCCAAATATGGCCTTTTTGAACCCCTACTTAAACTCTTTAACCTAAGCCTTTCCACTGGTTACATTCCTGAAGCCTGAAAAACAGCTAGGGCATTGCCATTACACAAGGATGGCCCAACCACCCATTAGTCTCACTATAGTTTCATAGGTTCATAGTTGTTTACTAGGCTAATAATCACAAGTGCCTTTTTAAGCCTAGCCATGCATCCTGAATCTCTGACAAGTTCTAGTACCCCTGATAAGTGTAAGCATGGGCCTGGGAGATGAACCATTTACAGGTTACTTGTGTCCATTAGACACATAGGTGCCAAACTAGGGATGAATGTCCGGTTTCCCATACAATTATCCAAGTTGCACCTGAATTGGCACTTCATATATAAAACTATGGAGTGCATTATCTCAGACTTCATTAATCTGGACACTGAAATTCTCCCAAACCTGGACTCTCATCAATTTGGCATTATCAAAGGAAAGTCCTGCCTCCTTAATATAATATCTTTGAAAAAATAACTGAAGCAGTGGCTATTGGTTATGCAGTGCATACAGAATTATCTAGAGTTGGCCAAGGCATTTGACACTATTCCCCATGCAAACATTATTGATAGACTTGTAAATCTGAATATAAACCCTTAAATTGTGTAATGGCTAGGTAACTGGTTGTCTGACTGAACCCATGTACTTAGAGTAGTAGGTACCATTTCTGAAAGCAAAACCATTACCAGTGGTGTACCACAGGGCTCAGTTTTGGGCCCTTTCCAATTTGGCATATATTTCTCAGACCTTCAGGCCAGCACTTCTGGCCTATGGTTAACTATGTTTGTAAACTGGGTGTTGTTATTCAATCTTCAGCTGACTCACAATTGCTCTAACATAGCTTAGACCATGTTAACAACTGGTGCAAGGACAGTCATCTCCAATTAAATGTAAAAAAATGTAGCATAGTTCATTGTGGTAAAGAGAACAGTTTCACTTACTGTATAGAAGATACACCCCTTCAATCAGACACTGTTGTAAGGGATCTAGGTATTCTTTTTGATAATTGCTTAGTATTTGACCACCACGTCTCCGTAGTAGTTTGGAAAGCCTTTTCTCTGGCCCATCTAATTTCCAAAGGCATCTCCGCTAGATCCAAAGAAGTCTTAATTCCTCTTTGATAATATCTTATCAGACCCATTATTTAGTATAATGCACCTTTTAGCATATATTTATCTAAATACATGCCAAATGGGCCCACTCCTCTTTAACATACTCATCAATAACTTCCACCACTCCATCCCTGATGCCTCAGTTATCCAGTATGCTGATAACTCCACCATCATCTGCTCTGCCTCCTGCCCCTCCAAACTTCTACTCACTACCCAAATCACCTTCTCCAAAACAGAATCATAGATGCAATCCCATCACCTAGCCCTAAATGCTAACAAAAAAAAACTAATGATTTTCACTCCCACCAAAACCTCCCAATTCAACAGAGACCAATTTTTCATCAAAAGCCACAATAACACTCCTTTAGAAATCGTTCCCAGTACCAAGCTACTTGAAATTACCATTGATGATAACCTAAAATTTGACTCCCACATCTTCTCTGCAGTCAAAAAAACCCACCAGAAAATCAGTCTCCTCTACAGACATAACTGCTACCTTACTCCCTCCTCCCGTCAAACCCTCGCATCTACCTTCCTTCTCTACTCTCTCTTGTACGTGCTACCCTATTCTCCAACCTACAACTTGGCCCCTGTTCTAAACTCGAAGCTTGTTACAACAAAATCTGCAAATTTGCTACCAATTCTAAGAACTCTTCCCATCATTGCCACTCCCTACACACCCTAAACTGGCTAGAACTTCACAAACACCTAAAATACCTACAACTTACAACAGCCCACAAACTCATCTTCAAACCAACAGAATGCCCCTCTCTTGCCAAATCTCTAACACCCTACACACCTAGCCACACCCTTAGATCCAAAGGCCAAAACCTCCTACATGTACACAAACCCCTACACCCACCTGGCCAACTATTCCTGTCCTACACCATAGCCAAACTAGAGAACACTCCCCCCCCCACCACTATGTAACATACCAAACCACAACAACTTCAAATCCATGCTTCTCTCCCATCTGTCCTCCAAATGGGAATGTCCTTCACACACTCTCACCTAAAAATCACCCACACCACTAACTCCACACCTAAATCATTGTTCCTTTGCCAAACTTAATAAAATGTCATAGGTCTTTCTCTGTACATCTTTTCAAACTTTTTGCATGCGAGCCTCTGGCCTCTCTTACTCATATTCCCAACTGACATCCTCTTCATTGCTAAACAGTGTATAAACTATTGCAAAACTGTTATTCCTGTACAGACTAATTATGACATATATAACTCACATCATCTACCAGTAATGTGTCAACTTTCTATAATTCTGTCTTTTATATGTTTGTAAGTTTTGCAAATTTCTGTACTTTATATATTTTTGTAATGTTACAAATGTCTGCATTTTATACTATGCACCGGAGCTTTTTGTATGTTTGTAAGTTTGCAAATTTCTGTACTTTATATATTGTAATGTTGCAAATTTCTTCATTTTATAGTATGTACCGGAGCTTTTCTCCTCGGGTCTACACTGAAAATTGGCCACAAGCCCAGCTGGACTAACCTGGTTAACAAACAATAATAAATAAATAAATAAACATATCACACAAATTGAGAGACCTCAAAGATTTATAACTAATGGATCAGTGCCCTCAAAATCTTAGATATTAGGAGAGACTGGAAGCCCTTTCTCTGTACTCAGTCTGTTACAGACTCCTCTGTGGAGATCTGTGTCTAGCCCTTCATTCCATGAAAGACATAACCGTATTTGATCTCCTGTTCTTTCACAGAAATAATGGTACATCAAATACTTGGTCAAACAAACTAAACATTCATTAGCAGATAAATCAGACACTTTAGCATGATAGATTCATATCTCATCATATCCCTCACCTCTGAAACAAACTTCCACTACATGTCAAGCAGAGTAGCACCATTGCCAGCTTCAAGGTAAACCTACAAAATTGGGTGGGCAGCCTTAAATTCTCTCCCAGGCTAGAGGGAATTTTTGAACAGGGCTTTTTGGCTAGGTTTGAAATGGTATGCAAACCGATTGCCTAGTACTTCCCTATGAATCTAAAAACTCAAATGAAGGCTGAGTCATCATGCCAACATGAAATATGGAACAGTGAGTGCATAAATGTTGTTGTTCTTCTTCTTCTTCTTTCAGCTTTTCCCGGTTAGGGGTCGCCACAGCGAAACTCCGGTCCGCTAATGATTGGCAGTAGATTTTTATGGTGCCGAGGTGCCAGCTTGATGCCTAACCTTCAACAAAGGCATGCCTATTCTATGCATGTCTTTCGATTGCCACTCGACCATGGGGAGGACATGCAGACTCCACACAGAAGGCACTCCAGCCGAGAATCGAACGAGAGAACCTCTTGCTGTGAGGCAACAATGCTACCGCTGCACCACTGCGGCTTCACACACCATAGTACCCCAAATGAATTACAATTTATAATGGACATTAGATCCAATGGTGTTTTCTAGATGTTCAAAAGCAACATATGACCCCTTACATGTATCTACAAATATTGCAACAGCTACACATGTATGTGCTATTATGGTTTTGGTGATAAGAGGTCTAATAAGGGTATTGTCAGTTTGTAACAGATCTTTGAAACTGTTACTTCTTTTATAAATAAATGTGGGTTGTGTATCAAAGATTCTGACCAGTTCTGGCTTACTTAACAACACTTTCCAATTCCCCATAATAACATTTCTAATAAGATGACTGTCTACACTTATTTTTGAACTGAGCTGCATTTTTTTCATAAGTCTGCTTCTCAGAACAGGCAGAAACCTCAAGTCCCTTTTCTTGATCATTTCACTGTCTGTTGCTACCAAGACAGTTTTCTCCTCTGTTATGAATCAAATATATCCCAGGGCACTAACCTAGATATTCATATCATAGGTGTGGAGTCTAAATGTCCTCCCTGCATTCGTGTGGGTTTCCTCTGGGTGCTCTGGTTTCCTCCCACATTCAAAGACAAGTGTCTGGAGCATTTCTTCCCAGGTCTCCAGTGAAAATTGGCTTCATTCCAAGTCAGACTTTCCCGGCTAACAAATGTTAAATATATAAAATAAAAATAAATAAATCTGTCCTCGTGGTTCTTTTTCATGAACTGAGGCTGAAAACTATTGCAGTCTAGATCATTGTTGATGAAAGTATTCTCCCTATGTATTGTATTATCAAAACATTTGTTTTATCCTCCCTACTTCAAATTTAGAAACAATGGTTGCCTTTAAAGAGAAGCATATGTTGTACTGGTTTCAGTTAATGAAAGATGAAAAGCTACACTCAGTACATTGCATTAGGAATAAATATGATTTGGATAAAGATATGTGGTTTGATATACAATCCTGTAGACTATATATAGAAGGGGAAATTAAGTCAATACAACCAATGTCAAAGGATCAGGTTCCAAAATTGACTGAATGTATATTTTTTATTGCAACAAAATTCCTTGGGACATGATTTCTTGTCCAAATTATATAAAGTGGTAAAGAGGAAAGCTAAATAATGTAATGATAAATACTGGAACTATTTTACCCAAATCAATAACAGAACACCAAGTGAAGAAGACAAAATTAATTATTTCTATTATCATCTAAACGTACTTATTCATCTCTTAGATAGCTTTTGTTTACATGGAAGTTTTTACATAGGTCCTTCTTCACCCCTCATAAAATTGAATTGATGTACAAGAAAAAGCAACTTTTTTGGAGATGCAAGAAAGAACTTAAAGCAGACTGGCAACACATGTTATTTGATTGTACTGGCTTGATTCCTTTTTAGAATAATATTAATTCTTTTTTGCAGACATGTTTGGAGATACATTTATTTTATTTAAATCATTAATTCTTTTTAATACCACTATTCCACTTATGTTAAAAGAATGAAATATAACATATTGCGGATTCTGTTGACCATCTCTAGAAAACGATCATACAAAACTGGAAAAATGAATTTACTCCCTCATTTAAAGAATTTATATGTTTAGCAACCGAAGTAACTCATCTAGAAATTATTACAATCAGATCGAGAATGAACAGAATTAGCTCTTGCCTCAATGTATGGACAAATTTTAAAGGACTGCTTGACAAGCAAAAATAATAAAAAAAAAAACATTCTGGAATTGAACAGATATGCAAATAGAAGGCTGATGGACACTCTTGTAAATAGTCATTTTCTTTGTTTCTGTATTTATAAGATTAGGTTGTTTTTTTCTTACTTTTGGCTATGTATGTACATTTCTGATTGCAAATTTTGCAGTAATTATGTTTTATGAAATTTAATAAAAATATTTTCAAAAAAAATTGTTTATCCAGTGTAACATAATTGTAACATCTAGAAAATGTATACCATCTCCAAATTCTCCCTAAGGTAAACTTCAAAAAAATCTGTGTAAGAATTTAACTGCTCTTCAAAAAAAATAGCTTTGCCGGCATCTTTCCAGATAAAAACACATTTCATCAACAAACTACTTGAAAAACAAACCCTGGATTCACTAACCTTCCATGCTCATAGCACCCCAAACACATCAGGATAGCAGTAAAATGTACAGATGCATGCAGAAATCCACAGCAATATGTTAAATCTGTCTTTCCATTTGTTTCCCCATCATTTCAGGGTTTGTCCAGAGTTTGCACTACAAGAGGCTGAGAGGTATGCCCACCGTGAAGCAGAAAACTAACAAAATAACAGGTGTAGCAGTAGCAGAGATATTTGTGAAGGGTATAGATAAAAGAACACTACAAGATTTTTTTTTTTATAAAAGCGATAAAGTTTAACCATAGCTGTGCGAGTGTGCCCATTGGTAAGCTACGCATAGTCCAGCTTAAACAGCACAAGGAGTTAAATAGCAAGATTCATTCAATAGAAGCAGTACTGCTATAGTGTAGTGGTTAGAGTGTATGCTTTGCGAGCAGTCATTCCTGATTCGATCCTCACTGTAGCAAATTCCTATTTTACACGTGAAAGCAATTCATAAACAATTATTTTGTGTATAACTTACTAAATAACATATATTTGTGAACCAGAGTACTGCATTAAGTCCAGATGTGAGGTGTCATTGTAATAAAGTGGTGAAATCCCCAGATAAACACAAACCTATATTGTATATGGGATGTACTGAATAAACCAGACACTATGACAGGAAGAGTCTCATATAGGTTGCATTTAAATAAAAGGGTAACAGCCTGGCAATAAAGGTCTAACTCCTGGACTGCTTGTGTTTACTCTGGTATCATATGGTAATGTAGTGTTGCATTCTGTTAACAGTACTGTTGTATTAAGCACTGTTACCCACACTGTGCTCCATAAATAAAATGTGTAGGAATGTCTGTATAAGACTGTTGTAATCATAAGGTCATATTGTACAAATGAGGGAGACTTAGAAAACAGTGAAAAGATGCACAGCAAAATCCAAATAGTACGCTCTACTGTGATGTAAACTGTTGTATTTTTAGCACACACAGCCATGGTTTGAATCCTGGGAGTGGTAGTAAGCTGTATGCATAATCATACCCCTCAACTGTACAGATTTTTTCAAAATATTCAGATAATTGACTTAAGTTT
This sequence comes from Protopterus annectens, assembly GCF_019279795.1. Taxonomy (NCBI): domain Eukaryota; kingdom Metazoa; phylum Chordata; order Ceratodontiformes; family Protopteridae; genus Protopterus; species Protopterus annectens. The sequence goes on from NC_056725.1 coordinate 169,117,650, forward strand.
TCTGTCTGTCTCCCTGTTCCCCTGGCAAATCAGTGGGATGATCCCAGAAGTTTAGGCAGCAAATAATGACATACAACTGATTGCCAGACATCATAACCATCAGAAGTATATCTATAAGAACAAACCTGTTACTCTAGCAACTCACCAAAATGCTATGAGAGTAATATGCAAATTATATCCCATCTATATCCCCATGTTGTGAAGCTATGACCAGAGTGTGTGGAGTAACAGAGTGAGACGTATGTGCATAATAATAATGTGGAATCTGGTAATATGTGTGGCAACTTTCAGATAGTGTTAACAAACATTCCCTCCACAGGTCTGTCAGATAAGAAAACTGTGCCTGGAAATAAAGATTGAAATCCTGGACTGGTACTGTTTACTCTGGTATTGCATAGCATTGTTAGTGTTGCAGTTTCTCTGAATAATAATGTGTTAGTCATCACTGTCACCCACACTGCGCTACATAATAAAAGTATCTAGGAATCCCTGTATAAGACTGTTGTAATTATAAGGTCAGACTGTAAAACCACAGGAGACTTATAGACAGAAAACAGTGAAGAGATCCACAGCAATATCTAAACAGCACACTCAGCTGTGATGTACACTGCTTTATTTTTAGCAGACACAGCCATGGATCGAATACTTGGAGTGGTAGTAAGCTGTATGCAGAATCATACCCCTCAACTGTACAGATTTGTTCAGAATGTCCAGATAATTGGCCCATATCCGCTGCCTGTTACCCTTTCCCCCTGGTAAATCATTGTGATGATCTCTGAATTTTAGGCAGCATTTAATGACATATAACTGATTGTCAGACTTGTAAATATTCAGAAAATGTATATGAAAACAAACCTGTCATTGTAGCAACTCACCAAAAGTTTATGAGAGCAATTGTCAAAATATTCCCCAGTTCCACCTGCATGTTATCAAGCCTTGACCCAGAGTGTGTGCAATAAGAGACTGAGAGGTATGTGCATAACATCAACCTGGAATCTGGGAATATGTGTAGAAACAGTTAGGTAGTGTTAACAAACAATACCTCCACAAGTATACAAGGTAAGAGGTGTAGACTGTATGTAAAACACAGTTCACATATATACTTGTCTACAAACATACCACTGTCCAAACTAAGGCCATAGGGTAGTGTAATAATACCTGTAAGGTACAGATTACAGCAGTGACTAAGAAAGTTGTGAGAACTGCTGGGATATACAAGTTGTTAATTGACATCTCCCCCCCACCATATCTGCAACAATAATCTAAATACACAACTCAATGTGTATGTGTACAATTAAATCTACTGTTGGGACATGTGTCCTATTGTTTGATAAATATTGAAATGTGTTTCGATGCATGTGCCATGTTGAAGTACTCCCACATTGGTGGCATGTTGCCATCAATATAACCTGCATGCTGTTGTAATGGCCACTGTGGTTCCATATATGCATGTGTTCTGTTTGCTATGCAACTGTTCCAAATCTGGTGTTTTAGGTTAATGGGAATATCTATGCATGCTGTTACACCTAATCCAGGAATGTGTTGACTATTACTAACCCACATATGTTTTAAAATTGCAACACCATAGCACATTTGGGAAGGCTGGTCCCAGCGAACCCACCACTCCCACCTCATCTGGCCATGGCACCAGGCACCAGCATGTCTGGGGCCCACCCCGGGACCTCCTTATCTATTTGTCCTGCACCACCTTTGGGTGGAACCACCTCAGGGGATGGGGCTCACCCCCCGGGAATGGACATGGACAGGAAACTGTCACCCATTGTCAGGTCTGAGGTCTGGTGCATAGCGAGCTCCACAGGGAGTTTGGAGATCTGCTACACCAGCTTGAGGGCCGTGGGGTGCATTTAGAGGATCAGCCTGCCCCTCATACCCAGCCCCCAGCACAGCCACTTTCGGGGCCGTGAAGGTGCAGTGGTGACCGCCCATGGGTGGGGGACATCAGTCCCACTGTTTCCATTTAGGGGCTCATGGGCTTCCGACTTCTGAACACCCCTCCCCATCCAAGGTGTTTACCCCCCACATGTGTCATATACTACCCCTGTATGCTGTCTTGTCTATCTTGTCTGTCATCCTACCCAACCTACCTCTCCAAATATACCTACTATCCTTCCCCAGCATCTCACTCTCACCAAAAACAAAGGGCACTCCATTCTCAAAACAAATCTCGCCCCATACATAGCTATCCATTTTGCACATGTGTCTACTGAACACATGTAATCTGGTGTAATTGGCTTCACAACATATTATTGTTGTCCTCATCCCTCTCTCAGGGGTTTGAGTGTCCAAATCTACCTCCAAATTCAGTGTATATGCACAGCTGTTGCTGTAGAAGAAATGGGCAGCTATGGACCTTCCCTACACCTGCCCTACACATCCCTAGCTGTTTTCCCTATTGTCTTTCCCTCTTTGTGCCCCTTTATTCACCGCTTTCCTATCACCCCTTTTTCTTTTCTTTTAAAGAAATTAGCATGGGGGTAAGCGGTTGTAAGCACTTTTAAGCAGTAGTAAGTGGGTCTGCTTGCTCAGGGGTAAGCAATGTGCACACAGAATAAGCAATTTGAAGCTAACTCTCTGTAAGTATATTTAAGCAGAAGTTAGCATTTCTTACCTTCATGCAAACCCGTGCAAACCTGCTTATAACTGCTTGAAAAGTGTCTTAGTCACTCTGTATCCAACAGCCCTTGTTCTGCCCAGCAACAAAATAATCAGCCTTTTTTTTATTTTATTTTTATTTTTATTTTATTTTACATTTGTTGACTGGGCTAGTCTAACTGGATATATGTCCATTTTCAGTAGAGACCCGGGAAGAAAACTCCAGGCATAGACAGTGACATATCATATATTACATGCAAACAACAAACAGAATATAAAGTTAAAAAATACTTTTTTTTTTTTGCCTTGTTTACAGATGTACAGACATTATAATTTATATCTAGTACAGTGGAAGATAGCATATTTAGAGTAAGAATACTCTTATAAAGTGCTAAGAAGGAAATCTTGTTAAATACTAGTTAGAGGTTAGGTTACTGGTTAACCCAGGTAATCATAATAGAAAAACAGAGCAGAGAAGTCTAGGGAGAGTGAGATGGTGATTGAGATATTAGCCGGGGTTAGAGCAGGGACATAGCCAGTGTGTATTAAGGTATCTTTTAAGGTATTTTTTGAAAAGCAGTGTAGAAGAAAGAGATGTGAGTTCCCTTGGAAGCAGGTTCCAGGTTTTTCCCACTGTGTTAGTGAATAGTGAGTCCCCTGCCTGGTTGTTTGATTTAATAGTGGAAACTAGAAGCTTATTAGCTGAGCATAGTGTTGGCAGATTTTTATATGGGGTAATCAGATTAGTGAGGATTAGGGTATTCTTGGGGTGGTAAAGGATCTTTTGGGTGATGGTGTATTGTTAATAAAGTAGGTGGTTCTGCAGTTCTAACCATCCTAGTTGCTTGAGGTTGTGACAGTGGTGGGTTCTGAAAGGAGTACCAGTGGCAAATCTGGCAATGTTGTTATAGCTGGTTACAAGTTTGCTAAGGTTGCTTTTAGATAGATTGGTATAAATGGCAGAAGCATAGAACAGGGTAGAGATAAGGTGGGTCTGGGCAATAGTAATTCTAGCTTCTGGTGTAAGGAAGGGTTTGATTCTATAAAGGGAGCCTAGTTTTCTGTTGACAGATTTTATAGTAGTATTAATATGATCATCATAGCTAATGTTGTGGTCTATTGTAATTCGTAGGAGTCGGGTTGTAGTGTCTGGAGTTATGCTAGTTCCATTGTTGGAGGTTACTGTGAAGTGAAATTGCGGCAGCTTTTGGGTAGGAGCAAAAAGCAATAATTTTGTTTTTTTGGGGTTAAGAAGGAGGCAATGTTGCATGAACCAGTTTTCAACAATATTAAATACTGTTTGGGTGAGGGTCTGGAGAGAAGTTAGGGACTTAGCTGAACATATTAAAGTAGAATCATCTGCATATTGTATACAGCTGGCTTGTGGAATTTTGGCATTTAAATCATTAATAAAAACTGAGAAGAGAAGAGGGCCTAAAATAGAGCCTTGGGGTACTCCAATGTTAACAGGGAGGTGCATAGAAAGATTATTATCCCAGAGTACTGCTTGCTGTTTGTTTTCTAGATAGGATTTAAACCAAAGTAATGCCTGTGGGTCAAGGGATAGGGCTTTTAATATATCCATAAGTAGGTGATGGTTAACCATGTCGAAAGCTTTTGAAAGGTCAATAAATAGAGCAGAAGAAAGAGTTTTTGTTACGATGTTTGTTTATACATTCAGAAAAAGATAGCAGGGCAGTGGTGGTACTATGAAATGGCCTGAAACCATGCTGGCAGTTGGCAAGTAAGTTATAATGGTGAAGGTGGTCAAGTAGTTGCTGATGGATGCATTTTTCCATTATTCTGGCTATTGGAGAGAGTAAGGTAATTGGGCGAAAGTTAGAAATCTCAGTACAAGTACAACCCTTATGTAGAGGGATGATATGGGAGACTTTAAAGATGGAAGGGATTGTGCTTTCTGTAATTGTTCTATTTATAAGGATGGAAATGGGATAGGCAATGGCTTTAGCTGCTATTTGCAGGTATTCGGCTGGTAGACAATAAGCTGAAGGGGTGCATGGCTTGAGTTTTTGAAGGAGGGTGCAGACAAGGGATGTAGGTATGGGTTGTATATAAAAGGAGGGAACTGCGCTGCTTGTGGTGATTAATGGGTTAGTGCTAACAGGTGGTAATGTTTTAGCTAGAGTTTGAATGGTTTCAGTGAAGTAGTTGTTAAAGGCATCAGCAATTTGCTTAGGGTTATTATGGGAGATACCTGATGGGGCAGGAGTTTTAGAGTGTCCTGGCTGAAGTAGTTTGTTAATGCCTGACCAGAACATTTGTGGTTTTTGCTGGTGGGTTTGTTGGAGATGAAGGTAATAGTTTTTTTTATCGAGCAGAATTTCTTTTTTGGTGGCATTTCTTAGCTGTTTAAAGTAAAGGTGTTCTGATGGGTTTTTGGAGGATCTCCATTTGGCACAGATTTTATTATGTAGAAGGATATTTTGCCTGTTTTTTTAGTGAGCCAAGGTGCAATTTTGGTTCTTATATGGGTAGAGTAAGAGGGGGCATGGTATTCTAGGATTTGTAGGAATTTTGTATTAAAGTAGGTCACCACTTCATGTTGAAGATGGTGTAGTGGTGACCAGTCACATGCCTTAAGTTCATTCTGGAAGCTCTCTGGATAAAAGTGTTTTTTAGACCATGAGGTTTTGAAGTTATTTGAGTTGGGGCTATGGGTTTTTTGTTTAATTATGTAGGTTAGAGCATGGTCACTAATGTCATTTGGAAGGATACCTGGTTTATATTTGTCAGGATGGCTGTTGATAAGGTTCCAATCTAGGATGGTTTCCTTACTGCCTGGTTTGTGAATTCTAGTAGGGGTGGTTATTATTTGGGAAAAGCCATATAGATTTATGTGGGCAATAGAATTAGGGGAGTTACAGGTGGCCCAGTCTGTATTAAAGTCACCTAGCACTATGGTGTCCTGAGGTAGGTGAGTAGAGAGGCAACTAAGGATGTTTTCAAGAATATTGATATTATTTCCAGGGGAAGATAGGAGCAAATTAAGTAAATAGATTTACAGTTGTTAATTTGAAGTTTGGCAGTAAGGGTTTCTGCATTAGTATCTAAGGGTAGGAGCACATTGAAGGATGTAACCTGAAGTTCTGTTTTATAGAGAATGGCTACACCCCCACCCCTTTTGGCTTTGCGGTCACATCTCAGGATGTTGTATCCAGGAGAGGCAATTTCATGGTCATGAGTTGAGGGCTTTAGCCAAGTTTCTGTAATACAGAGGATATCAAATGAGTGCACTTCTAGGAGTGCATGAAGTTGGGAAATGTTATTGTTAATGCTACGAATGTTGAGGTGGGCTATCAGGAGAGCGTTAGAGGGTCTTTTTGGGATAGTTGTAGTATGAGAAGTAGGATTGAGTAAGTCACTGGTAATTTTGTTACTGGGGCCAGGGTTTGGATGAATGTCACCATCTAATAGGGGGTGTTGTTGAGGTGCTTGTGTAATCTTTAGAATTTTGTAATAGTTATTTAAAGTTTTCTTGTTTTGGAAGTAATTAACATGTTTGGATCTATGATATTTTGGTAGTATATAGATAGAAGTGGAGGTTATATTTATGTGGTTGAGGGTGTTAATGTGAGAAGCAGATTGAGTTTTTTGGTGGGGGTGGTGATGTTCAGTAAGTGAAAAATGTTCATAAATGGTTAGAGTATAGGGTATAGTTAGGGAAGCTAGGATAGAAGTTAAGAGTAGCAGGTTTGAATATGTAGTCTTCAGTGTTGAGGCCATTAGGAAGAGTAGGATTACAGGAAGAGTAAAGATTGAGAGAACAGTATACTTTAAGATAAAATAGAGGTGGCTGTAGGAGAGAAAGTTGTACAAAGTTATCAAAAATGATGATTAGAGTGCAGAGGGTAGGGAGAGGATATAAAAGCTGTAAAGTTGTTAAAGGGAGTAGTAGTAGGTGGGGATGGGTAGTTAATTGGCAGAGGTAAGTGATACATTGATTAGGGGAGGGGGTCTGGTATCAGAAGTATAACGTTAGCTGCACTGGGGTGGGTGGGAATTGGGGGTAGGGTAGGGGAGTGAAGTGAGCCCGAAGGGTGAACGGAGCATGTTAAGACAAGTAACTGAAGAAATGTCAGCAAAAACAATCTGTAAGCACTGACTACTGAGGTACTTTCAGTTGGTACAGGTAAGTAAGGAGGGAGAGATACAGTGGCTGTGATGGTGAGGGGTAGCTGAGTGCAATTAAAGTGGAAAGTAGCAGATAGAGTGGTAAAGAAAGGGCAGGAAAAAGTTCCTTCTTTCTTTGTTAGATTATGATCTGATCTTTAATTAGGGGCAATTCTGGGGAGAAAAGGTAGATGTACAAAATAAATAGCCTAGTTCAGGGAGCCACCTAGTGGCCACAAATCGTATAGCAACCAAAACTGGAGTACAGAGATGGAAGGTAAAAGTATTACAAGGTTCCGTGAACAATTATGGGAGATAGCCCAGGGAGAGTAGAAAGTATAAATATTAAGGGGTAGAGAGGAGGTATGGCTGCTGGGTATCCTGGCTAGGTAGTGCGCCTCAATGGATACACAAGTTCTTAAGCCAGTGTTCAGCTTTACCGCTAGGTTAAGATAACATGTACTTTCTTGCCTCCTTGGTAGCGGGGTTCCTAAACCGGGCGGCAAGTTTCTTTTTATATGAAGAGATGCTTAGAATATTTTGCAGGGGTCCTTTTCACCAGGTAGGTAGAGGTATCAAAACCTTGTTACAAGATAGATGATTTGAAACCTAGGAATGGTGGGAAAATGAGAAAAAAAATAAATGAAGGGTAAGAAACAGTCATTTGCATAGACTTAGGTAGTAACACAGCATTTCCATTACAACACGCTTATAAGCATTCATTACTGAAATTTCAGATATATATCAACACAGAATACAATATCCAAGTCTAGAGGCACCATTACACAGTCACAAGGCACAGTTTAACTAACCAAAAAGTAAGGTAGAGTTATAAGTAACCTAACACAGTCTAGCTAGAAGTGCTTTTACAAAGTAAAACTTTGTTCTACTAGGTTATTAAATAGTATAAAACAGTGAGCTATAGGACACTGAGGCTGTTTGCAAAATGAAGAACTTTGAGATATTACATTCAAGCTAGTTCATCATTAGCAACCATAAAAGAAACAGGAATAGGCAGTAGTAATTGCGGGTCCATTAAAGCATAATTAACAATAGCATATAAGATAGTCAACTTATTCAGACATATAGAGTCAAAGGGTTAATATCTAGTAGTTGGAGACGACTACCCGTATTACTGTCCACACAAGTCTGAGGTGTCGCAAGCCTTTCTCCACTTCAATATATGCCTCAGAGGAATTTAGATTATCAACAGAGGAGGTTAAAGTTGTTTCTGCCAAACTCAGATCTATGCTGACATCATCGCTAGGACACGGTAGGCTCAAAAGCCGTATTATATGTGTTGCACTGTTACTTAATTTAAAGAAAAGGAGGCTATGGGTTGGTGTGCCCACTAACAATGTATAAGTAACAGTGCTATTCCACCCCTGACGATGCACCAGTGTTAACAAGGAAGTAAATAACACAAATGTAGACAGGGGAGGTATTTAGAGCACTAAACCTATTGTTATGGGTGACCTTAATAGTGCCAGGAGAAGTTAAATATTTATATAACTAGAGTTCCGTAAAGCTTTTACTCAACATAAAGTTCCCAGAGGAGGTGTGTAGTAACTTGACATTACAGTTGAGGGGAGTTCCTTGGTGCGCAAGGAGCTGGAATCTTTAGGGTGATTCAGTTCAGACACGCAACTAGTGCCTTGGAGTCTTCCAGGCTAAAACAATTTTTTAGCATAGTGGAAGATTGCTAGCAGAAAACACGCGCAACCTGTAGTTGGATAGAGGTAGATAAGATGCTCTAATTCCCCCTTGGTCATATAGTGACTGTTACCACAACTACAAGGTTTACAGGGGAATGCCCATTTTGCAGGGTGGTTCCGTACAAAATGCGTCCAGCCTTTGAAAGTCTTAAACCCGGGACTCTGGGCACCATAGCCACAGTAAATACCACTATGCCATATTAGCTGTACCTAACATTGCGTTATTGTCAAACATATCATGCAGCACAGTCATTCATTCAACATTAGGGAAAATATTTTTATATATGTGGATGCATGTGTGTATATATATAAATATATATATATATATATATATATATATATATATATATATATATATAGATATACAGACACATATATATATATATTATAGATATATCTATATATATATATAGATATATGAATATATGTGTCTATATATATATATATATATTTATATATATATATATATATATATATATATATATATATATATATAAAACTAAAATATATTTATATAACATGCATTATATATATATATATATATATATATATATATATATATGTAGTGCAGTCACACAGCAGAAACACATCCTGAACCTCTCACTGCAAAACATATTAGTATCTATAGATATGTAGAAGAAGAGTAGATGTAGAGGGTGTACAGTATATCTAACAGCCATAAGTCCTATATTTGCCACCTGTTAAAATGACCAGTGTGTCACTCATTCCCACAAATGATAATATTTGCATGAAACATATACCCACACACAATGCAAAGGACATGACACCACACACAAGTATGCATACACAGAAAAATGTATTTCTGTACTATTGAATTGTTTATGCCATTTGTTACAGTACATAGGTATTTGAAATACATAATCACTTATTAATGCAAGTCTGACACAAAACAGTTGATGCAAGTAATGTGAAAAGTATAACATGCTATGCTGTCCAGGCTAAGCCCTTCAAGTAGTACAACAGTAAAAAAGCACTTGCCTTGAAGATAAGAAACAATCAACACTTACTTACAGATGTAGCTCAGCAGCCTCCAATTACACTCTGTACTCAACCCCTAGGGGGAAACATAGTAGTTGTGAAAATGTCAATGTATCTGTTACATAACAATGCTTAACTTAAAAGTCCCTATCACACTGACAAACAGAACTGTGTGTACCATTGTAAGCTGTAGGCGACCACTGTTCCCATGGAGAAAAGTATGGAAATGTACAGCCTTAAACCTAAATGTGTCTTAACACAGATATCCCTCATGTGTTGTAACAGCCTAAGTTAAAAGCATCGAATACCCCTCCCCTATAAAAAGTTGCACAACTGCAAATAACACTGTGTACCACACACTAATCTCCGGAATGTACAAGGTCACACATGAATTGTCCAGCTGTTGCTGTCATATATATGGACCCTACCCACAATTTGTGTGGGAGTCCACAACATGACTGGAATGATAGCAGGAATGTTAGCAGTAAATAATGATAGGCCATTACCTAACAACCTGTTACTGTATTACATCAGGATAAAGCCTGGCATATATGTGGAGGACAGAGGCCGGAACACAGGGCCATATTTCCAATATTGCTGTTACACACTGTGGAAGTTGCTGGTGTTACAGGATTGGTTGCAACATACCTGTACTCAGGAATATGAGGTCAGAAACACAACAGAATGTTGCCATGTACTGACAGCAATCAACAGAGTTATGCCACTGATCTGTCAGACACATGACCTGTGTGGTGAGCAGACAAAACATAACTGCCAACCCTCTGGCCATCATGTGGATAGGCCCACAGTTGAGAGCTATACAGACAGACTGCATTCCATGCAAAACTAGCATGTACACACAAACCCTGTAAAACCAGCAGTATGCAATGCAGATAACAGCAATACTTACACTCTGTCTGTAGTTCTTGAACCTTATTCAAACTTGTATGTGTCCTGTGTCCACAAGTCCTGTTGTGGAAGGTATTGCCAGCTGCTGTCTATAACAATGCTGCCTACAAACAGGAAGGATGTCTTCCATACAGGAAGGATAAAGGGACAACCTGAAATGTATCATGCACAAACATCATAGGTGTGTAATAGGCCTATCTACAATCTGTCCCTATATATTGCCCCTAATTTGAGGCTGTGTCCTCATGTGATGCTCTGTGTTGTAGCAAGGCAGAACAGTGCAGCAGCTCAGGAAGGAGTGTCAGAGTGTGGACCTCATGCCTGAGGTCACTCTATATATACATACACACACACACACACACACACACACACACACACACACATATATATATATATATATATATATATATATATATATATATATTTATATTTGTATCACTACACTGAATGACTATTTCACTGACACGCATTTCACTGAGACCAAATCACGTACAGTTCATGTCATTGAAAGTTCATTTCATCCAAATCTCATTTCACTTACAAGTAGTGGTCTTAGGCACATCAAAAGTATATGTCCTGTTCCTCACTGTAGTGGGATATTGGTGTTAGTAGATATAGTTATGGGGTTGTGGGAGGCACACCCCTCACAATGGTGGGTGTTGGTGGTGTAGACCCACACATAAGTCGGTTTTCTGTTGTCTGGTGTTGTTGTACATTGTATGGTAAAACCCAACTTGGTGTGGGGCTATGCTCCCCCACACCTCCCAACTATATATGCTAACACCAGGATTGCAATACAGTGGAGAAAAGGACATATACCTTTGACTTGCCTTACAGTACTACTTGTCAGTGAAATGATTATTAGGTGCAATGACTGTTAGGTGACATTAACCTTAGGTGAGTTTGTCTCAGTGAAATGGGTGTCAGTGAAATGGTCTTTCAGTGAAGTGATATGAATCTGTATATATACATATTAAAAAATGTCCTTACTGTTGAATGACTGTGCTGTATGATATGTTTGGTACCACCTCATACATACCTGCAGCCCAGATGACTTACTGGTAAATATATGTGGCTATGGTGTGCAAGGTCCTGGGTTACACACCTGCAAGGACTAATAATGTATGTGCTGGCCAGAACAAGGGCTGTTAGATAGATAGTGATTAAGGCACCCATAAGCTCTTGTTAGTGGGTGCAAAATGGACAGTCATGTATGGTGTGACATTTGTGCTGGTAACACATTGCCCTGTGTGTGTTAAGGTGAGAGTGGAATGTTAGGGAAGGATAGTAGGTATATATGGGGAGGTAGGGTGGTTTGGAAGACAGACATGATGGACAAAACAGCATACAGGGTTGGTGTATGACACATGTGGTGGGTAAACACCCTGGACAGGAAGGGGTGTTTGGAAATAGGAAGTCCTATACAGGCCAAATGGAAATAGTGGGGCTGAGCTCCCCACACATAGGCAGTCACCACTGCACATTCACGGCCCTGAAGGTGGCTGTGCTGGGGGATGAGCAGTAGGGGCAGGCTGAACTTCTGCATGTGACACGAGGACATCACAGTTGTGTTGCTGATCACACAATTCTCTGCAGAGCTCCCTATGCACCAGACCCTGGACCTGACGTCAGGTTACAGGATCCTGTCTGTGTGCACTCTCAGAGGGGACACAGGCCCCATCCCCTGAGGTAGGTCCACCTGAAGGTGGTGCAAGACCAGCAGATGAAGAGGTCCCGTATTGAGTCCCAGATGTGATGCAGCCTACAGCCATGGCCAGATGAGGTAGAAGAGGTGGGTCTGCTGGGAACAGCCTTCCCAAATGTGATATTGAGTTGCAGTGTTACAACATATGTTGTCAGTAATAGTCAACATAATCCAGGATTAGCTATAACTGCATGCATACATAGTCCCAGTAACCCAAAATACCACTTTTGGAATGGTTACATAGCAAACAGAACAGATACATATATATGGAACCACAGTGGCCATTACAATGGCATGCAAGTGACATTGTTAGCAACAGACCACCAATGATACTTTTTAAACACGGAGCATGAATAACAACAAAGCTCAGTATGTGCTGCACAATAGGATATATGTCTCAACAGAAGGTTTAGTGTAAACATACAGAGTGATGTGTGTGTTCAGATTAGGTATGCATATATGACGGGGGTGAGGGAGATGTTAAGTATCAAGTACGATAACCTTGCAGTATGATGTCCTCAGACCTTGTCAACTGTTTATGTCTTTCAGGTACTATGTCCAGGGAAAGGTTTCCTGCATATACTGCAGATGAAACAGAGATCATTGTGCAGCACCTCGTGCAGCATCACAGAACCCTGTTTTCATGTACATCACATGATATGCAGGAGAGGACTGCCCTCTGGAACGAGCTTGTCCACAGGGTAAACAATGTCAGCCTGCATAACTGAAGTTTTGAACAGGTACAACATTGCTGTACCAACCTCATCCACCATGCCCGTCAATGTGCTGCTGCTGTTAGAAGGGACCAGCAAGCCACAGGTGGGGGGGATCATACTATCCAGCCCCCACTGGCTTATGTGGAGGAGCTCCTCGCCAGCCTTAAGGCACCCATATGCCGGCAAATTACAGCAGCTGAAGAAAGTATTGTGGAGGTGGGTGCCACCCACACAATGGAGCAGGAGTGTCCAGGTAAGTACCCAGGGCACATTAGTAGAGCAGTGCTGCTTATCTATCCTCATCTGTAAAGTATATATATATATATATATATATATATATGCATATGCCAGATAATATAGTCTGTTGCTGCAGTGTATTAAGGAACATATGTGCATAATCTCTAATATTGTGGGTTTGTATAGATGATGTTTTGAAATGCTGCTCCCACCCTGTACCAATGGCACAGGTGTGGCTACTGACATTACATTTCTCACACTATATAGGTTCCTCTGGTACCCAACTAGGGTAGCAGCTTGCAGTTGATGAATATGGAGTTTTTTCTATTTCACATTTGCCAATACACTGGATATGTTATGGCCATGCTATGTGCCATACACACATGTAACACACCTACCCATAATGCATGCTGTACATGTTCACTTATTGTTGCTGTTAATTGCACTGCATGACAGTGGTCACCTTGGTGCCATATCTGAAGGGTATGTATGGGCTTGCAGTATACTGCACAACCTGTCAGTGCAAGATGTGTGGACAGAGATGAACATAATGGTTGGAGGAATGGCCTACAGTATGTACATGTGTGACACAGTACCCTTCTACAGTGTGTAAAACACTGTATACACCACTATCACAATGGCAACTATTCCAGATCTACACACTGGCAAATCACAGTACCACATTACACATTGTTTACAACCTGTAATGTGATCCTAAAATGAGAAATGCATGTGTACTATGGAACCCTATGTTAGGACAACAATTATGGGGAATACATACTTTAACAAACACTGGATGCATATGTGTTCACACACTCCAAATAACATATTGTGGAAGCAGCTTGTGAGGTACTGGCAGCATTTACTCTTCTGGAATAGACACCTTCCATCACGTACAGGGCCTAGATGTCACACCAAGTAATGTTCTGCTGTCCGAGACATCTGTCCATGACATCTGCCCACTCAACTGCAACAGAGGCAGCCCTGGCTTGCACACCTGTTACAAACCATGGATTACATCCCATATCTGAAAGGTAGCACTCAGGAGTAGGAAAAGTAGCCTTACATCAATATTGCATATGCCATGGCAAACAGTGCAGACAGTCATGTATGTGTGTATGACATATGGGACAACATTCATATCAGAAATAAACAGATGCCCATCCAAGACAGCTGACAGCACATGTTGCAAACCAGTCATGGAGGCTGTTCAGACACTTGCAGCAACACTGGGGACCTGCAGGAAGATCTAGCAGGTACTGCCTGCACAGTACCTGTGTCAACAATTACCTGGACTCTGCATAATTGTGGCCTATGGGTTAGGGTACTCAGATCGAAGAGTTGTTCCACAGAGGACATTATCCAGGGCTCTCTCCAGGTACCATATGCATAACATCAAATCTCCCACAGGCATGTGTTGCAATGTGTTATGATGTTCCGAGACCAAGGCTGAAGCCTACAGACATTATTAATAAATATACATGAGCTGCACAAGCATCACCTCAGCCCACCTCACATGCACCATCTCCATCTGTACCCTGCTGGTGACAGTGTATACCTGTAGGTTTGCTGTTAATTAGCAGAAACTATGGTGGTAGACATGTTGCTCTGCATGTGGGACACCCTCCAAGTCACATTCATGTGTGGCCCATAGTTGTCATGCATCTGCAAAATGGATGGGGATGGGGTGGTGTGTCACCCTGAAACACAACAGTGAACCAAAGCATATGTCTGAAGGTCACATAGAATGGCTGTATCTGAACACAGTCAAGGTCATGCATTGTGCAAGACATAACCGTGACTCAACAGCAATAGTGTAGGGACTGTGTGACCTCCAAGGGCTGTGCACATGAGCCATGCTTGCAGTCTGGCAGAGTTAAGGGACATCTGTAGGGAGGGGTGACCACATAATGTCAAGTGAGGATGGGCCATGCTAGTATACACCTTCCATGAAAAGTTACTGATGGATGTTGTTCATGTACAGGTGCTGCAACAAAACATTGTGTTAAGGGTGTGCACACTTATGCAGCCCACATATTGTATACATCACTATCAACATCTGCACAACTAACACATTTTTTGATACTGCATGTGATTGCACAGGTCATATATCACATATCAGGTATGTGTAATGGTAACATATGCAGTATTGTGGCCCCATGGCATATCAGGGAATATGGTGGCATATCAATAAGGGTGTGAACACTCCTCATAGCCACAGTAAGCTTGGGAGGTTGTCAGTATAATTGGATGTCATTACTGAGACATGCACTGCTAATGATGAGATCTGCAAATCAAACATCAGGCACTCACTATTTCCATCTGTGCTCATATCAGCCCAGGTATGTATCTGCCAAACACATAGGGGCTGTGGCAACAGAGCAAACATAACCGCCACACATATACACAGTCAGCAATGGTGTGTACACTTGTGAGGTATGGTGCACAGTACATGGCAGGGTGCTGAACAGATGCACCTTTTGTACATGGGTGCAGTGTGTTCCAGGGGAAGGGCCATCACCTACTAACGCAACTCATGCATCACAGAGATGTATAATGTTGGTAACAGGGATTGAGATAGCTACACTGCATGCTGTTTATTGTTATATGTCATGCATGCTGACATGTGGGTAATCAGAGGTGTCTGCAAAATCTATATGCCACCTCACCTGTAAGTGTGTTTGTGTGTGTGTGTGTGTGTGTGTGTGTGTGTGTGTGTGTGTGTGTGTGTGTGTGTGTGTGTGTGGTGTGTATGTGTGAGTTTGTGAGTTTGTGTGTGTGGCAGGGCAGTGTGGGGACTATGGCAAGTGTGTCTGCACACAGCAGCCATAGCCGGATGTCCAGCAGGTCACCACACAGGCAGATGTATAGGGGTGCTTGTAGGAGGGCTGCTGGACATCATGCCCCTGGCAGCAGTGCCACAGCTGGCATCACCAGACACATGTTTTGGGCTGTCATGGAGGCACAGGCACGTATGGAATGGTATACCAGACAGGGTCTGAAGCTACAGAGGGCTATTCATTCAGCTGTTACTGACACCATCCATGATCTCACAGGTGCCCACCGTTATTTTGCAGAGGTCATGGATAAACAGTTTGGTGAGCTGGTGGGACTGGTTGACCGTACACCGTATGTGTTAGAGCATATGGTGGGAATATGGCAACAGCCATGTGGATGTAGGTCAGCATCACCAACAGATGGAGGTCTACGTGGACATGCAGGAAGTCGTAGCCATTCCCATAATGGCAGTACAAGCACCAGCACTGCAGGGGGTGTTGTCCACACCACACCACCACAGGCCATGTGCATGTGGCCCTGGCCAGTCCCAACAGGGACCTGGAGCCAGTGGACAGGTGTCATCCTCAGGGGAGAGTAACATATCTGGCCTTGTATGAGGTAGTGCCCGTGGAACCCCTGGCAGGCACAGTTCCCGTGTCTGTGGCTGGAGTCAGTGAACTGCACACCCTGCCGTGTACGGTCTGCAGCTGACTAACAAACCCATGTATAGGGCAGGCAAATGGCCAAACTGTGTGCATACACACACACACACACACACACACACACACACACACACACACACACACACACACACACGCACACACACACACACACTCACACACACACATCACCAAGACAGCTAGGGCATCTCCATACCTACCAGTGGTGGCTCGTGCTATCGGACTGCCGGACTACAGCCCTCCCAGGAAAAAAGTTGACATTTATTTGCAAATTGCCATAAAAAATATGATTTCCCATTTATTTTTGTACAAAGAACAAACACAGTATGATATGATATGTCCTCAAACTCCCAGAACTCGATCTGCGCATGCTCGTCGAGTTCCGGGTTTTTTTTTTTAATTTTTTAACAAGGAACGTACCTCCTATCTGTCTCATACTATCTGACTGCTGTAAAAGGCAGTCCAGATTTAAAAAAAAGCAGCAGTGTGATGCCCAGATGTCTATGCGGTTTACCCGCATTGTAAATTAGAAGGGGGGTTGAACTGCCACGTCCGCAGGCACGTACGTGACGTGGATGGCTGGATTTCTACTGATTGGTTCTCGCTTTCTTCTCAAAAAAGAGGGAGAGAAGCAATCAGTAGCAATAGCGCAGTAGTACTGTACTTGTCGTCTTATTTAGAGGTTGCGTTGGGACTCGGGAGTTTGGGACCGTTGGATTCAGTGGATATTATACCATCGACCCATTGTTGTTTTTGGCTTGGCTAAGGGCTTGGCGGCTTGCACTGCAGTCAGAGAGAGCAGAGAGAAAAAGAAGAAGAGGATGACTAATACATAAACTGAGGTAGGTGCTGGAATCAGCTGTTTTTTTTTTTTTGCTGCAACAAGTTACAAAACGAAGACTCCAAATAATGATTTGTCCCAGTGTGTTATATTTTTTAAAGCACTTACCATATAAAGAGTCTAATATGTGGGTTAATAAGCTTTAATCTATATGTGATACATTTGCATGGGCAGGTAAGGGCAGCAGAATAACTAATACTATACCTCAGAAGAAATTGGGAGGAGGGGGAGGCTGGGATATGTGCTAGTGACCATGGCATCTTATGTGTTAAGTGAGGAGAGATGAGGGAGGTTATGGAAGGGAGCAGAGTAGTATGAAAGAGGGGGAAGGGAAAGAAAGTGAAGTATGAATGAAAAAAGAAAACAAACTCTGGCACAATTATGGAGGAAGAGTGGAGCTGATAAGGATTTTATTTATCCCTTTTTGAAGACATCAGATTGGAATAATTCTGAAGTAAGGAATTTTTATGCATTTTTGCCCCCACTGCCTGTTACTCATCAGCCATTTCTCAGTGAACTGGTCCATCCATTTCTCAACAGTGAGGAAATTTTCGACTGGGAGTGTAATTTTTCAAACAGCCATCATTATTCCTTTATACCCTAACCCTACATCCACTCAACTAAGCATATGGTAAATGGCATGCAATGAGCTGTCCACCAAGGCCATCACCTAACTTCTGCAAAAAACATTCTCATCAACCACTTTCATCAACACATTTGAAACATGGGAGATGGTTTCCTCTGTGTAATCATACCTACTCATGTGCTCTTAGGTGTACACAACTACCAACCCCACCCAGAGAGAGGTGAGCGAGCCATGCCACTTCACACTTCCCCTCTCCCAACATGGCTGTTACAATTCTAGGGTAGCTAACTGAACCACAGTTACCTGGATTGCAGGAAAAGGTTTTTCTCTCTGTAGCATGGAGGTAGGCTATAATCTGAGATATGGACTGAGGGGAAAAACAGTTAGATGAAGGGATTGTTAGGGTAAATGTTTATACAAGCGTCGGGAGTTTATAAATCCTGTGAGGCAGAAAGGTGATTATTTGGAAGCAATTTGAGGATTATAAAGTGAGCAGGGTTTAGAGAAGATTTTGGTTTGAAAAAGGTTGACTGGTAGAGGTATAAGGAATTAAAAATTAACATAAATGGGTAGTTAGTGAGAGAATAAACTCTGGATTCAATATTATCCTCTGTGATAAAGGAGAAATGGCTTATGATGATTGCATGAGATGTGAGTAGCTCTATAAGAAGCTGAATAGTCAATGGTATGGTACACTGGTGGATGCACTCAAGGGCAAATGGGGTATGATGGACGGAATATATTTTCTCCACTCCCAGGATTGAAGTCTTAAAGGGAGCAGGTAAGATGAGGCCAGTCCCAGTGAAATGGAACCAGTAGTATATAATACCAAGACAAATTTTCAGAGCATGGAAACATGGAGAGAGGAGTTTCTGGTGATGTGGCAATTTAGAAGTGGACTTGCTGTATATTTTTTCAAACTGTAACAAGCCAGGACAGCCTTTTGAAAAATGGATAATAGAATACAGCAAAATCTTTAAGAAACATGTCTTGAGGGAATGAAAATTTCTACCTTGAGAATAACAGATGGCTTTAAGGAACAGAAAGACAATGCAATTACTTTATTACTTTGCTTCCATGTTAGGGGATTGCTTCAGGAGTGTCAGTGACAAGCAATCGAATGAGAAATAGCATGGCAGGACAAAATGTTATAAGATAATAATATAAGTATTGATAGAGCCTTAGAGGCATAACAGGTAGGTCATTGAAAGAGGAAGCAAAGTGTGGTTAGGAATAGAGTGAGAAAAACAGCTATACAAAAAGAATGAAATGGACTTGTCCTAACAACTAAGAAATAGAGATATCACTGGAATGCTTATGTGATAAGTTCCAGAAAATACAGAATATTATTGACTAGAACAAGCATAGTAGAGATGAACCCTGTCAAACTCAGCAGGCTGCCGCATCAATGGTAAACACTAAGGTCACTCAAACCCTGCACTACAAGCATTCACTAAATCAAGCAATATACTGCAACTTGTCCTTATATGAATTACCTTAAACCAAATAAAGTTTTATGGGTTAACACAAATACAATTTTATTGATTAAAAAATAATCAACTACAGGTAATAGTTACTATGCAGCTTATGAATGATTTCAGGCTAACCTGTTTACTATTAGGCATGGTGAATCCAAGTAAAAAGTAAGTGAAAATGCAATGGATAATTTGGTTTCATTTTAATTCTGACAAAACAAAATGAGTGTGAGTTAAACAGGAGTTCTTCCCAAATTATGACATAATCATCATACACATATAATTCACATGGAGCTCTGTCACTAATGGCCAGAAATCTGCAATACTGCAATTTATTTTCACTGTTAGGTAACAACAGTGACAGGTGATACAATAATCTCTTCATGTCTTCACCTGAATTAGCTGTATCACAATCCATTGAGATGACCTTAAAAGAGATAGCATTCCTGAGCAAGGAGATATGAATTCCATAACAACTTCTAAGGCAAAATATCTTAATAATACACATTCCACTTTGAACAAATATATGGTATCAAACACAGTCCTAATAGATGTTTTAACATCATAGCTCAAATCCCACATCTGCTGTATACATGAAGCAACTTGTCACCATTAGCTTCAACCTATTAATGACATTTCTGGTACTTGAGCAACTAAAGATGGTAATGATAGAGAACATAAATCATGAGTTTTTGTACATAATTAAATTTATGGTAAATTTCAAAAGTATGATACAAGTTTTTCGAAAAAAAAAAAAACTTCCACATTTTTAATGTCGTGGGCATCTTCAATTAAGAACTACCTCTTAGTCAAAACATAGTAAAGTCATAGCACAGAAGCTTCTATACTTAACTTGGAAAGCATAAGGTGACACTCATACACTTCCTGTGTAATATCCAGGCAGAAACAAATCTGAAAAGATTGTGACGGGGACCTATGTCATTCAAACAGAGGAAAGCCATCCAGAAGAAAGACAAGATATACAACATTTTTAAACCCTTACACCCTACTGTCAGGCCTCCCTTGCCACTATTTCTATCGACAAGTTAATTTTCCCTTGAGGACAAGAGTTAGTCCATTCATTACCCAATCAAGATGAGAACCCCATAGACCATTCCATCCTGTCTGGAGTGTGAGCTAATCATACTACTTAACTTTCTGAGGCAAAATAAAAAAAAATTCAGGTCTGCATTCATTCCCTTCCACCACCCTAAACTCCCTCTCCATGGTGGCTGGTGGTACCTGCATATCTGCATTCATCTTTTCTCACCCTATCGACAAGTTAATTTTCCCTTGAGGACAAGAGTTAGTCCATTCATTACCCAATCAAGATGAGAACCCCATAGACCATTCCATCCTGTCTGGAGTGTGAGCTAATCATACTACTTAACTTTCTGAGGCAAAATAAAAAAAAATTCAGGTCTGCATTCATTCCCTTCCACCACCCTAAACTCCCTCTCCATGGTGGCTGGTGGTACCTGCATATCTGCATTCATCTTTTCTCACCCTCTTGAACTCCTTCTCCATAGTGTCTGGTGATACCTGCATATCTGCATTCACCCCCACCCCTGGAATTCCCTCTCCATGGTGGTTGGTGGTTACTATTAAGATGCTGCCTAGAAGCTTCTTAATCTGCCTCTACATGCACACAGGAACACCCAACTACCCAGTGTTAGGCACCAGCTGCAGTGACCCAACATCTTTTTCATACTCTGCCTCTATATGCACCCAGGAACACCCTACTGACCAGCGTTAGGTGCCAGCCACACTGACCCAACAGCTGCTTCAAATAATCTTTCATCACTACTGTTGTGGGGGTTTCACACAGATTGCTACTTTTAGCATGTTACTTGGTACTTTAATAAAGCTGAATATAAATTATAATTAGAACTGCAGTGCAAGGAGAAGTGGTTTGAGTTGAGTGCTGCTTGTTTTACTTATACTTGATTTTGACTGGCATTCCAGTAATGTATTTAAAAAGTAATTTATTTTTTCATGCCTTACAAGCTTTTTGTTTCCATCTAAATATTAAGTAAGCTGTCATGCAGCCAATGCATTGAAATGTTTTTTTTTTTCTTCTACACTTCATTTTGTCTTGATTGGACAATCATAATGATGGTTTGGCACCCAGAACAGTGTATTTAATTAAAGTTACAGTTTTATTGGTTTTGAGCATAGCCCCTCCCCTTTCTAGTTGACCCCCCCATTCAGCTGTCTCCTGCAGTCCCCCCCTTTGATTTGAACTCACCAGCTGCCACTGATACCTACACACACCACATCGTCACAGCCCAGTTTATAGCAAAGCCCCCTACCACACACACATGATGTCAACCAAATGGCTCAGCCCAGGTCTTTGGCAAACCCACAACACACCATGTACATATGATGATAAATGTGCCACATCCCTGTCATCCATAACATCGATGCAGGGACAGGCTACTATGGCTCTCATACACAGGGTGAATGTACTAAAGTGCATCAATGTAATGCTGTGTGATATGTTTTCAGCAGGCAAGTTTAATGCTTACATGTCAGGATGTGTAGCTGTGTAGGCATGATGCAATATAGCTGGTATTACCACTGACTGATAGTGGTCTCCATAATGTATTCCATTTCTGTTGGAGGTGTGTATGTGTCATCAGGAGTTTGGTCTGCTGTTGTGTCCTACAAGGGGTTTGGCACTGTGGTAACACATTTTGACTGTGTCATATCCTGGGTACAGCTGCACACAGGTAATAGGTTTGTATGATTATTACTGTATGTGCCACATGGCTGATAGGTCTGAGGGGGTGTATACGCGTGAATGCATGGTGGCTGATGTCAGCTGCCCATCTACAGTGGACAATGTACAGTGTACTGGGTGGCACACACCACATGTTTTCATATAACAGACACACACAGAGGCTTTGGTGTTGATGCTATACACACACATTACTGTACACATGGATGTACTGTATTTGTCAGTGAACACATTTTAGCCTATTTAATTCCACCAAGACATAATAGGCAAAACATCACAGCAGTATATAATCAGTCTGCTACTTTAATGTCATCAACGATGGTACTGGCAGGGTATGTATCCCCTTCCCATATTTACGGCAATCCTGGCATTGGTAAATATAGGTGTGCTGGTGTGTGTGGCATAGCCCTACACTTTGGAGGTTGTGGGGTGATGTACAGCTGCATATCATGTGATTGATGACTACCTAACCTGTTAACATACACTGTACAGCATTACAGCAGACTAAGCATCGGGATACACACAACAATAACCCCAATGAGGGTGGCTGTGTCCACAACATTAACAGCTAACTATATATATATATATATATATATATATATATATATATATATATATATATATATATATATATATATATGTATACCAACTCCACTATCAATGTTCAGCTCTACAGTGGGAAAGAGGGCATGTACACATCTGCCACCTGTTTTGATAGAAATAATTCCCATCACAGGAGTCCTTTGAAATGTCATCATATACCAGTCAGTTCATAGACAGATGACCCCCTGTGACATGTATATTCAGTGAACTTAAGTAGATCCCTTCACATACACACACACGTACTTGGCAACACTGACAGTAGAAACCCTACCTAGGTACGTATTGATAATAATGTTATTGGTGTAATTGCACACAACACACAGCTGTAGGATGATGTGTGTCTTCAGTCTCTTCTTAGGTGAGGAACATCACCAGGCCTTGTACAGTATGGTAATGGAGGATGCACTGGAATTTACTGGACTACACATAGTATGCCATACTGTCATAGACACATTGACAAACACATTACAGTCATAGACACATCTGACAGACCTAGGTTTACCACTGCAAACTACCATGTCAGTGAGTCTATTTTGTTACAGATACCTTGCACACAGCACAGGCATCATTGGCCTATATAGTGTACTCAGTTATATGTATGGTTGATGGTGACAGTGGTCCTCATACAGTGGACCTTGGAACATGTGCTGGGGGTAGCATGGTGTCAAAACAGTATACCCGACACCCATACCACACATTGGATATGTTGCTCGCTGACACCCATAATAATACTCTGATGTACCCACAATCACACATTGATCATGACTGCAATACAAACGCTTGTCTAGCTCAATAGTCCTACTACAGGGATACACATTTATTGCACATGCCACTGGGATAGCAGGGTGATTGTTTGTCATGGCTCTCTGAATGTCAGTGACATCACTATGCCTTACAGTGTATGGGCAGTTGCATTGTATTTGTACAATGTGGCCTCAGAATTATGTATCCTACAAAGATACACACTTGCACACATACACACACTTGCCAGGACTCAGAGGGTAACCCATGGCTACCTAGCTGCCATTTGTACAAAACTGTTGTGCTGTTACTGCAAGCTCCAGGTAGCCCATAGGGTGAAGAGTGTGACAAGGTACATGTAAGGTGCAG
The DNA here is from genome assembly GCF_019279795.1 of Protopterus annectens. Classification (NCBI taxonomy): domain Eukaryota; kingdom Metazoa; phylum Chordata; order Ceratodontiformes; family Protopteridae; genus Protopterus; species Protopterus annectens. The sequence continues at coordinate 169,141,488 of NC_056725.1, forward strand.
TACAGCAGCAGCAATTTCTAACTATGGCAATGGGGGGTGCAATGTGTGAGGAGGTCCTGGGGGTATTATCAACAGCAGGTTTACAAACACATGAACACTGTTTTTATCAGCAATGCACAGTAACACATATGTTGGTACTGGGGCCCATATGTGCAGGTGTTCCTAGGTGTGTACCAGGATATTGTCCATGGATAGATGAGAAGAGTGGGGAAGTGGGTACAGTGTTATCATGCCATCTGAAATGTGTCAGCAGGCCATCTATCAACTGATACCACATGACTGATTCCTCAGGGTGACAGTTACATGCAACATCCAATCATCTGGTTGTCTGTTGCAGAGACCCAGTGAGGTGCACCAACTGACCTGTACACAAATATATATTACATACCATGGCCAGTGTCTGAGTTGGAGACCTGTAACCAAGCATGTTCTGGTGGCTGTGCTAGTGTAGTTGGGGAATCCATGGCATGTGGTGTATACAGGGTGTGGTTTCATACTTGTGGCATTCATAACACAGCTGTGTAGACATGTCAGAGTTAGTCCAGCATAGATTGCCTGTGAACAGCCAAGATGGATGCCTGATATCTGCACATCTGTACAGAGGAGATACAGACATCAGCTAGCTAACCGGTTATGCATTACGAGTACTGTTTTGACAGATAAACATCTGACACTGATAGGTATGTCAGTATTACATCACAGCAGCCCATAATGACATGTCCTATACACATATATATATATATACCAAATGGCCATAACATTGTATTAGAGTCATACTGCAGCAGCAATGGCAACAACCTCTTACTGCAAGGGGATGTCATGTAAGTGTTACAGGTATAAATGTGGAATGTTGCTACAGTAACAGGGGTTGTGTTAACAAGCATGTCGTGTGGGATGTCACTTTTGCTACTGACAGGTACACCATCAGTGACCGACAGACATCATAAGATCAGCATAATGAAGTACCGAACTAATCACAGTACTGATCCTGTGGAATACAGCAGAGACATGATCAATAAATGTGAACAGTCTGACACAATCTGGTCAGTGCAGTGGTATATGCTGACCTTCTTAGTGCAAGATGTGTGTACCACACCTCACAAAGTGGATGTTGACAGCCATGTAAATGGGGAGATCACAGAAATACTGGAATAAATAAGCTGACACAGTTGATGCATTCACACACTCCTGTCTGTCCTAACACATATTAACCAGAGGAGCAGAGGTCCCAAGGCCACATACTGCACACTACTTAGTGACATACATCTTTGCACCATCCCACCGCTTTTTTGGACATATGCAACAGTTATGGTGGGCAGGCAACAGTTCATCTGACAAATATCTGGACATAACATCACAGTAGGTAAACACACTGATCTGCTAGGCATGTCGGACAGCACTGTGCAAACTGCAGGCAGCCTGCCACAATATTGACCCAAGTGTCCTATGGGGGTGTACACATGTACTTGCAAATATAGCAGGCGCTGCAGGCATGTAACAGCATGGAGTTACAGACACCAGTGTGAAAGTGCATACCCACAACCAATATGAACACCGTCACAGTTACATTAAGGTAAGCCTAAGTAATATTACAGTATATATACTGTGTGAACAACACCACCCTCATATGAACCACTCACACAGTAACCCTACATATAGTCGGCCACTACACAGTGTAGTCTGATGCCTGACTGTGGTATGGGACATGTGTTGGTCTGACCCTACAAACATGTACACTGATAGGGTACCATCACCTGGGGCAGCATGCAACATCTGATAGAACAGGACCAAAGACACTGACATCTACCACAGTCTGTACACAGGCCAGGTAACATATGCACAATACACACTCTGTCAACAATCACCATAAGCACACATACCTCAATACTGTACACACCACAACAGAATGTCCAGGTTTTGTACTGAAATATGAGGCCTACTATACATAACATGTCTAGCACTCTGATATCTCACTAACTTGTTACCAGGTATGATTTTAGTAAATAATGGTGTACTGTAGATATGTACCTCTTACTGCATGACATATGGACAAATGATGACAGACATTGGGGACAGAGGCACAGACACAGCACCAGTATTGACATATTACTGTGATAATCTGAACATTACCTGGTGTTCCAGGATTTGTTGTGTCAAATGTCTTCTGAGGGATATGAAGTCAGTAACTGACATGCATGTCAGCATGTATTGACTGCAATCATCAGAGTATGCTACTGCATATCTACAAATAGGAAATGTGTGAGTAAAAAAAGACATGTAAGACTCCAAACTCTGGAAAGTCTACAGATAGCTCTACAGGTGAGACTTTCCTCACCCACATAATGCTGTCATGCCAGACTTCAAATCATGTAGAACAGCCATAAACACACAAACTGTGTTAAACCAACATTACTTAAAATGTAGAACAGCATTACTTACATTCCGTCCCCATGTTTGGAACTTACCTGTCTCCACACTGTATGTTGTTAAGGTATTTTCAAATACCCTATGTGATGCTGTTTGTCAAACACCCACATGCAGTACTGCTCACAGTGAAGGAAAAAAGCCTACACCCACATGTAGTGCTTAGTTATAGGAGTGTGTTTCCAAGCAATTGGATATGGAATGATACCACAGCTGTTCCACATGCAATTAGCGAGTGGGGGACTGCTATTTGTGCATAGGCCATCAGCTGATCATGAGCATTCCTTACAATAGTCAAGCTGCTGCCTATGCAAAACAATTGTACTTTTCCACATCCACCAGAGAGGGAGAGAGAGACAGTGAGACAGAGACAAAGTAAGAAAGGAAGGGTGTAATACAGCAAGAGCCATGTGTGTTTGTGTTGGACACATGGGTGGAGAGTGTTCTCTGTGTACTACAAGGGTTACCCATATTGTTCACCAATCCATTATATCACATGTGGGGCTATGGATTGTGTACATCAGCCTCTCTGCTGTTTGACATCTGCTGTCCTTGTAAGGTGGACATTGTGAAATATAGTAGCTCCTCAATATAATAATTTAGCAAAACCCACCCCACAATGCCTCCTGTCATTACACAAGCACAGCAATCTCCACACAGGATACTGATGACAGATACACACACTTGCCAATTATGAGATTCAAACTGCTACCTAGCTATGCATTGTTATGACAGTGTACCACATTTATCGCATGTGCCATGAAACTTATTAAGTGAATGCTGTCCCAAGGTACTTCTATGGTGAGGAACATCACCAGCCCTTGTAAATACTAGCACTGGGTGACGTAGTCGGTGAGAGTTTACAAAAAATTATTCACTCTAATCATACATTTCCATTTGCCAGTGGTGGGGTTTGAAACACTATCTGACAATCTTTACAGGTCATTATGTTACCCATTTACCACATGCACCACTGTTCTGACATAGTTTGGGCTTTGCAATAGGTACCTGTAAGGTGAATGCTATGTGCAGGACTGCTAAAGTCAGGCTCTGAGATGTGAACTGGCTGTAAATGGGGCCAAAATCTTTGAGGTACACACAAACATACGTGCCCACATAAACACATGACACAGGTGAGATTCAAACCCATAGTTGTGTATCAACTACAACTACATTGCTCTGCACTTACAGCATGCACCATAGACCTTATAGGACTTGCTTTTATTTTTATTTTATTTTATTTTTTATTTCAGTTTGATTACCGGGGAAGTCCACTGGGCAAAGAAGTACCCATTTTCAGTGGAGGCCCGGGGAGAAAAGCTCCAAAAACAGTACAATCAAGGTTACATACAGTAATGGATGATAATACAATGTCACAAACAGTTAGGAATATGTGAGATACAGTAGTAGGCAATACAGTAAGGATTACATAAAATACAATCATAAAAGTACAATGTCCAAGATGTAGAGTCTGCAAAGTAAAAAGGTAAAAACTTTTTTTTTTTTTTTTTTTTTGCTTAACATATGAACGGTATTTACATACTTACAGTCAACTGAAAGTCAGCTATAATCATATAGGGGGAAACATAGAATGAAATTAAGAGAGTATATAGTAGAATGGTGCTTGAGAATAGAGGTCAAGGTGGAAAAGGTTTCTAGGATTTATACTGGGTGAAAGCAAGGACATTTCCATTTGGAGGATAAGTGTAAGAAAAGATGGGTCTTGAAAGAGTCAGAGTTAGGCATGGTCCTAAGAGAAGGTGGGAGGGAGTTCCATTTTCTACCAAGAGAGAATGAGAGTAGGAGCTGGCCAGCGGGATGCTTAGGTTTGTGAATGGAGATCAGGTTTTGGTGTTCAGATCTCAGAGATCGGTTAGGGATGTAAGGGGAAAGGATGTTAGATAAAGCAGGGCATTTTTCTGGATAAAATATTAATTTGTGAGCGGTAGTTAGTTGGAGGTAGTCAAGGTAGTTAGGGAGTTCTAACCAGTTTAGAGATTGTAGGGCATGGCAGTGGTGTGTACGGGTTTTGGATTTGGTGGCAAATTTAGAGATCTTATTATAGCAAGCTTCGAGTTTTGAGGTGTTGGAAGCAGAAAGATTAGTTAGAAGTGGGGCACCATAAAGGAGAGAAGGGAGGAGGTAGGTGATGGCTAAGGTATGCCTAGAGGAGTTAGAAAGAAATTGATTATTCCTGTAGAGCATACCTAATTTCTGGTGGGTTTTCTTTATGTTTTGTTGAATGTGGAGATCAAATTTGAGCTGTTCATCAATGGTGATGCCAAGGAGTTTTATGAAGGGACCACTTCTATAGGAGTGTTGGTTAAGCTTTGGACGTTGAACGAGTTTTTGTTAAAGGAAGATGCCTTGGTAGGAAGGAAAATTAGTATTTTAGATTTATTGGAGTTAAGGGAGAGATGGTTTTGGTGCATCCACTTTTCAGTAGTGGAGAAAGCTTTCTGAGTTTTGGACAGAAGTTCAGAAGGGTTGGTGGCAGAACAAACTAGAGTGGAGTCATCAGCGTATTGGATGACTGTAGTGTCAGGGAGGGCAGTGTGAAGGTTATTTATAAAGATGTTGAAAAGCAGGGGGCCAAGGATGGACCCCTGAGGAATGCCGGTGGGTGTGGGTAAGAAGGAAGAGGTGGAAGTTTTCCATCTGACAGCCTGAGATCTGTCTGAAAGGTAACTGGAGAACCAGGATAGAGTGTTGGGGGAGAGATTAAGGTTGGAGAGATGGAAGAGAAGATGTTTATGGGATATGGTGTCTAAGGCTTTGGAAAGATCTAGCAAAATAGTTGATACAAGAACTCCGGTATCTCGGGCTTGATTGATAGTTTCTAGGAAGGCTAGTAGGGCAGTTATGGTGCTGTGGCCGGGACGGAAACCATGTTGGGTGGGTGTGAGTAGCTGATTCTGAGTTAAGCAGGGTAAAAGTTGGTGGTAGATGCATTTTTCTAGGATTTTAGATAGTGGGGAGAGTAGGGCAATGGGGCGGAAGTTAGAAATGGAGGTGTTTTTGCCTCCTTTGTGAAGAGGAAGAATGTAGGCAGAACGCCAAAGTTTGGGTACATAAGACTCTTTTAAGGATCGGTTGATCAGGATACTAATCGGGAGAGCAATTCCTTCAGCAGCATATTTGAGGAAAGAGGGGGGAATGTTGTCGGGGGCATTAGAGCATGGCTTTAGTTTAGATAAGAGTTTTTTTATATACATTGTGGAAACTGGTTTAAGCTGGAACATGGAGGGATGGCTATTAGGGATGTTGGAGGTGGGGTTGAGGAAGTTGGGAGGATTTTTGTCTGGAAATGTTTTGGTTAGCTTAGCTATGGAGTCTGTAAAGAAGGTATTAAAGTGAGTGCTCAGTTCCTTGTCAGTTAAATTTGGATCAGGGCAGGGTTATTTCTTGACCCTGGATGGAGAAGAGAGTTAACAGATTTCGAATTGTTTTGGGTTTTAGTATGGTTGGATTGAAGTTTATTGTAGTAGATTTCTTTGTCTGAGGTGATTAACTTTTTTACTTGGTTTCGGAGTTGGGTGTATTGGAGCCAGGCAGTAGGCAGTTTAGTTTTTTGATAAAGTTTCCAGGATTTGTCTCTGAGATGCATGGAATTTTTAGTCTCTTTGGTAAGCCAAGGAGCAGAATTGGTTTTGATTCGCTTGTTTCTAAGGGGGGCTTGGGAGTTGAGCGTGTTTAGGAAGATAGAGTTAAAGTGCTCGACAGCATTGTCAAGGGGGAGAGAGTTTAGGATTTGCCAGTTGATTTGCTTAAAAATGTTAGAGAAAGTTGTGGGGTCGAAGTTGCTAAGGTTACGGGTTTGAATGTAATGATGTTGGTATTGGGAGGAGTTAGTAGAGCGATGGATGTATGCAGGGAGATGGTCGCTGAAGGTGTTAGGGGAAGTAACAGAGAGAGAGATTTTGTTTGGATGAGAGACTAAGATCCAATCTAAGATGGACCCTGGGGGGTGGATTTTGTTAGGATGGGTGGTAGAATGTATTACTTGGGTGAAGTTGTAGAGGTTACTAGCTAGGGAGGGGGAGGGAGTGTTGATTTTATTCCAGTCGATGTTGACATCGCCAAGAATGAAGGTTTCATACTTTATTTCAGTTGAGGCCCAGTGAAGAATATTTTCTAGGGTTGAGATATTGTTGCCTGGAGGTATATATAAGGAAATAATGCAGATGTTTTTATGTTTATTAAGTCGAAGTAGTCCTGCTGTTATTTCAGTGTTTTTGCAATGTGGGGTTGGGATTTGCAGAGGGATTAGGGATAGACGGTTAGAGTAGATAAGGGCAGAGCCTCCACCTTTTTTGTTTAAGCGGTCACTCCTGAGGATGTGGAAACCTAGAGGAAGGATTTCAGAGTCAGAGATATGTGGTTTTAGCCAAGTTTCAGAGATGGCTAAGATATCAGGTTGGTTGAGGTTGAAAACAGGAACAGGAACAGCTCACCAAGCCCGGACCAGGACCAATGCAAAAAATAGAAAAAGTCTTCGGAAGCTGAAAAAATATCTTGTGAGCCAGCTATCAAGAATAAGTTGATGAACCAAACAGTACAAGTGAAGTACCAGCTGCGTAATACAAGGTTTCCTTACAAGAAAGTAAAAATGCTGTCCAGGTAATTCCACCACAAAGCTTTTATTCACAAAACGAACACCAAGCGCTTTCGCCTGGACAATTCCAGGCTTTTTCAAGGTTAAATTCCAAATGTGGCCACACTGCTTTTATACACCAGTTGATCAGCCAATTAAACAATTAAGTTCATCATTAAGATAAAGCAATCAACTTTTTAAAGTGCAATCGTGCAATAGTGCTGCTGACATTCTACTTATCTTAAACAAATGTAATGTTAAATAAATACTAATCGGAAACAAACAACAAAAATACAATTGTAGATATTATTAAAACCTAGTCTTATTCTGAATTCGTTTAAATTAACAAATTCCACTAACTGTTCTTAAATAGCAAATTTGTATAGCACTTAAAAACATTTCATTTAAAAACACCTCTATAAAAATAACATATTTTGTAACTGTTAAAATTCTCTAACTATAGAATATCATATTGTTGTTAGAGAAAAGAAAATAACCATTGAAATTAATTGGTTGTTCATTATACTAAAAAACCAATAACATTAGTATTTGTACTAATTCATTTATATTAAGTTATTATGTATTGTAAGTATTATTAAGTATTTGGTTGAGGTTGATCCAAGCATGAACATGGTGGATTTTGTTGTTGAGGCTCTGGGCATTGATAGTGAAGATTTTAAGGGTGTTATGAGAGAGAGATGAAGAAGAAGGAGAAGGGGGGAGAAGTTTGGTTAAAGTAGGGGATGAAGAGGAAGAGGAGATTGAGTTGCTAGGAGTGAGGCAAGGGCCAGGGTTGGGATGTATGTCTCCAGATAAGGCTAGGATATTACAAGAGATAAGTTTTAGCCTTTTGAGTTTGGATTGAAGGGAGATGTTTGGGGAGAGTGGAGGTGTAAAAGAGGATGTTTTAGAAGAGGTAGAGAATAGTTTGAGCTGGAAAAGGTGTAGAAGGTTTAGAGGGGTAAGGGAGGGGAAAATGGAGTGAAAATGTGAGAGTAGAAGAGGTTGTGGATGAGTAAGTGGGGTAGTTTGAAAAGGTGGTATATGAGGGGGGGCTTTTGTCCAAAGATGTATTTGAAGGGGAATGACATCAGCAGGCTTGGTAAAGTAAGGCAATGGGAGGTGTTGTGACTGTGACTGGCATCAAAATCATTAAACTCTACACACACTCATGCAGTTTCCATGTCAGGAATTAGAACTCCTATCTGAGTAGTAAGTTACACTTCAACATTATGCAGTTATCACATGCTTCACACAGATTATAGGCTTGTCCTTTTCCAAAGGTACATTTCAAGGTGGATGACATCAGCAGGTTTGGTAAAGTGGGGCTATGGGAGGTGTTGTGACTATGAATAGCCTAAAAATCATTCATCTCTACACACAAAGTTGCCATATCTGAGAGTAAAATTCCTACCTGAGTAGTAAGTTACACTACAACATTATATAGTTATTGCATGGGCCACACAGATTATAGGACTAGCATTTGTCCAAAGTTGTATTTCAAGGTGAATGACATAAGCAGCCTTGGTAAAGTAGGGCAATGGGAGGTGTAGTGTCTATGAATGGCCTCAAAATCTTTGCTTCCTACACACACACACACACACACACACACACACACACACACACACACACACACACACACACACACATACACACACACACTCACACACACAGAGTTTCACAGTTGTTATGTTTGGGATTAGAACTCCTACATAATTAGTACATCACACTATAGCATTATGCAGCTATTGCATGTGCCACAGAGCTTATAAGGCTAGCCCTTTTCCAAAGATGTATTTCAAGGTAAATGACATCAGAAGCCTTCCAAATGTAGGGCAATGGGCGGTGTAGTGTCTATGAATGGCCTCAAAATCATTGCTCCCTACACTCACAAAGTTTCACATTTGCCATGTCTGGGATTAGAGCTCCCACCAAATTAGTACATCACACTATAACATTACACAGTTATTGCATGCGCCACAGAGCTTAGAGGGCTAGCCCTTATCCAAAGGTGAATTTCAAGGTGGATGACAGCAGGCTTAGTAAAGTGTGGCTATGAGAGGTGTTGTGACTGTGAATAGCCTAAAATACATTAATCTCTATACACAAACACAGAGTTTCACCGTTGCCATGTCTATTAGAACACCTACCCAACTAGTACATCACACTATAGTATTATGCAGTTATCACACACACCACAGAGCTTATAGTATTAGCGCTTATCCAAAGGTGTATTTCAAGGTGAATGATATTAGCAGCCTTGCTAAAGTAGGGCAATGGGAGGTGTAGTGTCAATGAATGGCCTGAAAATCATTGCTCCCTACACAGAGTTTCACAGTTACCATTTCTGGGATTAGAACTCCTACCTAATTAGTATATCACACTATATTAGTATGCAGTTATTGCACGGGTCACAGAGATTATAGGGCAAGCTCTTATTCAAAGGTGTATTTCAAGGTGAATGACATCAGCAGCCTTGCTAAAGTAGGGCAATGGGAGGTGTAGTGTCTATGAATGGCCTCAAAATCATTGCTCCCTACACACAAACACACACACAGTTTCACAGTTGCTACATCTGGGATTGGAATTACTAACTAATTAGTACATCACACTATAGCATTACACAGTTATTGCACACGTCACTGAGCTTATAGGGGTGATGTTCTTCCAAAGGGATATTTCAAGGTGACTGACATCAGCAGGCTAGGTAAACAAGGGCAATGGGGAGTGTAGTGTGTGCATGAATGGGACATAATTCATTCCTCTGGAAACATAGACAACACTCAGTCACTCACAACTTTACATTTGACAGGACTGTGTATACGACTGCTATATGAATGATGACTTGTACTGTCATGTTACACAGTTATCACAAGCAGCACAGACACTATAGTGCTGAGGGCTACCAGAAGCAAATGCCTACAGTGATAGACATTGGCACATCATGTGATATTGGTCATTTGGATGTGTGGTGGGTGGGACAGGCCTCATGATGGGAAGCTCTTTGTCACTGTCTGTCTCTCTCTTCACCACATCTCTGTTTGTGTATGTTTGACATATAGTGTGTTGTCCTTGGATATATGTGTGTATTCCTATGTGATGTGTATGCAAAGCATGACTGGTGTGCAATGTGGTGTGTGTGCACAGACATCTGTAACTGACAGATATGTATTGTCCACTGTTGTTGCCAGACATGGGCTTCAATTCTGTTAAGTGTGGGAGCATGCCCAGTATGAGCCTTCTGTATTTTGTATTCAGACATGGGCTTTGTTTCTCTAAGTGTGGGAGCATGCCAAGTATGACCTTCTGTATTGAATGTGTAAATCCATTCCAGGTATGTTGTACTCCAGTGCAGGCATTTGTGTTCTACACCTACAGCTAGCAACCTGTTTCTGCATGATATCTGCAGATAGGTTGACAATATGGAGTCACAATGGGCAAAGGATAGTGGGATACTGTAACTAATGCTTCCGCTTCATGGTTTTGGTGTTAGCAGAGATATTCAGACAAATGTTCTGTTTTACACTGTGATGTATTATGTCATGAACTACTGAGAGATATACTTATTTGCTTGCAGTCATTTCCTGGGGTCTGCAGCCTGCATATTCTTGTACAATCATGCCATTCTGGAGGGGGAGCTGTAGACACTTGCTGATGGGTCTGTGTAAATGGTCCAGAATCTTGGTACTGTGGTGACTGGGGATCCCATGCTTGTACTTCTATTAACATGGCAATAGGTACCTGTAAGGTGAATGCTCTGTGCAGGACTGCTAAAATCAGGCTCTGAGATGTGTACTGGCTGTAAATGGGGCCAAAATCTTTGAGGTACATACAAACATACCTACCCACATACACACATGACACAGGTGAGATTCAAATCCATAGTTGTGTATCAACTACAACTACATTGTTCTGCACTTACAGCATGCAGCATAGATCTTATAGGACTTGCTTTTGTCCAAAGATGTATTTGAAGGGGAATGACATCAGCAGGCTTGGTAAAGTAAGGCAATGGGAGGTGTTGTGACTGTGACTGGCATCAAAATCATTAAACTCTACACACACTCATACAGTTTCCATGTCAGGAATTAGAACTCCTACCTGAGTAGTAAGTTACACTTCAACATTATGCAGTTATCACATGTGCTACACAGATTATAGGCTTGTCCTTTTCCAAAGGTACATTTCAAGGTGGATGACATCAGCAGGTTTGGTAAAGTGGGGCTATGGGAGGTGTTGTGACTGTGACTAGCCTAAAAATCATTCATCTCTACACACAAAGTTGCCATCTCTGAGAGTAAAATTCCTACACGAGTAGTAAGTTACACTACAACATTATATAGTTATTGCATGGGACACGCAGATTATAGGACTAGCATTTGTCCAAAGTTGTATTTCAAGGTGAATGACATAAGCAGCCTTGGTAAAGTAGGGCAATGGGAGGTGTAGCATCAATGAATGGCCTCAATATCTTTGCTTCCCACACACACACACACACACACACAAACACACACACACACACACACACACACACACACACACACACACTCTCACACACACACACACACACACACACACACACACACACACACACACACACACACACATACAGAGTTTTACAGTTGTTATGTTTGGGATTAGAGCTCCTACCTAATTAGTACATCACACTATAGCATTATGCAGCTATTGCATGTGACACAGAGCTTATAAGGCTAGCCCTTTTCCAAAGATGTTTTTCAAGGTGAATGACATCAGAAGCCTTGCAAATGTAGGGCAATGGGAGGTGTAGTGTCTATGAATGGCCTCAAAATCATTGCTCCCTACACTCATAGAGTTTCACATTAGCCATGTCTGGGATTAGAGCTCCCACCAAATTAGTACATCACACTATAACATTACACAGTTATTGCATGCGCCACAGAGCTTAGAGGGCTAGCCCTTATCCAAAGGTGAATTTCAAGATGGATGACAGCAGGCTTAGTAAAGTGAGGCTATGAGAGGTGTTGTGACTGTGAATAGCCTAAAATACATTAATCTCTATACACAAACACAGAGTTTCACCGTTGCCATGTCTGGGATTAGAACTCCTACCTAACTAGTACATCACACTATAGTATTACGCAGTTATCACACACACCACAGAGCTTATAGTATTAGCGCTTATCCAAAGGTGTATTTCAAGGTGAATGATATTAGCAGCCTTGCTAAAGTAGGGCAATGGGAGGTGTAGTGTCTATGAATGGCCTGAAAATCATTGCTCCATACACAGAGTTACACGATTACCATTTCTGGGATTAGAACTCCTACCTAATTAGTATATCACACTATAGTAGTATGCAGTTATTGCACGGGTCACAGAGATTATAGGGCAAGCTTTTATTCAAAGGTGTATTTCAAGGTGAATGACATCAACAGCCTTGCTAAAGTAGGGCAATGGGAGGTGTAGTGTCTATGAATGGCCTCAAAATCATTGCTCCCTACACACAAACACACACAGAGTTTCACAGTTGCTACGTCTGGGATTGGAACTACTACCTAATTAGTACATCACACTATAGCATTACGCAGTTATTGCACACGTCACTGAGCTTATAGGGGTGATGTTCTTCCAAAGGATATTTCAAGGTGACTGACATCAGCAGGCTAGCTAAACAAGGGCAATGGGGAGTGTAGTGTGTGCGTGAATGGGCCATAATTCATTCCTCTCAAACACACACAACACTCAGTCACACACAACTTTACTTTTGACAGGACTGTGTATCGACTGCTATATGAATAATGACTTGTACTGTCATGTTACACAGTTATCACAAGCAGCACAGACACTATAGTGCTGAGGGCTACCAGAAGCAAATGCCTACAGTGATAGACATTGGCACATCATGTGATATTGGTCATTTGGATGTGTGGTGGGTGGGACAGGCCTCATGATGGGAAGCTCTTTGTCACTGTCTGTCTCTCTCTTCACCACATCTCTGTTTGTGTATGTTTGACATATAGTGTGTTGTCCTTGGATATATGTGTATTCCTATGTGATGTGTATGCAAAGCATGACTGGTGTGCAATGTGGTGTGTGTGCACAGACATCTGTGACTGACAGATATGTATTGTCCGCTGTTGTTGCCAGACATGGGCTTCAATTCTGTTAAGTGTGGGAGCATGCCCAGTATGAGCCTTCTGTATTTTGTAGTCAGACATGGGCTTCGTTTCTCTAAGTGTGGGAGCATGCCAAGTATGACCTTCTGTATTGAATGTGTAAATCCATTCCAGGTATGTTGTACTCCAGTGCAGGCATTTGTGTTCTACACCTACAGCTAGCAACCTGTTTCTGCATGTTATCTGTAGATAGGTTGAAAATATGGAGTCACAATGGGCAAAGGATAGTGGGATACTGTAACTAATGCTTCTGCTTCATGGTTTTGGTGTTAGCAGAGATATTCATACATATGTTCTGTTTTACACTGTGATGTATTATGTCATGAACTACTGAGAGATATACTTATTTGCTTGCAGTCATTTCCTGGGGTCTGCAGCCTGCATATTCTTGTACAATCATGCCATTCTGGAGGGGGAGCTGTAGACACTTGCTGATGGGTCTGTGTAAATGGTCCAGAATCTTGGTACTGTGGTGACTGGGGATCCCATGCTTGTACTTCTATTAACATGGCAATAGGTACCTGTAAGGTGAATGCTATGTGCAGGACTGCTAAAGTCAGGCTCTGAGATGTGTACTGGCTGTAAATGGGGCCAAAATCTTTGAGGTACACACAAACATACCTACCCACATACACACATGACACAGGTGAGATTCAAACCCATAGTTGTGTATCAACTACAACTACATTGTTCTGCACTTACAGCATGCACCATAGATCTTATAGGACTTGCTTTTGTCCAAAGATGTATTTGAAGGGGAATGACATCAGCAGGCTTGGTAAAGTAAGGCAATGGGAGGTGTTGTGACTGTGACTGGCATCAAAATCATTAAACTCTACACACACTCATACAGTTTCCATGTCAGGAATTAGAACTCTTACCTGAGTAGTAAGCTACACTTCAACATTATGCAGTTATCACATGTGCTACACAGATTATAGGCTTGTCCTTTTCCAAAGGTACATTTCAAGGTGGATGACATCAGCAGGTTTGGTAAAGTGGGGCTATGGGAGGTGTTGTGACTGTGAATAGCCTAAAAATCATTCATCTCTACACACAAAGTTGCCATCTCTGAGAGTAAAATTCCTACCTGAGTAGTAAGTTACACTACAACATTATATAGTTATTGCATGGGCCACACAGATTATAGGACTAGCATTTGTCCAAAGTTGTATTTCAAGGTGAATGACATCAGCAGCCTTGGTAAAGTAGGGCAATGGGAGGTGTAGCATCAATGAATGGCCTCAAAATCTTTGCTTCCTACACACACACACACACACACACACACACACACACACACACACACACACACACATACACACACACACACACATGCACACACTCACACACACAGAGTTTTACAGTTGTTATGTTTGGGATTAGAACTCCTACCTAATTAGTACATCACGCTATAGCATTATGCAGCTATTGCATGTGCCACAGAGCATATAAGGCTAGCCCTTTTCCAAAGATGTTTTTCAAGGTGAATGACATCAGAAGCCTTGCAAATGTAGGGCTATGTGAGGTGTAGTGTCTATGAATGGCCTCAAAATCATTGCTCCCTACACTCACAGAGTTTCACATTTGCCATGTATGGGATTAGAGCTCCCACCAAATTAGTACATCACACTATAACATTACACAGTTATTGCATGTGCCACAGAGCTTACAGGGCTAGCCCTTATCCAAAGGTGAATTTCAAGGTGGATGACAGCAGGCTTAGTAAAGTGAGGCTATGAGAGGTGTTGTGACTGTGAATAGCCTAAAATACATTAATCTCTATACACAAACACAGAGTTTCACCGTTGCCATGTCTGGGATTAGAACTCCTACCCAACTAGTACATCACACTATAGTATTATGCAGTTATCACACACACCACAGAGCTTATAGTATTAGCACTTATCCAAAGGTGTATTTCAAGGTTAATGATATTAGCAGCCTTGTTAAAGTATGGCAATGGGAGGTGTAGTGTCTATGAATGGCCTGAAAATCATTGCTCCCTACACAGAGTTTCACAGTTACCATTTCTGGGATTAGAGCTCCTACCTAATTAGTATATCACACTATAGTAGTATGCAGTTATTGCATGGGTCACAGAGATTATAGAGCAAGCTCTTATTCAAAGGTGTATTTCAAGGTGAATGACATCAGCAGCCTT
Organism: Protopterus annectens; assembly: GCF_019279795.1. Taxonomy (NCBI): domain Eukaryota; kingdom Metazoa; phylum Chordata; order Ceratodontiformes; family Protopteridae; genus Protopterus; species Protopterus annectens. The sequence goes on from NC_056725.1 coordinate 169,156,823, forward strand.
GCTAAAGTAGGGCAATGGGAGGTGTAGTGTCTATGAATGGCCTCAAAATCATTGCTCCCTACACACAAACACACAAAGAGTTTCACAGTTGCTACGTCTGGGATTGGAACTACTACCTAATTAGTACATCACACTATAGCATTACGCAGTTATTGCACACGTCACTGAGCTTATAGGGTGATGTTCTTCCAAAGGGATATTTCAAGCTGACTGACATCAGCAGGCTAGGTAAACAAGGGCAATGGGGAGTGTAGTGTGTGCGTGAATGGGCCATAATTCATTCCACTGGAAACGCACACAACACTCAGTCACACACAACTTTACATTTGACAGGACTGTGTATACGACTGCTATATGAATAATGACTTGTACTGTCATGTTACACAGTTATCACAAGCAGCACAGACACTATAGTGCTGAGGGCTACCAGAAGCAAATGCCTACAGTGATAGACATTGGCACATCATGTGATATTGGTCATTTGGATGTGTGTTGGGTGGGACAGGCCTCATGACGGGAAGCTCTTTGTCACTGTCTGTCTCTCTCTTCACCACATCTCTGTTTGTGTATGTGTGACATATAGTGTGTTGTCCTTGGATATATGTGTGTATTCCTATGTGATGTGTATGCAAAGCATGACTGGTGTGCAATGTGGTGTGTGTGCACAGACATCTGCGACTGACAGATATGTATTGTCCACTGTTGTTGCCAGACATGGGCTTCATTTCTGTTAAGTGTGGGAGCATGCCCAGTATGAGCCTTCTGTATTTTGTAGTCAGACATGGGCTTCGTTTCTCTAAGTGTGGGAGCATGCCAAGTATGACCTTCTGTATTGAATGTGTAAATCCATTCCAGGTATGTTTTACTCCAGTGCAGGCATTTGTGTTCTACACCTACAGCTAGCAACCTGTTTCTGCATGATATCTGTAGATAGGTTGACAATATGGAGTCACAATGTGCAAAGGATAGTGGAATACTGTAACTAATGCTTCTCCTTCATGGTTTTGGTGTTAGCAGAGATATTCAGACATATGTTCTGTTTTACACTGTGATGTATTATGTCATGAACTACTGAGAGATATACGTATTTGCTTGCAGTCATTTCCTGGGGTCTGCAGCCTGCATATTCTTGTACAATCATGACATTCTGGAGGGGGAGCTGTAGACACTTGCTGATGGGTCTGTGTAAATGGTCCAGAACCTTGGTACTGTGGTGGCTGGGGATCCCATGATTGTACATCTATTAATGTGACAATAGGTACCTGTAAGGTGAATGCTATGTGCAGGACTGCTAAAGTCAGGCTCTGAGATGTGTACTGGCTGTAAATGGGGCCAAAATCTTTGAGGTACACTCAAACATACGTACCCAGATACACACATGACACAGGTGAGATTCAAACCCATAGTTGTGTATCAACTACAACTACATTGTTCTGCACTTACAGCATGCACCATAGACCTTATAGGACTTGCTTTTGTCCAAAGATGTATTTGAAGGGGAATGACATCAGCAGGCTTGGTAAAGTAAGGCAATGGGAGGTGTTGTGACTGTGACTGGCATCAAAATCATTAAACTCTACACACACTCATACAGTTTCCATGTCAGGAATTAGAACTCCCACCTGAGTAGTAAGTTACACTTCAACATTATGCAGTTATCACATGTGCTACACAGATTATAGGCTTGTCCTTTTCCAAAGGTACATTTCAAGGTGGATGACATCAGCAGGTTTGGTAAAGTGGGGCTATGTGAAGTGTTGTGACTGTGACTAGCCTAAAAATCATTCATCTCTACACACAAAGTTGCCATCTCTGAGAGTAAAATTCCTACACGAGTAGTAAGTTACACTACAACATTATATAGTTATTGCATGGGACACGCAGATTATAGGACTAGCATTTGTCCAAAGTTGTATTTCAAGGTGAATGACATAAGCAGCCTTGGTAAAGTAGGGCAATGGGAGGTGTAGCATCAATGAATGGCCTCAATATCTTTGCTTCCCACACACACACACACACACACACACACACACAAACACACACACACACACACACACACACACACACACACACACACACTCTCACACACACACACACACACACACACACACACACACACACACACACACATACAGAGTTTTACAGTTGTTATGTTTGGGATTAGAGCTCCTACCTAATTAGTACATCACACTATAGCATTATGCAGCTATTGCATGTGACACAGAGCTTATAAGGCTAGCCCTTTTCCAAAGATGTTTTTCAAGGTGAATGACATCAGAAGCCTTGCAAATGTAGGGCAATGGGAGGTGTAGTGTCTATGAATGGCCTCAAAATCATTGCTCCCTACACTCATAGAGTTTCACATTAGCCATGTCTGGGATTAGAGCTCCCACCAAATTAGTACATCACACTATAACATTACACAGTTATTGCATGCGCCACAGAGCTTAGAGGGCTAGCCCTTATCCAAAGGTGAATTTCAAGATGGATGACAGCAGGCTTAGTAAAGTGAGGCTATGAGAGGTGTTGTGACTGTGAATAGCCTAAAATACATTAATCTCTATACACAAACACAGAGTTTCACCGTTGCCATGTCTGGGATTAGAACTCCTACCTAACTAGTACATCACACTATAGTATTACGCAGTTATCACACACACCACAGAGCTTATAGTATTAGCTTATCCAAAGGTGTATTTCAAGGTGAATGATATTAGCAGCCTTGCTAAAGTAGGGCAATGGGAGGTGTAGTGTCTATGAATGGCCTGAAAATCATTGCTCCATACACAGAGTTACACGATTACCATTTCTGGGATTAGAACTCCTACCTAATTAGTATATCACACTATAGTAGTATGCAGTTATTGCACGGGTCACAGAGATTATAGGGCAAGCTTTTATTCAAAGGTGTATTTCAAGGTGAATGACATCAGCAGCCTTGCTAAAGTAGGGCAATGGGAGGTGTAGTGTCTATGAATGGCCTCAAAATCATTGCTCCCTACACACAAACACACACAGAGTTTCACAGTTGCTACGTCTGGGATTGGAACTACTACCTAATTAGTACATCACACTATAGCATTACGCAGTTATTGCACACGTCACTGAGCTTATAGGGGTGATGTTCTTCCAAAGGGATATTTCAAGGTGACTGACATCAGCAGGCTAGCTAAACAAGGGCAATGGGGAGTGTAGTGTGTGCGTGAATGGGCCATAATTCATTCCTCTCGAAACACACACAACACTCAGTCACACACAACTTTACTTTTGACAGGACTGTGTATACGACTGCTATATGAATAATGACTTGTACTGTCATGTTACACAGTTATCACAAGCAGCACAGACACTATAGTGCTGAGGGCTACCAGAAGCAAATGCCTACAGTGATAGACATTGGCACATCATGTGATATTGGTCATTTGGATGTGTGGTGGGTGGGACAGGCCTCATGATGGGAAGCTCTTTGTCACTGTCTGTCTCTCTCTTCACCACATCTCTGTTTGTGTATGTTTGACATATAGTGTGTTGTCCTTGGATATATGCGTGTATTCCTATGTGATGTGTATGCAAAGCATGACTGGTGTGCAATGTGGTGTGTGTGCACAGACATCTGTGACTGACAGATATGTATTGTCCGCTGTTGTTGCCAGACATGGGCTTCAATTCTGTTAAGTGTGGGAGCATGCCCAGTATGAGCCTTCTGTATTTTGTAGTCAGACATGGGCTTCGTTTCTCTAAGTGTGGGAGCATGCCAAGTATGACCTTCTGTATTGAATGTGTAAATCCATTCCAGGTATGTTGTACTCCAGTGCAGGCATTTGTGTTCTACACCTACAGCTAGCAACCTGTTTCTGCATGTTATCTGTAGATAGGTTGAAAATATGGAGTCACAATGGGCAAAGGATAGTGGGATACTGTAACTAATGCTTCTGCTTCATGGTTTTGGTGTTAGCAGAGATATTCATACATATGTTCTGTTTTACACTGTGATGTATTATGTCATGAACTACTGAGAGATATACTTATTTGCTTGCAGTCATTTCCTGGGGTCTGCAGCCTGCATATTCTTGTACAATCATGCCATTCTGGAGGGGGAGCTGTAGACACTTGCTGATGGGTCTGTGTAAATGGTCCAGAATCTTGGTACTGTGGTGACTGGGGATCCCATGCTTGTACTTCTATTAACATGGCAATAGGTACCTGTAAGGTGAATGCTATGTGCAGGACTGCTAAAGTCAGGCTCTGAGATGTGTACTGGCTGTAAATGGGGCCAAAATCTTTGAGGTACACACAAACATACCTACCCACATACACACATGACACAGGTGAGATTCAAACCCATAGTTGTGTATCAACTACAACTACATTGTTCTGCACTTACAGCATGCACCATAGATCTTATAGGACTTGCTTTTGTCCAAAGATGTATTTGAAGGGAATGACATCAGCAGGCTTGGTAAAGTAAGGCAATGGGAGGTGTTGTGACTGTGACTGGCATCAAAATCATTAAACTCTACACACACTCATACAGTTTCCATGTCAGGAATTAGAACTCTTACCTGAGTAGTAAGCTACACTTCAACATTATGCAGTTATCACATGTGCTACACAGATTATAGGCTTGTCCTTTTCCAAAGGTACATTTCAAGGTGGATGACATCAGCAGGTTTGGTAAAGTGGGGCTATGGGAGGTGTTGTGACTGTGAATAGCCTAAAAATCATTCATCTCTACACACAAAGTTGCCATCTCTGAGAGTAAAATTCCTACCTGAGTAGTAAGTTACACTACAACATTATATAGTTATTGCATGGGCCACACAGATTATAGGACTAGCATTTGTCCAAAGTTGTATTTCAAGGTGAATGACATCAGCAGCCTTGGTAAAGTAGGGCAATGGGAGGTGTAGCATCAATGAATGGCCTCAAAATCTTTGCTTCCTACACACACACACACACACACACACACACACAGACACACACACACACACACACATACACACACACACACACATGCACACACTCACACACACAGAGTTTTACAGTTGTTATGTTTGGGATTAGAACTCCTACCTAATTAGTACATCACGCTATAGCATTATGCAGCTATTGCATGTGCCACAGAGCATATAAGGCTAGCCCTTTTCCAAAGATGTTTTTCAAGGTGAATGACATCAGAAGCCTTGCAAATGTAGGGCTATGTGAGGTGTAGTGTCTATGAATGGCCTCAAAATCATTGCTCCCTACACTCACAGAGTTTCACATTTGCCATGTATGGGATTAGAGCTCCCACCAAATTAGTACATCACACTATAACATTACACAGTTATTGCATGTGCCACAGAGCTTACAGGGCTAGCCCTTATCCAAAGGTGAATTTCAAGGTGGATGACAGCAGGCTTAGTAAAGTGAGGCTATGAGAGGTGTTGTGACTGTGAATAGCCTAAAATACATTAATCTCTATACACAAACACAGAGTTTCACCGTTGCCATGTCTGGGATTAGAACTCCTACCCAACTAGTACATCACACTATAGTATTATGCAGTTATCACACACACCACAGAGCTTATAGTATTAGCACTTATCCAAAGGTGTATTTCAAGGTTAATGATATTAGCAGCCTTGTTAAAGTATGGCAATGGGAGGTGTAGTGTCTATGAATGGCCTGAAAATCATTGCTCCCTACACAGAGTTTCACAGTTACCATTTCTGGGATTAGAGCTCCTACCTAATTAGTATATCACACTATAGTAGTATGCAGTTATTGCATGGGTCACAGAGATTATAGAGCAAGCTCTTATTCAAAGGTGTATTTCAAGGTGAATGACATCAGCAGCCTTGCTAAAGTAGGGCAATGGGAGGTGTAGTGTCTATGAATGGCCTCAAAATCATTGCTCCCTACACACAAACACACAAAGAGTTTCACAGTTGCTACGTCTGGGATTGGAACTACTACCTAATTAGTACATCACACTATAGCATTACGCAGTTATTGCACACGTCACTGAGCTTATAGGGGTGATGTTCTTCCAAAGGGATATTTCAAGCTGACTGACATCAGCAGGCTAGGTAAACAAGGGCAATGGGGAGTGTAGTGTGTGCGTGAATGGGCCATAATTCATTCCACTGGAAACGCACACAACACTCAGTCACACACAACTTTACATTTGACAGGACTGTGTATACGACTGCTATATGAATAATGACTTGTACTGTCATGTTACACAGTTATCACAAGCAGCACAGACACTATAGTGCTGAGGGCTACCAGAAGCAAATGCCTACAGTGATAGACATTGGCACATCATGTGATATTGGTCATTTGGATGTGTGTTGGGTGGGACAGGCCTCATGACGGGAAGCTCTTTGTCACTGTCTGTCTCTCTCTTCACCACATCTCTGTTTGTGTATGTGTGACATATAGTGTGTTGTCCTTGGATATATGTGTGTATTCCTATGTGATGTGTATGCAAAGCATGACTGGTGTGCAATGTGGTGTGTGTGCACAGACATCTGCGACTGACAGATATGTATTGTCCACTGTTGTTGCCAGACATGGGCTTCATTTCTGTTAAGTGTGGGAGCATGCCCAGTATGAGCCTTCTGTATTTTGTAGTCAGACATGGGCTTCGTTTCTCTAAGTGTGGGAGCATGCCAAGTATGACCTTCTGTATTGAATGTGTAAATCCATTCCAGGTATGTTTTACTCCAGTGCAGGCATTTGTGTTCTACACCTACAGCTAGCAACCTGTTTCTGCATGATATCTGTAGATAGGTTGACAATATGGAGTCACAATGTGCAAAGGATAGTGGAATACTGTAACTAATGCTTCTCCTTCATGGTTTTGGTGTTAGCAGAGATATTCAGACATATGTTCTGTTTTACACTGTGATGTATTATGTCATGAACTACTGAGAGATATACATTTGCTTGCAGTCATTTCCTGGGGTCTGCAGCCTGCATATTCTTGTACAATCATGACATTCTGGAGGGGGAGCTGTAGACACTTGCTGATGGGTCTGTGTAAATGGTCCAGAACCTTGGTACTGTGGTGGCTGGGGATCCCATGATTGTACATCTATTAATGTGACAATAGGTACCTGTAAGGTGAATGCTATGTGCAGGACTGCTAAAGTCAGGCTCTGAGATGTGTACTGGCTGTAAATGGGGCCAAAATCTTTGAGGTACACTCAAACATACGTACCCAGATACACACATGACACAGGTGAGATTCAAACCCATAGTTGTGTATCAACTACAACTACATTGTTCTGCACTTACAGCATGCACCATAGACCTTATAGGACTTGCTTTTGTCCAAAGATGTATTTGAAGGGGAATGACATCAGCAGGCTTGGTAAAGTAAGGCAATGGGAGGTGTTGTGACTGTGACTGGCATCAAAATCATTAAACTCTACACACACTCATACAGTTTCCATGTCAGGAATTAGAACTCCCACCTGAGTAGTAAGTTACACTTCAACATTATGCAGTTATCACATGTGCTACACAGATTATAGGCTTGTCCTTTTCCAAAGGTACATTTCAAGGTGGATGACATCAGCAGGTTTGGTAAAGTGGGGCTATGTGAAGTGTTGTGACTGTGAATAGCCTAAAAATCATTCATCTCTACACACAAAGTTGCCATCTCTGAGAGTAAAATTCCTACCTGAGTAGTAAGTTACACTACAACATTATATAGTTATTGCATGGGCCACACAGATTATAGAACTAGCATTTGTCCAAAGTTGTATTTCAAGGTGAATGACATAAGCAGCCTTGGTAAAGTAGGGCAATGGGAGGTGTAGCATCAATGAATGGCCTCAAAATCTTTGCTTCCTACACACACACACACACACACACACACACACACACACACACACACACACACACACACACACACACACACACACACACACACACACACACAGAGTTTCACAGTTGTTATGTTTGGGATTAGAACTCCTACCTAATTTGTACATCACACTATAGCATTATGCAGCTATTGCATGTGCCACAGAGCTTATAAGGCTAGACCTTTTCCAAAGATGTTTTTCAAGGTGAATGACATCAGAAGCCTTGCAAATGTAGGGCAATGGGAGGTGTAGTGTCTATGAATGGCCTCAAAATCATTGCTCCCTACACTCACAGAGTTTCGCATTTGCCATGTCTGGGATTAGAGCTCCCACCAAATTAGTACATCACACTATAACATTACACAGTTATTGCATGTGCCACAGAGCTTACAGGGCTAGCCCTTATCCAAAGGTGAATTTCAAGGTGGATGACAGCAGGCTTTGTAAAGTGAGGCTATGAGAGGTGTTGTGACTATGAATAGCCTAAAATACATTAATCTCTATACACAAACACAGAGTTTCACCATTGCAATGTCTGGGATTAGAACTCCTACCCAACTAGTACATCACACTATAGTATTATGCAGTTATCACACACACCACAGAGCTTATAGTATTAGCGCTTATCCAAAGGTGTATTTCAAGGTGAATGATATTAGCAGCCTTGCTAAAGTAGGGCAATGGGAGGTGTAGTGTCTATGAATGGCCTGAAAATCATTGCTCCCTACACAGAGTTTCACAGTTACCATTTCTGGGATTAGAACTCCTACCTAATTAGTATATCACACTATAGTAGTATGCAGTTATTGCACGGGTCACAGAGATTATAGGGCAAGCTCTTATTCAAAGGTGTATTTCAAGGTGAATGACATCAGCAGCCTTGCTAAAGTAGGGCAATGGGAGGTGTAGTGTCTATGAATGGCCTCAAAATCATTGCTCCCTACACACAAACACACACAGAGTTTCACAGTTGCTACGTCTGGGATGGAACTACTACCTAATTAGTACATCACACTATAGCATTACGCAGTTATTGCACACGTCACTGAGCTTATAGGGGTGATGTTCTTCCAAAGGGATATTTCAAGCTGATTGACATCAGCAGGCTAGGTAAACAAGGGCAATGGGGAGTGTAGTGTGTGCGTGAATGGGCCATAATTCATTCCTCTGGAAACACACACAACACTCAGTCACACACAACTTTACATTTGACAGGACTGTGTATACGACTGCTATATGAATAATGACTTGTACTGTCATGTTACACAGTTATCACAAGCAGCACAGACACTATAGTGCTGAGGGCTACCAGAAGCAAATGACTACAGTGATAGACATTGGCACATCATGTGATATTGGTCATTTGGATGTGTGGTGGGTGGGACAGGCCTCATGATGGGAAGCTGTTTGTCACTGTCTGTCTCTCTCTTCACCACATCTCTGTTTGTGTATGTTTGACATATAGTGTGTTGTCCTTGGATATATGTGTGTATGCCTATCCGATGTGTATGCAAAGCATGACTGGTGTGCAATGTGGTGTGTGTGCACAGACATCTGCGACTGACAGATATGTATTGTCCACTGTTGTTGCCAGACATGGGCTTCATTTCTGTTAAGTGTGGGAGCATGCCCAGTATGAGCCTTCTGTATTTTGTAGTCAGACATGGGCTTTGTTTCTCTAAGTGTGGGAGCATGCCAAGTATGACCTTCTGTATTGAATGTGTAAATCCATTCCAGGTATGTTGTACTCCAGTGCAGGCATTTGTGTTCTACACCTACAGCTGGCAACCTGTTTCTGTGGGATATCTGTAGATAGATTGACAATATGGAGTCACAATGGGCAAAGGATAGTGGAATACTGTAACTAATGCTTCTGCTTCATGGTTTTGGTGTTAGCAGAGATATTCAGACATATGTGCTGTTTTACACTGTGATGTATTATGTCATGAACTACTGAGAGATATGCTTATTTGCTTGCAGTCATTTCCTGGCATCTGCAGCCTGCATATTTTTGTACAATCATGCCATTCTGGAGGGGGAGCTGTAGACACTTGCTGATGGGTCTGTGTAAATGGTCCAGAACCTTGGTACTGTGGTGGCTGGGGATCCCATGCTTGTACATCTATTAACATGACAATAGGTACCTGTAAGGTGAATGCTATGTGCAGGACTGCTAAAGTCAGGCTCTGAGATGTGTACTGGCTGTAAATGGGGCCAAAATCTTTGAGGTACACACAAACATACGTACCCACATAAACACAGGTGAGATTCAAACCCATAGTTGTGTATCAACTACAACTACATTGCTCTGCACTTACAGCATGCACCATAGACCTTATAGGACTTGCTTTTGTCCAAAGATGTATTTGAAGGGGAATGACATCAGCAGGCTTGGTAAAGTAAGGCAATGGGAGGTGTTGTGACTGTGACTGGCATCAAAATCATTAAACTCTGCACACACTCATACAGTTTCCATGTCAGGAATTAGAACTCCTGCCTGAGTAGTAAGTTACACTTCAACATTATGCAGTTATCACATGCGACACACAGATTATAGGCTTGTCCTTTTCCAAAGGTACATTTCAAGGTGGATGACATCAGCAGGTTTGGTAAAGTGGGGCTATGGGAGGTGTTGTGACTGTGAATAGCCTAAAAATCATTCATCTCTACACACAAAGTTGCCATCTCTGAGAGTAAAATTCCTACCTGAGTAGTAAGTTACACTACAACATTATATAGTTATTGCATGGGCCACACAGATTATAGGACTAGCATTTGTCCAAAGTTGTATTTCAAGGTGAATGACATCAGCAGCCTTGGTAAAATAGGGCAATGGGAGATGTAGTGTCTATGAATGGCCTCAAAATCTTGGCTTCCTACACACACACACACACACACACACACACACACACACACACACACACACACACAGAGTTTCACAGTTGTTATGTTTGGGATTAGAACTGCTACCTAATTAGTACATCACACTATAGCGTTATGCAGCTATTGCATGTGCCACAGAGCTTATAAGGCTAGTCCTTTTCCAAAGATGTATTCCAAGGTGAATGACATCAGAAGCCTTGCAAATGTAGGGCAATGGGAGGTGTAGTGTCTATGAATGGCCTCAAAATCATTGCTCCCTACACTCACAGAGTTTCACATTTGTCATGTCTGGGATTAGATCTCCCACCAAATTAGTACATCACACTATAACATTACACAGTTATTTCATGCACCACAGAGCTTACAGGGCTAGCCCTTATCCAAAGGTGAATTTCAAGGTGGATGACAGCAGGCTTAGTAAAGTGAGGCTATGAGAGGTGTTGTGACTGTGAATAGCCTAAAATACATTAATCTCTATACACAAACACAGAGTTTCACCGTTGCCATGTCTAGGATTAGAACTCCTACCCAACTAGTACATCACACTATAGTATTATGCAGTTATCAGGCACACCACAGAGCTTATAGTATTAGCGCTTATCCAAAGGTGTATTTCAAGGTGAATGATATTAGCAGCCTTGCTAAAGTAGGGCAATGGGAGGTGTAGTGTCTATGAATGGCCTGAAAATCATTGCTCCTTACACAGAGTTTCACAGTTACCATTTCTGGGATTAGAACTCCTACCTAATTAGTATATCACACTATAGTAGTATGCAGTTATTGCACGGGTCACAGAGATTATAGGGCAAGCTCTTATTCAAAGTTGTATTTCAAGATGAATGACATCAGCAGCCTTGCTAAAGTAGGGCAATGGGAGGTGTAGTGTCTATGAATGGCCTCAAAATCATTGCTCCCTGCACACAAACACACACAGAGTTTCGCAGTTGCTACATCTGGGATTGGAACTACTACCTAATTAGTACATCACACTATAGCACTATGCAGTTATTGCACACGTCACTGAGCTTATAGGGGTGATGTTCTTCCAAAGGGATATTTCAAGGTGACTGACATCAGCAGGCTAGGTAAACAAGGGCAATGGGGAGTGTAGTGTGTGCGTGAATGGGCCACAATTCATTCCGCTGGAAACACACACAACACTCAGTCACACACAACTTTCCATTTGACAGGACTGTGTATACGACTGCTATATGAATAATGACTTGTACTGTCATGTTACACCGTTATCACAAGCAGCACAGACACTATATGAGGGCTACCAGAAGCAAATGTCTACAGTGATAGACATTGGCACATCATGTGATATTGGTCATTTGGATGTGTGGTGTGTGGGACAGGCCTCATGATGGGAAGCTCTTTGTCACTGTTTGTCTCTCTCTTCACCACATCTCTGTTTGTGTATGTTTGACATATAGTGTGTTGTCCTTGGATATATGTGTGTATGCCTATCCGATGTGTATGCAAAGCATGACTGGTGTGCAATGTGGTGTGTGTGCACAGACATCTGCGACTGACAGATATGTATTGTCCACTGTTGTTGCCAGACATGGGCTTCATTTCTGTTAAGTGTGGGAGCATGCCCAGTATGAGCCTTCTGTATTTTGTAGTCAGACATGGGCTTTGTTTCTCTAAGTGTGGGAGCATGCCAAGTATGACCTTCTGTATTGAATGTGTAAATCCATTCCAGGTATGTTGTACTCCAGTGCAGGCATTTGTGTTCTACACCTACAGTTAGCAACCTATTTCTGCAGGATATCTGTAGATAGGTTGACAATATGGAGTCACAATGGGCAAAGGATATTGGGATACTGTAACTAATGCTTCTGCTTCATGGTTTTGGTGTTAGCAGAGATATTCAGACATATGTGCTGTTTTACACTGTGATGTATTATGTCATGAACTACTGAGAGATATACTTATTTGCTTGCAGTCATTTCCTGGGGTCTGCAGCCTGCATATTCTTGTATAATCATGCCATTCTGGAGGGGGAGCTGTAGACACTTGCTGATGGGTCTGTGTAAATGGTCCAGAACCTTGGTACTGTGATGGCTGGGGATCCCATGCTTGTACATCTATTAACGTGACAGAATGGCCATATCCTGCTGTGGCCATACCTGTCAGCTGTACAGATTCACACAGGTTACCCAGAGGCAGGGCTCATATATCAGGTCATTTCCCCTTCACATTGTGGTTTACGAGCAGGTTTGTAGCCACCCATTCCTGGGTTTGCTGGCAGGGATAGTATGGGTACATATCAGAGTTTCAGACTTCACAGACTTCATGGAGTCCATGCATCTACCCCCCATTATTCTATCCTCTTCCTAACATTATTCAAGCGATATCTGATAAGTATCCCTAAAGTTATCACTTCATCCCAGCAATATTTAAGGGTTGGTCCACAGTTCATGCAGTAGGACATGGTGGACATGCTACTGGGATTTGTCTACATGGCCTTGCATTTGTGTTCTGTGGACTGTGTTATGTCGTTATTTGGGACTCCATGAGATAACATACATTGGTAGTACGGGTGAGACACAGGCCTTTGACAGAGGACTGTGGGCCACTTGGTAGTGATGCAGGCCATCTGTAGCAGGCCAGTGCATTCTGTCACTCTTACAGTCCCAGGCTGCAAGCCACTGGATTCCCTGGGGTGACAGGGTAGGTGTGCAATGTGTTAATGGCAATAGTTTCTGTCCTTTTTAATCCATTGGTGTGGATGCTGGTAGGGTGCTGCTTACAGCTAGGGACATACTTGCATGAGACACCTCTTCAGAATGCTGCATTCTGTGGATATTCCATTACAGAAGTGGAGGTCATATTGTACTCATTCCCAACAGCAGGGACATGACCTGTGATAAACCTGTGGCTGATGGTGGGGTGAGCTGAGTGCATGTGTGCTATGGAAGCTTCTTGCAGCTGACTCACAGATATATGTGGGGCATTCCCCTTATGTTGACTTGTGCGGGGACATCAACGGTTTCTCAGTACTTCATAACTGTGCCTTTTGTGGTCTGCCAGAGTTTGGCCAGACTACATCAGTATTCCATACTACACAGACAACGAATGTGCTGCTAACATGTATGTACAATTCCAAAGGTGTACTCATTTGACAGTAACATTTTATACACTCTCTGTCTGCGGTACTTCCATCTGTGTACTGTGTATATATCTGGGCTCACATTCATGCCATGTCCATCTTTCAGATGGTGACAGATATTACATCCGAACAATTAGTATGGATTACTGCTGGAGTGGGTCATGCTGGGATGCATTGTGTTTGACACTGCATTTGTTAGAACTTGGCCCTGTCATCCACAGTACCGGCCATTGGCCACTGGGACACAACCCTCCATGCCTACATGCTGACCACTTCCACATGATATACAACACACAACAACCTAACACACAGAGCCCTGCATATTGTACACATGCAACAATCTATCCTGCTAACTTAGCCAGCTCAGGTAATCTGTGCTCCACTGTTATTATACCCACATGTACATGTTACTACATTTCTACATAGAATTGTGGGAGGGCACACCTGACAACTTTAAACATTTGTTATGACTGTACTGGTATTTCAGGTACTCTGATGGCTTCCATTTCATTCTGTATTCTGACCTATCATGCAGACTAGAGGCATATCAGTGTAGTACAGATCTTAGGTTTTATTGCCCTACATTTCAGTTTCAGACATCTTATCCTTCAGAACTAACATCCAACTTCCTGACCTGTTGTAGTCTGCTTGTGTAGGTGTGGAGGGCGGCTGTTCTCCATTGCCATCAATTGGAGGCCTTAGCGCAGCCTTTCTTTGTGGTCATCTACACCTGTCCTGCTGTCTGAGACTGTAATTGGGTATGTGAGCCTCACTGACATGTATATGTGTGTCCTATGAACACACATTTGGCCCACCACATGTCCTGCAATGGGATTTGTCACCTTGTCTAGTACTGCCTACTATGTTGACACCAGTATTTGTTATGGATTTCATGCCGCCCATATAGGTGTCTACTATCTGCTAACATCCCATTCAGCCACCCGATTCCCTTGCATGCTCACATCCGTACCATAGATACAAGTAGCAGAACATGCTACTCCATTCAGCAGTTGATAGGGAGAGTAACTTACCTTGTGGCTGTGCCAGTATTGAGGATGGTGCTGGAGGGTTGACTATGTCAGATGCACATAGTACACTCCCTATGCATTGGTTAAGCACAGGTAGTGTCATGTTTGGCATTCCTTTTACTGTATGTGCGAGTCAGAGAAAGGTGTCATTCCCAGGGTTCCTAATGTGTCAGTGTATGTGCTACGCATTGCCTCTTTGCCAAGGCCTGGGCATACTGGGTATGCCTCCTTCTGCCTACAGGGGCAGGCCCAGGTTGTTCCTCCTCTGAGTCAGTCTGTGCCTGTGCTGGCCTTGGCAATGGTGAGGGGGCTGTGTGGCCCTACCCCATGCTGTTCCTGCTGCAGCTGTTTCCACAGGATCATTTTGTGTAGCATGGCACATACAATGACAATTTGGGTACATGTATCTGGAGAGTACTGAAAGGCTCCACTGGATATGTCCAGGCACCTGAACCATGACTTGAGCATCCCAAATGCACACAATATTATGATTCTGGTTTGTGCGTGTGCCTCATTATGGAGTTCTTGTTCGGCTGTGTGCATTTCTGATGGGTGTTATCAGCCATGGCTCCAGTGAGTAACCAGCATCCCCCACTAGGTGGCCATATGGGATGTCCCCACTGGGAAATCTCTGTTACAGCTACGTCATATGCCAGATGTGGGAGTCGTGATAGCTTCCATGGCTGCCAGCACACTCATTCATTATAATGCCCTGGGCATCGCACATGACCTGGTAGTTGATGGAGGGGAAGCCCTTGCAGTTTATGTAGACTCTACCCTGCTCACTGGGTGGTGCTTTGATGTGTATGTGCGTGCAGTCTATAGCACCCACTACCTCAGGGTATTCTGCTATTTGGTGGAAGAGACGCATATTGCTGGTCAATGCCTCACGGGTGCTGTGGAAATATATGTGCTCACCGGCATGTGCTGACATGGTATCCAGGAACTGGTGAAGTACCCTGGATGCTGATGCCTGTGAGATCTCCATGATATCCCCAGCTGGCCTTTGGAAGGCACCTGTGGCTAGTATTCTTAAGCCTACACATACCTTGGTATCCACTAGGATGGGTTCCCCTCTGTTGGTTCTGTGTGTGAAGCATGGCCGGCACAGCTCAACGATTTGCTGTAGGAGATCCCTGTCCACCCTATAGCGCTCCACTATGTCCAGCTCATGTAGCCCTTGGTAGGTTACCCTGGGTCTGTACACTTTTCTCCTTCTCCTCACCATGGGTTGGTCATCAGCATTCTCATCCTCACCACCCTCAGCCTCTTCCACATATTGATTTATGAGAGTGAAAGCAGCCCCTATCATTTTGTTAGGTTAAATTTCCCCATTTGTGTACACCGGTGGTGTAGAATTTGTGGAAAAAAACAGAGGGAAAGGTGTTTGCATAGTTTATAGTAGTGTGCTGCGCTGGGCTGCTGCCTGTGTAATTGGCTGATTCTGATACATTTCACCTGCCAGCTATGCTAGTTCTCCTTGATTAACTTCCTACTGCTGTTTTCCCTTCCCATTGCCTTCCTGTTTAAGCCCCTTTTTTCAAGGTTTTATTTTTATTTTCAGGCCAATCCCATTTGCGTGCAGCTGCCCTATGCTTAAATGGCCGAAACTGGCCCAAAAAAATAAAAGTTATTTTTTGTTATTTTGAAACTATTTTTCATGCCAATGGCCATATATTTGGCCATTGGCATGCCTTCCACATTATATACACCCTTTATTTGGAGCTGTCATGGCTCTGTTTTGTAGTTTGCAGAAATGTACTTGGTTACTAGCCGAATACAATTCTGCAGGTTACACTAATCCTGCACGGACAACTGCCTGCTTCCTGGATCACTAATTTACCTAATTTGCATGTTTTTTTCACCTGAAAATGGGGTAATTAGCATACAGGAGCTGTGTCTGTGCAGGAATAGTGCAGGAGCGCTCGTGCACATCCCAGGAGCTTGTTCCTGGATCTCTCAGCGGCCATATTGCCTCCAGCAGCTCTTGCACTATTCCTGCACACTGTGCAGAGCTTGTTGAATCCCGAGGAAACTGGCTTAAATATGGGAACAGTTGGTATATTTTTCCACCATTGTAATAGAAAATTTGCATAGGGGCCTCAATGTTACTCCTCTGATTTCTTGATAATGTGCAGAGTTAAGCACAAAATAAATTTTTTTTCAAAACAAATTCTATTAAAAAACATGGAATATTAATATTAGTAGCAGAGAAATCAGTATACCAAGTACAAGATCTTCCTAATGTAATCTAAACCATTGCTTTGAGGAATACAAGTAAATGGAGAAGTAATATCCACTGTAAATAAAGAAATATTTTTTTAGATAAAGCATAACTCTTAATTTTATCAAAAAAGTCCCATTAATCTTTCAGATATGAAGGTAGTGTTTGAGCTATGGGATTGACAATGCTGTCCAGATAAAGTGATATTCTTTGGATGACATTATAGGACACTGATAGATTGGCTAGAGAGGTAGTGAGACTTTATTTTCTGAATTTTGGGATTTCCAGGTAATGTTTTTATCTTAGGAGCTGTAACCTGCATAAATTCAAAAGTGTGATACTTATTATGATCATGTAATAATAAACCGTTCAATACATATCTAATTGTCTCATGTTGTGATGAATATCAACAAAGGAATTACCTTATATTTTTCAGTCTTACTTAGCATAGACTCCAGTAGCATTTACATACTCTGTTTAGTACATCATAACCATCCCTTGCCTCTTGTTATTCCTCACTTCCTCCATTCCTTTGTTTACAACTGCCATGCCTTCTGGAATGGTTGTAACTGTAGTGATGACTCTATATTTTGTTAAGATTCATATCACTTCCAGACAGATTCACAGAGATCCACAAATAGAACTCACACGACTTCAAATTACCTTCAATAAGACAACATACCACCTTATTGCATGCTAAAGGACACCCTCCATGTCCCAAGAAAATCATGCTAGATTAATGAAAGTATGTACAGAACTCCCTATTAACAAAAAAATCCATTATTTTAGGAGACGTCAACCACCCTGCAATTGACTGGAGCACATATACTTCCAACTTAGGATGTGACTGGACATTTTTTGGCTTAAATAACAAAGGTTGTTTGGAAAAGATAGTTAATAAACCCAACAGATGACATAACATTGTAGATCTGGCCCAAATGAGTATAGTCCATACATATAGAATTCCCCTAGTTTTTCCTTTCCCAATTAAGTCTGACCGTAAACTTGTGATATTTCCCTAAAACAGTTTCTAAAGCCCATGAAGCTAACACTTATGAATTAAACAACTTCGAATGGGCAATCTCCTTATATATATATATAAAGAAATCTCATATTTTACCTGTGATAACACCAGCTTGGATCCTAATACAGCAGTCACGTTCACAAAGGGAAAGGTAGATGACACCACAGCCATGGCAGAGATGAAAGCTGTACTGTACAGCCTATGTGATGAGGTATATGACTGCTTTCAATGCATTTCTTACCTAAATGACATGTTGGGCAGGCATATGGGTGCATTCACTGCCTCCATTGGCCAGGGCTGACACCACTTGCATGGTCACTGCTCCCCTGCCTCTACTCTGGGTATGCCAAAAAGGTTAGGTAGGTCATGTTCAAGTAGTGCTACTTCATCAGTTCTAATTACTGTTGGGATACCTGGTTATAGGTTCCCAGCTTCATAGGTGTATACTAGGCTAATGATCACTGGGGACATTTTAAGTCTATCCATGCACCCCAAATATCTGACAAGTTATCATACCCTTGGTACTATAAGCAGACATTTGGGAGATGGAACATTTACAAACAGGGGCCTGTAAGATAAACCATTTACAGGCTGCTTTTTTCCATTACAGACATGGGTAACAAACCAAGGTGTAAATTTCTGGATCCTTATCCAGCTGTCCAAATTAAACTTGAATTGGGTTGGGTAGAAACTCTGCTTCGGCTGGATGGGGAGCATGTTCCAGAGAATTGGTAGTCTCTGGGATACACATCTGTCTAACCAGCAGGTCCCATTCATATCACAAGCAACAAGCCTTTAAAATTGTTAATTCTGGTGCTGTTCATTTTATGGATATGAACATCCATCAGAGTGGGGTCTGAAGATGCCTTGTATGCCAGGCATGTATTCCCCCCAACAGCCTGTAGGAGATAGAATACAGGGATGGTACTTTCAGGCGGTTCACATAGGACATGTTATTTACACTCTGTATTGTTTAGTAAGGAACCTCATTGGAATTTCCAATTGTTGGATGTGCCTGGTTAGGTACATACCAAAGGGGGCACTGTACTCAGTCATAGGTCTGATGATTACAGAATATAGGGGAATAAAGACCTCCTTAGACTTAAATGCCATACCTTTGTTTATAAATTGGACAACATAGACTGATTTCCTCACTATTGTAGACAAGTAGTGGTCAAAGTCTAGATTACCATCTATGTGTCTACCCAAGTCCCTGACTACTGGGTCAGTTCTTAAGGGTGTGTTGTCAATATGGTAGTTACCAGGGGTCTTCAACTTCCAGATGAATACTATTATGTATTTTTTGGCCTTTAGTTTTAGTCCATTAGCTATTTGCCTGTTTCAGCTTTTCTTGGAGAACATTAGTGTTGGTGAGGGATTTTATGGCTTCTCCTAATTTGCAAATATCTACATATTTGGTCAGCCAAAGGCCTTTGACACTGGTCTTGACTTCAGAGAGGTAGAAGCCAAAAAGGAGCAGTCCCAGAACTGATCTCTAATGGACTCTAATAGTGACTGGTCTCTATGCAGAGGTGGAGTCCCCTTTTCCAACTTCCTGTATCCTGTATCATGTCTGTGAGCTAGTTGGCTACCCAGCACCAGCTGGTTAGTCAACACCACTCAATGGAACCATTTGACAAATGGAGTATGCAGCAGTCAGGCAAATGCCAAGGAGAGGCAGTCACAGCCTCATGGTTCATCACTGACTTGCCAGTGGGTGTTTGTACTAGTTTTTGGAGGGGCTGCACTTTTGGCTGGGATGTCCAGGGTCTGCATCCTTCCCACCTGAAGCTACACAACAACTATCACACATACGTCCATATAATGGAAACAAATCCACAGACACTGTCTTCCCAAGAACATAGTTTGAACAGATATACAGTGCTGCTGGACAACAGCCCCTTGCTGCAAATACCACTCTCTTCGTACATAATATACCCAGCATTGCCAAATCCCCTCACCATGTCACACACTTCCACCCACATCCTTAGCAAACCCCTACCCCACATCAGTGCCCAATGCTCATTTCTGTCACTGCATTGCACCCCACCTGTGCAAATGATAACAACTGTGTCTCATCCTCACAGATGTGTTAGATGGATAGATGATGTCTAATACATGGCCAGACAGTGTTCTGCAGAACATACCTTGGGTGTAAAATTGCATGCTCACTAGAAGACCTATGGGTGAGTGCTAGGGGCTTTTGTAAATAAATATGAATCCAGGCCTTTTGTTGTTTTATTATTTATATTGGTAGTATAGCTAGGGCAGGGTGAGAGGGTAAACTGCCCTGGGTGCAAAGTGTTGAGGGGCACAATCAGCTGATTTGGATCTCTTTAATGAAATACCAGCTTTTAAAAGCTGGAATTGGATTTGCTGTAAAATCTGAGCACTGTAGCACTCCATGTGTGGTTTAAACTGTGGCAACTGCATGCTACACAGTTTGTTACAGTTTTAAAGTAAAAAAAAAAAATAGAAGATATATTTTTTTAACTAAAACATGAGCACAGTAGTGCTCCATGCAGGCAGGGTATTAACTGTAGCAACTGTTTGCTATATTTGCAGCAAGCAGTTTGCTACGGTTTATAAGAATTATTTTTATCTAAAAAATGAGTGCTATAGTGCTCTGTGTGACAGGGTATAATTTGCAACATCTGTTTGCTAAATTTATAGCAAGTAGTTTGCTACAGTTTAAAAGAAGAATTTTTTTTAACTAAAATATGAGCACCGTAGCACTCTGTGGAGGCAGGGTGTAAACTGTAGAAGCTGTTTGCTACAGTTTAGAAGAAGAAATTATTACTTTTTAAATAAAATATGGAAAAAGAAGGTCAGGTGCAGGGCACATATACTGGCTGAATAGCTGGGGCAGTAGACAGTAGGGGCGTGTCATGCATCTGGCCAACTGGCTGGTGTGCCAGCAGAAGAATGGCCAATTTTTTTTTTTTTTTTTTTGCTATTCAGTGGAAGAGCTGGCGGTGGGGTCATGGATATATTTGTAATAAGCCAATCATCTTGAGAGTGCACAGTGTTGCTCTTCAATGGAAGAGCTAGGGGTATGGATCTAATTGCAGTAAGATATCACTAAAATGTGGTGATTGTCTTACTACAATAAAGTGTTTTTATTTTTTGATTTTCACTTGAGGAGCTGAGGGTACTCCATTAGCCTTGGTAATAGCACGGGGCACTGGTTTCAGGTACTGGCACATGGTGCTTGTTGAGGCAGCTATGCTTCTGAACATGGGTTACTAGAACAGCCTATAACATGGGCTGCTCATCTAAGATGGCTGCTACACCTAGCAATGTGGTGCAATATCTCTCCCTGTTTAATGTGTTTTAGTATTTCACCCTGTTTAATATGCCACAGTATCTCTCCCTGTTTAGTGTGCCACATTGTCACTCTCTATTTAATGTGCCACATTATCTCAACCTATTTAATGTGCCACAGAATCTGTCCCTGTTTAATGTGCTGCCATATCTCATCCTCATTCCCTGTTTAATGTGGCACAGTATCTCACCCTGTTTAATTCACCACAGTATCTCTCACTGTTTAAAGTGCCACAGTATCTCTCTATGTTTAATGTGCTGCAGTATCTCACTCCGTTTAATGTGCCACAGTATCTCTCCCTGTTTAATGTGCGGCAGTATCTCTCCCTGTTTAATGTGCCACAGTATCTCTCCATATTTAATGTTCAGCAGTATCTCTCCAGATTTAATGTGCCACAGTATCTCTCCCTATTTAATGTGCAGCAGCATCTCTCCCTATTGAATGTACTGCAGTATCTCTCCCTGTTTAATGTGACAGGGTATCTCTCCCTGTTTAATGTGCCACAGTATCTCTCCCTGTTTAATGTGCGGCAGTATCTCTCCCTGTTTAATGTGCCACAGTATCTCTCCATGTTTAATGTTCAGCAGTATCTCTCCAGATTTAATGTGCCACAGTATCTCTCCCTGTTTAATGTGCAGCAGCATCTCTCCCTATTGAATGTACTGCAGTATCTCTCCCTGTTTAATGTGACAGGGTATCTCTCCCTGTTTAATGTTCTACAGTATCTCAGCCTGTTTAAATAAGCCACAGTATCTCTCCCTGTTTAATGTGCCACAGTATCTCTCCTTGTTTAATGTTCCACAGTATCTCTTCCTGTTAACCATGAAGACAAGGCGTACAAACTTTCATTGTCTGTGGGGCACATTAGCATAAACTCACTCATTCCCAAAACATTATAGTGTTATTTACGTAAGATGCTAACTAACTATTTTGCCTATGCAGAAGTGCTACCTGTGTCTCTGAATCAGCCCTGCATTTCATGCTGCTTGACATCATGTAATGTTTACCTAATGTACTGTATTATTTGTTTCTGAATCACATGCATTGCTTTTTTCATTTTTTTGTCTGACATTTGTTTAGCTTAGCTGAGAAAGCATGTACTTTACTGCATTCTTCCATACTCTATGTGACACTCCACCACTGGGCCAATAACCAAGGAGCCTCAATCCTCACCAGTAGCACCAGTGGGGGACATACATTGGGAGGATGACAGGTAGACACACAGTATTTCCAGATGCAGCTCCCTGCATCAAGTGCAATTTCCCTAAAGAGCACACAGAGACCACAGTCAGTCCAGGGCTGGTTTCACCCTCTTTCTCCAGATCCCCAATAAGACTCCCTTATGGCACAGCTATAGAGGTGAGATCTCAGCGTAGTGGCCAAGCCAAGACCTCCATCACCCTCTCTGTCTAACCAGTGCTTCGTGTCCCTTCCCAAGTAGCTGGTGCACACACTCTTTGAGGTTTAATTTACACACACACACACACACACACACACACACACACACACACACACACACACGCACACCTGGGAAAGGCAGGCACAGATTTACTAGCTATGCCCCCTTTTGACTATAGGGTAGTGATCACTGCCACCAGCCATGAGTTATCAGCTACTTCAAGCCCTTAACAAAGGGTGTCCAATCTTACTGTGTAATGTTACTATCAATACAAATGGTAGTTTGACCAAGAGCAAGGCTATTAGGAGTCACCTACACAGTGTCACAAAATAAATATGCAAGTACTGCCAGAGTCTAAATATGTCTAGACAGACCAATCACAATGAAAAGGTTCAAATATATTTAATAATAAATATTAAAATAACAAGAAAATACTCAGTATATACTTACAGTGACATCAGGGTTCAAAATCGCAGGAAATATTTAAAACAACATTGCAGGACAGTCTCAAATAAATAAAGAAAAACATCTCAATTAAGCTTTGCTATATCCTTGACTATGTCTAAAATAATTATACTGTACCCAGGTACACTTACTTAATCACAACAGCAAGGCAGATGTGGTGAATAGATTCTCCAGCTGATATTGTCAGGTCAAAGACAGAATAGAGAATGCAGTCTCTCTCTCTCTCAAAGTTCTTAAATTAATATCTCAAATATTACTGCTGGGATAGCCTGAAGAATGACATCATTTCTTGTCATCTGACTCGATCCCAGGTAAAACCCCCCACTGCTGGAAGCTAGCAGTATTTAGCATCTACCTGTGAAATATATACACAAGAGCTTTCCCTCAAATCTTTGCAGATCCTGAAAGTCATAAAATAATAAAATACTTCCTAGACAATACAGAAAACGTCTCAGCACAGCCATTTTGTTTGTTGGTGCACTGAAACTAAAAGATAACATATTTTTATTGCATGGCCATAAAGTAATTTAAATTCAGCTATTTTTCTGAAGTTAACCTTATGCATCCACGTTTCCACTTTTAAAATATATACATTTAAACAGTTACAATAGCATATATACATTTTTGTTCTATTCCTGTAGGGCATGTTGTGGTTACATTTTAAGCCCTTTGCAAAATACCTCTTCAGCACACGTATGTACAAACCATCTTATATGACATACAACTCTAATTCTTTTGTAACACAAACATCTTATATGAATCATGTTTATATTCACAAATGACATATAATTATTTACAAAATTCCAGATAGCTTGGCTGGCAGTATCCCCGCTTTGTTACACTCCCCCCTTGAAGACTCAAGCTAGCTTTTCAAGTGACCCTTGAGAACATTGCTTGTAAGGGATGAGCCTATTTGGGAATACCTTACCCCATTCCCTGCCTTCAGATCACAGCTGCCTTGGCATTGCTGACTCCAGTACAGTGCAGCTCTGTTATATGATATGCCTGCAACCCTTGGCTCCACCATAGTAATTTGGGACTTTGTTGGCTGGCTTCCTATAGCCGTAGATCCCACTCAGATTCCTCCAGCCTTGTACTGATAATACTTAGCACCAGGGCCTCTCTATCATGGTAAAGTTTCATCATGTTAATATGGTACGATTTGTGCCCCTGCCTCCTTCCTAGCAGATCTACCATGTAGTTAACATCACTGACCTTCCTTACCACTTTGAAGGGTCCCACCCAAGCTGTCTGCAGTTTGTTGTGTCTGACAGGAATGAGAGCCATAACCTGCTGCTCTACAGCATACTCTGTAGCTCGAGCATTCCTGTCATACCAGACACCTTTCTGCTTTTGGGCTTCTGCCAGGTTCTCCTGAGCCAAGCCCATTAGTTCCCTGAGCTTTGTCCTGAGGTTTAGGACATATGCCACAACAGACTCCTTGTGGGATTCACACTCACCCTCCCACTTATCACAAATAAAATCTAGAGGTCCCCCTCACCCTATGCCCATGCAGCAATTGAAAGGGTGAAAAACCTGTGGATTTACGGGGTACTTCCCTGTAAGTAAACAACAGATGGAGCAAATATTTTGTCCACTCCCCCTTAAACTGGTCTGCAAATGCCCGTAGCATGGTCTTAAGTGTAGAGTTTAACCTCTCAACCAGACCATTAGTCTGTGGATGGTAGGGTGTGGGTGGTCTTTAGGTGCCTCACCCCACAGTGCTTCCACAGACAAGCCAGCAGGTCTGACATGAAAATGGCACCTCTGTCAGTCAGTATTTCTTTTGGGAAACCTACCCTGCTGAAAATCTCTAACAAAGTTCATGTCACCTTTTCTGCCCCAAAGGAAGATAGGGCCACCATTTCAGCATATCTGGTAGTGGATCCACTTCATAATGTCAAGATTTCACAATCTTGAAGCTCTGAATACTGACGCTCAGAACATCGAGATTGCAGAATCTCGAAAACTGTCAATGGAGATTGCCATACAGTGCAGAACAGGAACTTTACCATTCTCTTCACTGTAGTATGATCTCGGAGTTGGTATATTTAAGTTGCAAGGGGTGTGGGGGGGGGGTGCAGGGAGGCTTGCCCCCCTCCAAAAATGTGATTCCTGATGTTTTGTTGTTTTAGTTTTTTTTTCATTCCACGATTCTGCAATCACGAAGTTCTAAGCATTGGTATTCAGAGCTTTGAGATTATGAAATCTCGACATTAGGAAGTGGACCCTGGTAGAATAATCTACTACCACTAGGATATACTTTTTTTCCTTGTGGAACTTGGGGTAGTCAGAGGTGCCACAATATCCATAGCTATGTTCTAAAAAGGCTCCCCATTCACAGGCAAAGGCATCAAAGGAGCTTTCACTTTGTCTCCTGCCTTGCCTACCTTTTGGCAATGCTCACAGGTCCTGCAGTACCCTGTTACATCTCTGGAAATCTCAGGCTAATAAACGTTCTGCATAATGCGTCTCTTGCTATGCTTTATGTCCATATGATCTGCAAAGGGAATGTCATAGGCTATGGCTAGCAGTGCCAGACAGTAGGCACTGGGCACTACCAACTGCTGTATTCTTTCACCCTCTAGCCCTCCCTCAGGGGTCCACTCTCTGTACACTAACCCTTTGTCCCAATATACAAATTCCCCTTTTCCTTGACAATCAGATACCTTACTGGCTACCTCCCTCAAGCCTTATAATGTAGGGTCTGAGAGCTAAGCCTGTCTCAACTCTCTCTCGGTAACCATTCCCAGCTCCCCTTCCATAAGAAGTTGATATTCTCTGACAGTGGTGCTTCACTGTCAGCTTGGGTACTACTACTCACCTCTGCCCTTGCAGTGACTCTGTCCATGGGAACATCAGTACCCACCAGCAGCTGTGGCTCACCTTCAGTCTCACTGCTACGGGGTAGCTCTGTCTCTGAAGTAACAACCACACCAGTTCTAGCTTCAAGTCTGTGGTCTGTCTGGGCCCCCCCCCCCCAGGCAATCAGACCCACATGCTTGTCTCCAAGCCTGACTGTATGTAACTGCATGCACACAAGGTACTATATTATCAAAATCATTCCCTATCAGGACATCTGCAGGGATATCCTCAAACACACTTACTTGCTTGCTTCTTTTTCCACCCTCCCAGTTAAAATGAAACCTAGCTAAAGGTATTTAGAATGGGATCCTTCCTGAAGTTCTGACTGGAGTAGACTGCCCAAGCAAGTAGAGTTCCTCTTTAACCATTGCAGGCTTCACAATGGTTAAGTCAGAGGCTGTGTCTCTCTTAGCAGTGGCCTGTTTCCCATCTACTAAGGCAGGATATAACCTCTTGTGGTAGTTTGGTACCCTTGTTGTCTTCAGACAACTTCCCACTGGCATTCTGTCATTACCACTTACTGGCTATCCCACCTTCTGTTCCCCACCTTGGCTCCATGGATATCTATATGCTGCATGGCCCCACTGCTTGCATTTAAAGATTTTAATCCCTGGTATCTGAACTAGTGGCTTCCCCTGTTACTGGTGTACTCTGCTGGGGTGGTTTAGGCTGCCCACCATGGGTTCCCTTAGACCCATCAGCAGCACTGGGTATCCCTTTCCTGTGCAGTGATGCCCTGCTTGTTCGATATAGGTCTCCCTTTTTTCTCAGCTCATCTGCTGTGTTACATTGTCTATCCACTATCCAGATTATCATGTCCTCAGGCAAAGTTCTAAAGGCTTGTTCCCTTAGCAAAATGTCTGCCAGCCATTCAAAAGTGGTGACCTGACACCCACTCACCCATCTATGAAAATAAGTGGTTACCTCAGCGATATATTCACACACACTTTCATCTGCCTTGGGTCTATGCACACAAAACATTTTCCTATAGGCCTCGGGTGTTATTCCCTTCCCCATTACCTCCATGACCCTGGTGAAGAGTCAGCATCCCTTTTTCATGTTGCCTCTGCCTCTCATTTTCCTCAGCTTCTAGACATCTCAGTCTCTCTGCTGCTTCTAATTCCATTTGTTTATCCTGCTGCAGTCTCTGCTTTTCTTCAGTGTCCAAATGCTGCATTCTCTGTGCTGATTCTATTTCCAAATGTTTGGCTTCCAGTTCAAGTCTCTTTAACTCCATACAGATTTTTAAGTCCTCTGTGGAAAGGTTGAGTTGTCCATTTTCTGAGAGTTATACATCTCCAAGACCAGTCTGGTTGTCCTCCTGGTTGCTGGTCTGTGATGCAACTATGTTAAGGCTGCAATCATTTCTGCTTCAGTCAGGTTGGCATGCACCAGTCCTTTGGCTTGGCACATCTCAATCAACTGGCTCCTTCCCAACTTTCCATACTCCTCTGCTGACATCCTTGCCTGCTCTCCCTGAGTAACTAAGCTAACAAAAAAAAAACTACAGTGATATGAAGCTCTGAATGTTCACTGTGTGGCTGACTGAGAGTAAAAATACCTTGTAAAGTGACCACTGTTTACAGGCTACAGGAATTCAATATCCACAACACTGAATCCCAATATTTGGATATCCCACCATGGCCAACCAATAAATGTGATGCCCCACCACATTGGGAGGATAACAGGTAGGCATACAATATTTCCAGATGTAGCTCCCCGCATCAAGTGCAAGTTCTCTTAAGAGCCCGCAGAAACCACAGTCAGTCTGGGACTGATTTTTCCCTCTTTCTCCAGATCCCCAATAAGACTTCCCCACTGGCACAGCTATAGAGTTGAGATGTCAGCTGAGTGGCCAAGCCAGGACCTCCATCACCCTCTCTGCCCAACCAGTGCTTCATGTCCCTGTCCAAGTAGCTGACACACACACACACACACACACACACACACACACACTCTTTGAGGTTTGATTTATGCACACTCACACACACCTGGGAAAGGCTGGCACAGGTTTACTAGCTATGCACCATTTTGCCCAGGTAGTTATTACTGCCACCAGCCAACTCCTTATCAGCTACTTTAAGGACCTTAACAAAGGGTGTCCAATCTTACTGTGTAATGTTACTATCAATACAAATGGCAGTTTAACCAAGAGCAAGGCTATTAGGAATGGCCTACACAGTGTCACCAAATAAATATGCAAGTACTCTCAGAGCTTAACTATGTCAAGACAGACCAGCCACAATGAAAGGTTTAAATATATTTAATAACAAATAAAAAAGAACAAGACAATACTAAATATACATTTACAGTAACATCAGAGTTCAAATCACAGGAAATATTTAAAACAACATTGCAGGACAGTCTCAAATAAATAAATAAAAACATCTAAATTAAGCTTTGCTATATTCCTAACTATATTTAAAATAATTATACTGCACCCAGGTATACTTACTTAATTAGAGCAGCAGGGCAGATGTGGTGAATAGATCCTCTAGCTGATGTTGTAAGGTCAAAGACGGAATACAGAATGCAGTCTCTCTCTGTCAGAGTTCTTAAATTAATATATCAAATATTACAGCTGGGATAGCTGACAGAATGACATCATTTTTTGTCATCTGACTCTATCCCAGGTAAAACTCCCACTACTGAAAGCTAGCAGTGTTTATCATCTACCTGTGAAATATATACACAATGGCTTTCCCTTAGATCTTTGCAGATCCTGAAAGTCAGAAAACAATAAAATACTTCCAAGACAATACAGAAAACTTCTCAACACAGACATTCCCCCAGATTTACTAATCTTCAGTGCAGGACTAGCTTAATCCTGTATGGAAGCGGCTGTTTAGCAGCAGGATGGCAGCGCACCATGCATATTAATGAGGTGTGCTGCCTGAGCTCCAAGGCTTACACAGAGTGTGTAAGAGTGCAGGGGGCATGTCTGAGAGCAGAACTCTCAGAATATACATGCCCCTGCAATGAAGAACAGCAGAAAGAGTCCAGAAATGAGTGAGACCACTCATAGGTGTCCTCATATCCCCGCCAACAGTCCTCATGTGTACAACAGCAACAAATGCACACAAATAAAATGAACAAATCATTTTATTTTTTATTACAAATCCCCATTAAAGCTAACCGTAGGTGAGCGGGTGTGCCCACTGCTTAGCTATGGTTAATGCAGCTTAAATGGCTGAAGAGGATAACAAGGAAGATATATGCAAATGAAGCAGCATAGCAGTAGTGAAGTGGGCAGAGCATTTGCCTTATAAGCAGGCATTCCTGGTTCGAGTCCCATTGCAGCAGATTCCATTTTCCATGGCAAAGCACGTTATGAGTAATATTTATGTTGCATAACCCACTAAATACATATTTTTATGAACTGGAGTACTGCAGTAAATGCACATGTGAGGTGTCAGTGTCATAATGAATAAGGCACTAGTAAGCAGGTTTAAGCACCAATAAGCAGTATTAAGCATATTTAAACACTAGTAAGCGAGTGTAACCCTGTTTGCATGGTGGTAAGCAATGCCTACACTGGTTAAGCAATTCTAAAGCTAACACTCTGTAAGCAGATGTAACGGCAGGTTAACAGTGATTACCGTCGCACAAACCCACGCACACCCGCTTACAAATGCTCAAAAGTGTCATAATCCCATTGTATCCAATGGCCCTTGTTCTGCCCATCAACAAAATAAAAAGCCATGCAGGTCTCGAACCCAGGACCCTATAGTCACAGCACTTAACCACCAAGCCATCATAGAAGTACAGACAAAGGAGGTATCAGCAAACAATTCCTCACCAAAGTAAAACCAAACTGAACCTGTGAAAGGAATCAGTATACAGACATATGTTCTATAACCCACTACATAACATAAATATGTGAACTGGAGTACAGCAGTAAGGCCAGAAGTGAGGTGTAATTGTGACAGAGTGTTGAAGTCCCAAATAAAACACAAGGACCCCATAGAGTGTGCGTACACATTAATCGTGTATACCAGGCAGATATATAAGATGCAATGAATAAGAGATCAATGCCAAAAAGGAAATACAATGCACAGTCTAATGTAAGCAATGCTAAGCATTGCACAGGCCAGGTTAGGAGGTGTAAGCAATGTGTAGACCAGCTAACTCATTGTGCCCAGTGGTATATACCTTTAAACAATGCTGACCTTAGGTAAGCAGGTTTGCCCATAGCTTAGCCTTTTCAAAACTGGCCAATCATGGAAAAGTGTGGGAAATCGGCCCTACTTAAACCCAAGAGGCGGGAATACATCTCATAACTGGTTGTAGCATCGCCTTGCAGGCACTATGGCAGTAAGGGGAGAAGGTGTGTGCTTTTGGGTGCAGCACTGGTGCATCCAGGAGTCCAAGGTCATGGCAGGACTCCTAGTTAAAGACTGTGATCAGAGACTGATGCAGGGCCAGTACAAGGGCTCCCAATATAAGGTGGAGGCCTGGGACCTTCTCGTCCGTGACCTCACCGGTGCCACTGGCATACCCTGAACTGGTGAGCAGGTCAGTCTCTACTATGCTGAACCAAAGTGGCATAAGGGAGACCTCTTGGAGGAGTGGCTCCAAGAGGCTAGAGCGGCAGGGGATGTTCCAGTTGTGTGTAAGTATCACCCCAGTATGTGTGTAATAATTTCCAGCTCAGGTATATCATGGATAGGTATGGCTAAATATTCCTCTTATGTCCTTCACAGCTGCAAGTGAGCGGACAGAGAACCAGGAGGCCCACATCAGTCACCTGGTGAGGTTGCGATGTGAGGCAGGTTAGTAATACTCACTCATTTACTGTCATAGGAAATAAAAATAAAAGTAGTAGTAAATTAATTGCATGTATAAAACCTGTATTGTTCAAGGCAAGTACTGCATACACTAGAGAATATGGCAGGAAGAGTCTCATATTGTTTGTAAGTCAATAAAAGTGCAATAGCCTGGCAAAACAGGTCTAACTGCTGGACTGCATGTGTATATCCTGGTATCATACGGTAATGTAGATATGCAATCATGTAATAGTACTGTAGTATTAAGCACTGTTACCCACACCGTGCACCATAAATTGAATGTGTAGGAATGCCTGTATATGACAGGTGTAATCCCCAGAGGCCATTTAGTACAACTGAGAGACACATAGACAGTAAAAAGGGAAAATGCAGACAACAAAAACCAAATAGCACATGCAACTGAGATGTGAACTGTTTTTTTTAGCACAAACTGCCACAATTTCAATCCTGCCAGTGGCAGTAGTCTGCATACAGAATCATACCCCATAATTGTACAGATATGTCCAGAATGTCTATTAAAGTGGCCCATATCTTTTGCCTATCAACCTGTCCCTCTGGGAAATCAGTGGGATGGGCAGCAAACAGGAAATATAACTGATTGACACACAGCTATTAGAACAAAGCTGGCACACTAGCATCTCCTCAATACCTTGGGTGACTAAGAAGCCATGTATGTCCCATTTATACCCCAACTTGTCAAGCTGTGGTCAGAGTGTGTACAGTAACAGAGTGAGATGTATGTGCATAATAGTAATGTGGAATCTGGTACTGTGTGTGGGAACATTCAGGTAGTGCTAATAAACAATCCTCCCACAGGTCTGTCAGATACCAACACTGTGCCCAGAAATACAAGAATGATATGCAGTTGTTCTGAATAATGAGGTATTACACATCACTGTCACCCACACTGTCCTACAACATATAACTGTTTAGGAAATCTGTTTATGAGTGTTGTAATACAAGGTCAGAATGCAAAAGCACAGGGGATTAATAAGACAAAAAGCAGATAGAAGATATACAGCAATATCTATATAGCAGACACAACTGTGATGGACAGTGTTTAAGTTGTAGCAGACACAGCCATGGTCCAAATCCTGGGAGTGGAATTAGGCTGCATACAGATTCCTACCCAACAACTGTACAGATGAGTCCAGAATGTCCAGTATATGTGCCCATATCTGCTGCCTGTCTCCCTGTCCCCCTGGTAAGTCTGTGGGATGATCCCAGATTTTTAGCCAGCAAACAGGGAATACAAGTGATTGTCAAACATGAAAATGCACCTGTCACTGTAACAACCCCCGAAGCTGTTAGGAGATTAATATTTCAAGTATGCCCTATGTACATTCCCATGTTGTCAAGCTGTGACCAGAGTGTGTACAGTAACAGAGTGAGATGTATGTGCATAATACTAATGTGTAATCCAGAATTTTGTGTGGCAACAGCCAGGTAGTGCTAACAAACATTGCTCACACAGGTACGTTGGATACGAACACTGTGCTGAGAAATACAGATCATTATAACCTGTACTGGTACTGCTCACTCTGGTATTGTAGGGAATTGTGAGTGTTGCAGATTCTCTGAATAATAAAGTATCACTGGTCACTGTCACCCACACTGTGCTACATAATATAACTGCGTACAAAAGCATGTATATGCTTGTATCAGGTCACTAAAGGTGGAACAGGGTCAATATTCTAGATATGCCCTGGCACATCAGCATGTGGTCAACACATGGCCAGAGTCTGTGCAGAGTTAGATAGCTATGTGTAAAACAGCAACCCGGAATCTGGGAGTATGTTTAGAAACAGTTAGTGTTATCAAGCATTCCCTCCACAGGTATATCAGGTAAGAGGTGTATACTGCAGGTAAAACTGTTTTTTTTGTGTAATGATGATGAACTAAGGCTATAGGGTAGTTTAGTAAGACTTGTAAGGTACAGATAACAGCACTGACTAGGAAATTAATGTGGACTACAGGAATATACTAGTTGTTCATTGACATCTTTCTCTCCCCCCACCATACCTCCAACAATCAACATTCCCACCCCAACTGGTATGTAATGACTCCGATAATGTCCAGCTGTTTGATAAATATATTAATGGTTCCCATGCATGTCTTATATTGAAGTATCCCAATATTGGTGGCATGGTGCCATCAACA
The DNA here is from genome assembly GCF_019279795.1 of Protopterus annectens. Classification (NCBI taxonomy): domain Eukaryota; kingdom Metazoa; phylum Chordata; order Ceratodontiformes; family Protopteridae; genus Protopterus; species Protopterus annectens. The sequence goes on from NC_056725.1 coordinate 169,189,960, forward strand.
TACCTGCACGCTGTTCGTATTACTATTGTGGTCCCATATGAGCATGTGTTCTGTTTGCTATGCAACTGTTCTGTATCTGGTGTCTGGGGTAATGGGAATATCTATGGATGCTGTTATACCTAACCCTGAAATGTGTTGACTATTACTAACCCATATATGATGTTAAAATCTTAATGCTATAGTACACTTGGGAAGGCCGGTCCCAGCGGACCCACGTGTCCCACCTCAGCTGGCAGTGGCACCAGGCACCAGCATGTCTGGGGCCCAACCCCAGACCTCCCTGTCCATTGGTCCTGCACCACCTTTGAGTGGAAGCACCTCAGGGAATGGGGCTCGCCCCCCGGGTGTGGGCGTGGACAGGCACCTATCACCCATTGCCAGTTCGGGCCCATGGTGCATAGAGCAATCGACCAGCATGTTGGTGATCTTCTACGCCAGCTCGAGGGCTGCATGTTACAATTAGAGAGTCAGCCTGGCTTTGCGACTCAGCCCTCAGCACAGCAACTTTCGGAGCTGTGAAGGTGCAGTGGTGACTGCCCATGGGTGGGGACCTCAGTCCCACTGTTACCACTAGGGGGCTTGTGGACTTCTGATATCCCAACACCCCTTCCCACCAAAGTGTTTACCCCCCACATGTGTCATATACTGCCCCTGTATGCATCTTGTTTGTCTTGCCTGTTAACCTAACCAACCTACCTCCCCAAATATACCTAGTACCCCTCCCCAACATCCCACTCTCACCTGAAAAAAAACAAAAAAGGGCAATCTGTTCCCACAAAAAAACTCGCCCCATATATAGCTGTCCTTTTTGCACACATGACCACTGGACACATGTAATCTGGTCTAATTGGCATCACAACTTATTATTATTGTCCTCACCCCTCTACCAGGGGGTTGAGTGTCCAAATCTACCTCCAAATTCAGTGTATATGCACAGCTGTTGCTGTAGAAGAAATGGGCAGCTATGGACCTTCCTTACACCCTTCCTGCACATCCCTGGCTATTTTCCCCTACTGTCTTTCCCTCTTTGTGCCCCTTTTTCCACCACTTTCCTATCAACCCCTTTTTCTTTTCTTTTAAAGAAATTAGCACGGGGGTAAGCAGGAGTAAGCACTTTTAAGCAGCAGTAAATGGGTTTAAGCCTGTTTGCACTGGTGTAAGCAATGCCTACACAGGTTAAGCAATACAAAAGCTAACAGAGTATAAGAAACTGTAAATGGAAGTTAACAGTGCTTACCTCCGTGCAAACCCACTTACAACTGCTTTAAAGTGCCTTAACCACTCTGTATCCAACAGCCCATGTTCTGCCGAGCAACAAAATATGCAAGACTTAAACCCAGGACCCTGCACACCATAGACACAGTGATTTATCACTAAGCCATGCCATATATATGTAACCCTAATGTTTTGAAAAACATATCATTCAGCCCAGTCATTAAACAGTACAGAGACTATATTCCAACATTTAGATGTATGTGTGTGTGTAAATATATTAATATATAAACAGATACAACATATCTATACATGTATATATATATATATATATATATATATATATATATATATATATATATATATATATATATATACATACCTATATACAGGCAAATGCCTACAGCTATAGATATGTATGTTTACATCTATACATCTAGATATATACGGTAGGTTATATATATGTCAGCATATATATATATATATATATATATATATATCTATATTTATAGGTATATACGGACATACATCTGTAGATAACAATGGGGAAATAACAAAAACATATATGTTCACATGCAACGTTAATGGGGTTGGGAGGGCCCAAACAATATACGTCTTGTACGAATAGGTATACCCCCCCACAGCCAAACACATTACCCCTACAGTACACTACCAAGTGTTGCAGATCCAATAACCAGGACCAGACATGACATGGGTATCCCTAAGATACATATACACAGACACATATATGCAGATACAGATATACAGATATATGTATACATTTATATAGATATATTTGTAACTACACATACACATGCAGAGGTATGTACATGAAGAACCATCAGAATGAAAGCCAAACCAGCACCCTGGCTTACCAAAGAAACCAAACAAAAAAATCTTACTTAGAAATAAAGCCTGGGCAAAGTGGAGAGCTACCAAAATCATAGCTAATCAACAACTATTTAAACAACTGAGAAATAGTACAAAAAAAGCAATAATTTTAGACAAAAAAAACTACTAATGTAAACTTCAGGACAACCACCAAAATAACCCCCAAAAGTTTTGGTCTGCTGTAAATAAACTCCTTTCCCCTGGGCACTCCCATACACCTACCCCACTTCAGGCAGACCCAGACACCCCCCATCAAACTGCCAATGCCTTTAATTGCTTCTTCACAGATACTATACAAACATTAGCTAGCCAACTTACCCCAGATACCTCAAACCTTGCCACTTCCTTACCCAGTACTCTACCAGCTTTCTCTATGCAACCAATCTCTACCACTCTCATCTATAAATACATCCAAAAACTCAATCCATGTACCCCTTCTGCTGTCCATTTACCTTCTGGATATCTCCAAAAAGCAGCCAAAGTAATATCCTATCCTATATCCATCCTCATAAACAGAACCATTATGGAAGGTTACGTTCCAAACATCTGGAAAATCTCCCATATCATTCCCCTTCACAAAGGTGGAAACTCAAATGACTACTCCAACTACCGGCCAATAGCACTCATCCCCATTAGCAAAAATCATGGAAAAATGCATTCATCATCAACTTCTAAAACATCTAACACAAAATAACATAATAGCTAAATGCCAGCACGGCTTTAGGCCATCTCATAGTACCACAACAGCCCTGTTATCCTTTACAGATGTCATAAATACAAATCAAAATAACAACATCCTCTCATCAGCACTCTTTATTGACCTTTCCAAAGCATTTGACATGGTTAACCATACCCTTATCAACGTTCTGGAATCGTTCTCCCTTGACTCTTTAGCTATTCAATGGTTCAGGTCCTACCTATCCAATAGACAGCAAGCAGTCCTTTGGGAACATAATCTATCATCCCTTCTACCAGTCACCCTGGGTGTCCCTCAGGGCTCCATTCTAGGCCCACTTCTTTTTTCTCTTTTTATTAACGACCTGCATGTAACAATCCCACATGTCACCTGCATTCAATATGCAGATGATTCAACATTAATATGCTCAGCTAGCTCACCATCTGCACTACACTCCCTCACTCAGAATGTATTCAACACAGTTGAAACATGGTTCACTAAACGCTGTCTCCTTCTCAATGCTAAAAAAAAACAAGCTCCTTGTCTTTACACCCACCAGTAAGTCCACCCCAACAGATTTCCCTATAATTTCCAACAATCAGACTATCATTCACCCCAACTCTACAACCAAACTATTAGGAATTACTATTGATAACAATCTTACATTTGATAGTCACATAAATAATACTATTAAAACTGTCAACAGGAAAATAGGCTCCTTATATCGAATCAAAACTTTCTTAACTCCAACAGCCAAAACCAAAATTGCACACTCACATTTAATTTCTACTCTTCTATACGCTTCTCCCATATACACTAACCTCAAAAAGAATAACCTTGTCAAACTGGAACATGCTTATAACAGCATAGCCAGATTTGCCACTGATAATCCTTCGAACTCACCACTGTCAAAATCTAAAGCAGCTAGGCTGGCTTGAACTTCAAAACCTTCTGAAACTCTCCCAACTTACCATGGCCCACAAGATATTTTACCAAACTAACAGTACTCCTATACTTTCTAATCTCATAATTCCCTATAAAAACCTAAATTCACTACGCTCTTCTAACAAGCTTCTAGCTACCATAACCAGAATTAACAACAAGGCTGGCAATTCCCTCTTTTCTAACACAGTGGGAAAAGACTGGAACCTACTTCCCGTTGAACTAACATCACTCTCTTCCCTACCTCTCTTTAAATAAAAACTCAAAATACACCTTCAAACTCACTGGTTATGTCCATTCTGTAAACCTGAATAACCTTTGCTTACATTAACTTAGTTCTTCACCTTACTAATTCTCTCATATTTTTCCTAAAAATCTCAAGGAAAACTGAACTGGTAATAACAATTGAATATATTGGCAGACCCTTTCCTGCTAATTGTCTGTAAAATCTACTCCATAACTTATACTAAAGTTATGTCATTTTTATTATAGTAATTTAATTCATCACATGACCATTATGATTTTCTATTCTAGTGTAAATACCAACTTTTCCTCTATTTTTATTATTGTTTCATATATATTTTTATTGAACTACCTTCATTTACTATGTTAGAACAATGATTTCTATGTTTATCTCATAGTTCTAGTGATTATCTAATTTTTGCTAGTGGAGCTTTTCTCCCCGGGCCTCTACTGAAAATGGAAATGTATCCAGCTAGACTAGCCCGGTCAACAAATGTAAAATAAATAAATAAAATAAAATAAAGTTACATATGCAGTACGTGCACACAATATGGAACAGCCACTATTCCTACAGTTACCACCTTACTAACTGGAGACTGTATGAGCCATCCATGCAAATAACATTCATTGCCTGCAACATATACTCACAGAGATATCAAAGGCTATAACATCACACACAGGTGTGCATAAATGGGAAACAATTAATTGTGTACTATTATAGTTGTATATGCCATGTTATATAGCTGTTTAGACATGGACATCCATATCAACTGAGTAATGCAAGTGTGAAACAGGTATACTAATACAGTAGTCTGGAAAGGTTAACAAAAGGCCGCAGAAATACCTCACTAAAAGAATCACAGGCCTAAAGCAGATGCCCTATGCAGACCATCTAAAAAAAACTCCACCTATACTCTATCACATATCGTCTACTCAGAGTCGATCTCTGCTTAACATACAAGGCCATGCCAAACCCAAAGCTGTTGGACATGCTACACTTAAGGAAATCCCAATCCTTCAGACACACATGCTCCAGGGATCTAAACATTGTCATCGCAATGAACAAAACATGCTGGAGGGATAGGTTCCTGACCCAGAGACTCCTCAGACTCTGGAATAGACTGCCCATATATGTCAAGCAGAGCGCCTCTTTGGCCCTCATTAAAAGGAACCTTGATGATTGGATGGAAGATGGGAAATTCACCCTGGGGATCACATCAGTCACCCTGCTAGACAGTGGGAAGAAATAGCCAGGGAATTGTTATGGCTAGGCTTGTATAGGCCCTTGGGCCGATAGCCTATTACCAACCTATGAACCTACAAACCTATGTTGCTGCCCAGGCCAAGTCCATCAAGTAGTACAATAGTAAAGACAGACTGGGCCACAGAATATCAAAAAAACAATGGTAAGTACTGCAGGTGTATAGTTCAGCAGCCTCTATCTACACTCTGTAGACAATCCCTAGGGGGTAAAGATCTCAGTTGAAACACTGGGGTGTAACTGTTACATAATAAGGCACAACTGACACCATCACAAGCACACTGACAAACAATATGGTCTATATGACATAGCAGGCTGTACAGGCATGCCACGGCACAGAGTAACATACACCGGTGTGTATGTGCATCACCACAACCAATGTGAATACAGCCACAGCTACATATGGCATGCTAGCATATTATTACAGTATATGGACTATCTGTTCAACACCAACCTCATATGTGCCACCCACACACTAACCCTATATATACTGGGCCACTACACAGTGTGGTCCACTGTCTGTCTGTGGTATGGGACATGTGCGTGTATGGCCCTACAAATATGTAAGCTGCTAGGGTAACAGACAGTAGAGCAGCATGTAACATCAGATAGAACAGGACCAAGATCAATGACATCTACCACAGTCTGTACACAGGCCAAGGTACATATTAACAATACACACACTGCCGACAATCACCATAGGTACACAGACCTCAGTACTGTACAAACAACTACAGAATTTCCAGGTTATGTCATCAAATATAACCCCTACTATACATTACATGTGTAGCAGTCTGATATCTCACTGGCTTCTTACCAGATATGATGTCACTAATTATGGTGTACAGTACATATGCACCCCTTACTGCATGACATATGTACAAAGGTTGTCTGAGTTGTGGCTTGAGGCACATACACAGGGCCAATAGTGACATGCTGCTGTGATAACCTCATACAGTTACTGTTGTAACAGGGTGTGTTGCACCATATGTCTTATGAGGGATATGAAGTCAGTAACTCTCACGGCTGTCACCATCTATAGACTGCAATCCTCACACTACCTTCTGCAGTTTGCAGATAGGTGCTCAGTGGGTAACACCTAAAACAAAAGGCACCACACACTGGCCAGTCTGCAGATGGCCCTACAGATGGGTGTTCCCTCATTAACATAGCACTGACATGGCAGGTATGTAAACATGTAGGACATCCATATCCACACACACCCTGTTAAACCAACACTACTCCAAATGCAGTATAGCAGCACTTAGAATCTGTAGTCAGGTCAAGCACATCCCCCTCCTGTGTTTGGCCTGCTTCCACAGTGTATGTTGTTAGAGGTACACCCCAATCCATCTGAGATGCTGTTTGCCAAACAACAGATCGAGTTCCTGCTCACAGTGAATGAAACGCTCAACAGCAACATGATGTTCCTAGATATTGGTAAGTGTTTCCATGCAATTGGCTATAGGAATGTTACCACAGCTGTTCCACATGCAATCAGCTAGTGGAGGGCTGCAATTCATGCAGAGACCATCAGCTGATCCTGAGCATCACTTCAAATACATATGCTGCTGCCTAAGCAAAGCAGGTGTAGGTCTCCATATCCACCAGAGAGAGAGTAAGAGGGGCAGACAGAGGCACAGAAAAGCCAGGGAGGAATGGGAGAGTAAACCTTACACTTGTCTGTGTCACACACCTACCAGTACTGGGTATCAAACCCCAAAGACTATGCAGTGCTATCACATGTCCATGCAGTTATTGGATGCACCACATAGGTTACATGATGGGAAGCCACAGAACGTATATGTGACTGTGAGTGACATCTGCAACAGGGATATGGTAGCTATGTGGTAGGTGTAGTACCCGTGCCTGCCCGCATGAACAGGTGTCAGCTTCAACACAGCCACATTCTCACAGGGAAGCACACACATTGCCACACTTGGCAGGACCAGGAATATAACTCATCAGTAGTGAGATTGCAGCAACACATTACTGTGCAGGTATCACATGCACCCCAGGGGTCATATGGAGGTCATATGGGCAAAGGGTATGGAGAGATGTCTGACATCAGACAGCATGCTTCAGTATGCCAATGGGGGATGTAGTGAGTACACACACACACACACACACACACACACACACACACACACACACACACACACACACACACAAACACACGTTACCAGTACTGACATGCATGGGTGCATTGATTCATGGGTGTGTAGTGGTCAACTCTGCCAGATGGCTATACACGGCTAGGTGATGGGTATACCTTGGCAGCAGGCCACATGACAATGGTCTGCATTGTGGCTCAGGGGTGTAGTTTCTGGAGTTGCCCACACATGTGGGTATTGTAATCACCATCCAGTCACCTAGGTGACTATTGCATGTGGCCAATGCTGTGCATTGCTTCCCATGTATGTGTACCATTGTCCATGACATGGACAGTGTCTGTGATGTGCACACCTCCCACATGCAAGTACAGTGACATGTGGAACTGTACCTGGGGTGTCTGGCCCATGTTGTGTACACAGATTATTATCAGATGTGCCAGTCCTGGCCTCATGTGGCGGGAAGTGGTAATGGACAGCAGGTTTACCCTGCACCTACAGTGATAGCATGCTAACAGCATTCCCTGGTGTCAGTGGCATCTGTATAAACAGGGCATGTTTTCAGGCATGGTATGTCCTTTGTGGTTCACATTTGATGGTACCACAGGTGTTGCTGGTGTCCAGTGGGGAACATGGGGAAGGTGCACTGTTTGCATGTACATGCCTATATGACAGATGGACAGGGTGCCATGCCCTCTGTAGCCCACTGAAATCACTCCATAGTTATTATCAGTGGGCAATATGCAGTGTACTACCAACATAGTGGCTGTTGCCTAGGCAATTGTGTGTGTGTGTGTGTGTGTGTGTGTGTGTGTGTGTGTGTGTGTGTGTGTGTGTGTGTGTGTGTGTGTGTGTGTTTGTGTGTGTGTGTATGAGACATGGGTTGGGAGTGTTCTCAGGGTAATACTAGGGTTGCTAACTTTATTTGCCTGGCCTTGATGTCACATGTATGGGTATGGATCTGCACCCCAGCGTCTTAGCTATTTCACATCTGTTATCCCTGTGCAGTGGACATTGTGCTATATACTAGGGCCACCATATAAGAAATTTGCAAAACCCACTCCACATTGGGCCCAGATGCTACATACTCACACCCACCCCCACAAAGTATACGTGTTACAAACACAGACAGACACACACCTGTCATGTCTGGGATTAGAACTCCTACTTAATTAGTTTATTACATTACAGCACTACACAGTTATAGGATGCACCATGAAGATTACTGGAGTACTCCTTCCCCAAAGGTGTATTTCACATTGGATGACATAAGCAGGACTGCCAAAGTAGGGCATTGGAATTGTAATGAGTGAGGCTAGGCTAAAATGCATTGCTCCCAACACAGACATTGAAACACACACAAAACATCCACCACCGACATGTTTGGGTCTATAACCCCCAATAGAGTTCTATATCACACTACAGAATGAAGCTGCTATAATGCATACTGTGAGGATTACTGGAGAACCCCTTCTTCAAAGGTGTATTTCACAATGAATGACATCAGCAGGATTGCCAAAGTTGGGCATTGGAATTGTAGTGTGTGTGGCTACGCTAAAAGGCATTGCTCCCTACACAGACATTGAAACACACACAAAACATCCACAACCAACATGTGCAGGTATACAATGCCTAACGGAGGTCTAAATCACACTACAGCAATACACAGTTATGGCACGCACTATGGAGATTACTGGGCTACGCGCCTCCCAGAGTTGTATTTCTAGGTGGATGACATCAGCAGCCATACCAAAGTAGAGTATTTGAATTGTAGGGAGTATGGCTACCCTGAAAAGCATTGCTGTCTACACAGACAGACACACGCACACTTGCCAAGTCTGGGATTAGAACTCCTACCTAATTTATCGCACTACTGTTGTAGTGTGATAAATTAGAACTCCTACACTACAACAGTACACAGCTATGGCATGCACTATGGAGATTACTGGGCTACAATCCTCCCAATGGTGTATTTCACAGTGGATGACTTCAGCAGGCTTGTCATAGTAGGGCTATGGGGTGGGCAGTGTGTGTGCATGGGCCATAACCCATGCATCTAGAGGTTGAAATGCCACATGCGAGCACACACAGGGTTATATTTCACAGGTACGTGTATACAGCTGCTAGAGGACTACTTCCTTGTACAGTCATGTTGCACAGCTGGCACATGCACCACATAGTCTGTAATGCTGATAGATACCGGTGGCTAGTATCTGCAGTGAGTGACATCTGAACCTCATGTGGTTGTGGCACTTTGGCTGTGTGCTGGGGGACACAGGCCTTGTCACAGTCACCCTCTTCCACACATCTATGTACGTCTACTTTTGGCATATTATAGTGTGTTGTCCTTACATATATGTCTGTATTCCTATCCACTGTGTGTGCAAAGCATGACTGGTGCATACTGAGGAGTGTCTGTACTAACATCTGCGACTGCCAGATATTTCTGGTCCACTGGTGTTTGCAGACATGGCCTTCATGTGTTTAAGTGTGTGAGCATGCCCAGTATGCCTGTCTGTATTGAATGTGTGGATCAAGTCCAGGTAGTTTGTACTGCAGTGATGACCTTTGTGTTGTACACCTACAGGTAGCATGCTGTGTCTGCAGGGTATCCGCCGATCGTTTACCATTGACTGTTACTACATTTCTGTATAGGATGGGGGGCACACTTGACTAGTTCTACATTTCTACACAGGATTGGGGGGCACACCTGACTGTTACTACATTTCTACCTAGGATGGGGGGGCACATCTGACTATTTCCATATTTCTACACAGGATTGGAGGGGCACACCTGACTGTTATTACATTACTATGTAGGATGGGGGACAAACTTGACTTTTTCTACATTTCTATACAGGATTGGGGGCACACCTGCCTGTTATTACATTACTACATTGGATGGGGGCACACCTGACACTTGTACACATTTGCTATGACTGTACTGGTATGTCAGGTCATCCATTTCATTCTGTAGTCTTACCTATCATGGTGACTAGAGGCATACCAGTGTACTACAGATCTTTATTTACCTACATATTAGTTTCTGACTTCCTACCCTTCAGAACTGACATCCCACTGCCTGACCTGCTGTAGTCTGTCTGTGTAGGCCGAGGGGGTTACCCATAGGCCTCATTCAGAGGCCATAGCACAGCCTATTTGCTTGTGTTTGTCTACACCTGTTCTGCTGGCTGTGACTATTGCTGGGTATGTGAAGCTCCCTGACTGGCATATGTGAGTCAATTATCTAGCGGGTGTCCCAGTATTGAGGGTGGTGCTGCAGGGCTGCCTATGTCAGATGCACATAGTACACTCCCTACATATGGCTGCACACAGATAGTGTAATGTTTGGCATCCCTGAAAGGTGTTATTCCCTGGGTCCCTCCTGTGTCAGTGTATGTGCTATATGTTGCCTCTTTGCCAAAGCCAGGGAATACTGGGCATGCCTCCTTCTGCCTACTGGGGCAGGTTCCGGTTGTTCCTCCTCCTAGTCACTCTGTGCCTTTGCAGGGCTTGGCAATGGTGTTGGCTGTGTAGCCCTGCCCCATGCTGTTCCTGCCGCAGCTGTTTCCACAGGATCATATTGTGTAGCATGGCACACATGAGGAGAATTTGGGTACATGTAGCTGGTGAGTACTGCAAGGCTCACCGGATGTGTCCAGGCACTGGACCCGTGACTTGAGCATCCCAAACATATGCTCTACTATAATTTTGGTCTGTGCATGTGCCTCATTATGGAGCTCTTGTTCAGGTGTGTTTGCATTTCTGATGGGTGTCATCAGCCAAGGCTCCAGTGCATATTCAGCATCCCTCACTAGGTGACCATGAGGGATGTCCCCATTGGCAAATCTCTGGTACAGCTGTGTCAGATGCCAGATGTGGGAATCATGATAGCTTCCAGGGCAGCCAGCACACACATTCATTATTATGCCCTGGGCATCGCACATGACCTGGCAGTTGATGGAGGGTAAGCTTTTGTGGTTGATGTAGACCCTACCGCACTCACTGGGTGGTGCTTTGATGCATATGTACATGCAGTCTATAGCACCCACTACCTCAGGGTGTTCTGCTATTTGTTGGAACAGTTGCATATTACTGGCCAACGCCTCATGGATGCTGGGGAAATATACGTGCTCACCGACATGTGCTGACATGGCATCCAGGAACTAGTGGAGTACCCTGGATGCTGATGCCTGTGAGATCCCCATCATATCCCCAGTTGGCCTTTGGAAGGTGCTTGTAGCTAGTATTTTTAGGCCTACACATACCTTGGTATCCACTGGAATGGGTTCCCCTCTGTTAGTTCTGTGTGTGAGGCATGGCCGGCACAGCTCAACAGTCTGCTGTAGGAGGCCCCTGTCCACCCTGGAGCACTCCTCTATCTCCATCTCATGTAGCCCCTGATAAGTTACCCTGGGTCTGTACACTCTGCACCATCTGCTCACTGTGGATTGGTCAGCAGCATTCACATCCTCACCAGCCTCAGCCTCTTTCACAAGTTGTTGTATGATAGCTGTTGCAGCCCCTATCATTTTGCTGTTGTGTGGTTAAACGTTCCCCGCTTGTTTACACCGGTGGTGTTGAGTGTGGGAAAAACCAGTGTTTGCATAGTTTACAGTAGTATTCTGGGCTGAACTGGTCTGTTGCCTGTGTAATTGGCTGTGTCTGATACATTTCACCTGCCAGCTTTGATAGTTCTCCTTGATTACCTTCCTATGGCTGTTTTTCCTTCCTATTGCCTTCCTGTTTAAGCCCTAGGGCGCGCTGCGCAGAGTGCTCAAATGTGTACAGTGCTGCTATTTCCTGGTTTAACTTTATGTTTCTTCCTTTAAAACCTGGTGCGTGGCATGCACACCCGCTTAGGCAATGTAAAAAGTGCAAGGCAGATTCAGACACACCCCCTAGGTTACTGTGCTAAGCTAGGAGCAAATCCAAGCCACAGGGCTCCAATCTGTTTACAGTATGCCTGACACCCCCCCCCCCATGATGTCACCTAACTCCTAGGCTTGCACCAAGCTATTCCTACTCTTACACTGTTGGGATCTGACTAGCATGCTGGGAAAAACTGGGATTCACTATCATTCCCCTCATTTGCATAGGATTGCCTGCTAATGCATAGTTACATGTCCCGCACTGAGCCTCCCCCCATAGCAACCACTACTCACTGGTCATGTTGTCTTTTGCCTGCCATTGACTTGCATGGCAGAATAGTGATTTTAGTTAGAATGCTTATTTTAGGTCTGTTTTCGTATTTCCCACCGATCCCGTTTGTGCGCAGCTGCCCCTACGCTTAAACAGCCGAGATCGGCTAAAAAAAATAAAAGTTGATTTTTTTATTTATTTTTTTGCCTGTTTGCAATGCCAATGGCCTTATATTTGTCCATTGGCATGCTTACTAACTGATATGCAGCCTTTATTTGGAGCTGTCACAGCTCCATTTTGGAGTTTGTAGAAATGTACTTGGTTAATAACCGAGTATATTTCTGCAGATTGCACTAGTCCTGCATGGCCGGTTGCAAGCTTTCTGGATCCCAAAATCACCTCATTGGCATGGATTTCTCCTGCAAATGGGGTGATTTGCATACAGGGGATTTGTTCCTGCAGGACTAGTGCAGGAGCACTCGTGCACACCTCTGCAGGCTGTTCCTTGATCGCACATCTGTTCCTTGATCGCACAGCAGACATATTGCCTGCTAGAGCTTCTGCATTGATCTTGCACACTGTGCAAGGCATAGAGAATCCAGGGGAGTGTGTTGCTGCTGCACTGAAACTGGAAGATAATCCCCTGGATTCTGCAAGCCCTGCACGGCGGGCAGGATTAGTGCAGAAGCTCTAGCAGGCAGTATGTCTGCCGTGCGATCCAGGAATAACCTGTAGGGGCGTGCACGGGTGCTCTTGCACTAGTCCTGGACGGACTCAGCCCCTTATGCAAATTACCCCATTTGCAGGAGAAATCCATGCAAATGAGTTGAATTTGCAATCCATGAAGCTGGAAACCGGCCGTGCAGGACTAGTGTAATCTGTAGAAATGTACTCTACCAGTAATGGAGTACATTTCTGCAAATTACAAAACGGAGCCATGACAGCTCCAAATAAAGGGTGGATAACATGTATAATGCATGCCAGTGGCTAACTATAAGACTATCAGCATGAAAAACACTTCCAAATTAAAAAAAATCAACTTTTATTTTTTTTTAGCCAATCTCAGCTGTTTAAGCATAGGGCAGCAGCGCACAAACGGGATCGGGGAAAATAAGAAAAAAAACCTAAAATAAGCATTCTAACCAAAACCACTATTTTGCCATTATACTCAATGGCAGGCAGAAGACAACATGGCCAGTGAATAGTGGTTGCTAAGGGAGAGGCTCAGTGTGGAACAAGTAACTATGCATTAGCAGGCAATCCTATGCAAATGAGGAGAATGATAGTGAATCCCATATTTCCCCTGCATGCTAGTCAGCACCCAACAGTGTAAGAGCAGGAATAGCTTGGTGCAAGCCTCGGAGTTAGCTGACATCATTGGGGGTGGTCAGGCATATTGTAAGTGGATTGGAGCCCTGTGGCTTGGGTTTTCTCCTAGATTAGCACAGCTAAGCAAGGGGGTATGTCTGAAGCTGCCTAGCACTCTTTACATTGGCTAAGCAGGTGTGGACGCCACACACCAGGTTCTAAAGGAAAAAAAATCCAGGAAATAGCAACTCTGTGCACATTTGAGCACTGTGTTTGCGCGGCACACCCCCAGGCTTAAACAGGAAGGCTATGGGAAGGGAAAACAGCAATAGGAAGGTAATCTAGGAGAGCTAGCATTGCTGGCAGGTGAAATGTATCAGAATCAGCCAATTACACAGGCATCAGAGCAGCCCAGCCCAGAACACTACTATAAACTATGGAAACACCTTTCCCTCTGGTATTTCCCACACTCTACACCACCAGTGTATACAAGCGGGGAACTTTTAACAAAGAAAACAACAAAATGATAGGGACTGCAGCAGCTATCATACAACAACATGTGGAAGAGGCTGAGGCTGGTGAGGATGGGAATGCTGTCAACCACCCCACAGTGAGGAGACGGAGAAGAGTGTACAGACCCAGGGTAACCTACCAAGGGCTACATCAGCTGGAGATAGTGGAGTGCTATAGGAGGACAGGGACCTCCTACAGCAAATTGTTGAGCTGTGCTGGCCACGCCTGACACACTGAACTAATAGAGGGGAACCCATCTCAGTGGATGCCAAGGTATGTGTAGGCCTAAAAATACTAGCTACAGGTACCTCCCAAAGCCCAACAGGGGATATCATGGGGATCTCACAGGCATCAGCATTCAGAGTATCCCACCAGTTCTTGGATGCCATGTCAGCACATGCCAGTGACCACTTATATTTCTTCAACCCCCGTGAGGTGTTGGCCAGCAATATGCATCTCTTCCACCAAATAGCAGAATACCCTGAGGTAGTGGGTGCTATAGACTGCATGCACATACACATCAAAGCACCACGAGGTAGGGTCTGCATCAACCGCAAGGGCTTCCCCTCCATCAACTGCCAGGTCGTGTGCGATGTCCAGGGCATAATAATGAATGTGTGTGCTGGTTGCCCTGGAAGCTATCATGATTCCTACATCTGGCATCTGATGCCGTTGTACCAGAGATTTGCCAGTGGGAACATCCCTTACGGTCACCTAGTGGAGGATGCTGGTTACGCACTGGAGCCGTGGCTAATGACACCCATCAGAAATGTACACACACCCGAACAAGAATGCCATAATGAGGCACATGCACATACCAGACCTATAATAGAGCTTGTGTTTGGGATGCTGAAGTTACGGTACGGTGCCTGGACACATCCGGTGGAGCCTTGCAGTACTCACCAGCTACATGTACTGAGATTGTCATCGTATGTGTTATGCTACACAAAATGATCCTGTGGAAACAGCTGCAGCAGGAACAGCATGGTGCAGAGCCACACAGCCCCCCGCCAATGCCAAGGCCTGCACAGGCACAGAGTGACTCAGAGGAAGAACAACCTGAGCCTGCCTCATTAGGCAGATGGAGGCATGCCCAGTATGCCCTGGCCTTGGCAAAGAGGCAATGCATAACACATACACTGACACAGCAGGAACCTAGGGAATGACACCTCTCTCTGGCTCGCACATACAGTAAAAGGGATGCCAAACATGACACTACCTTTGCTCAACCATGTATAGGGAGTGTACTATGTGCATCCAACATAGGTCGCCCTCCAGCACCATCCTCAATACTGGCACACCCTCAAGTTAAGTCACTCAACCTACCAATTGCCGAATGCAGTAGAATGTGTCGTCACCTGTATCTGTGATATGGATGTGAGCATGCAAGGGAATCAGGCGGCTGAATGGTATGCCAGGAGATAGTAGACACCTATAGTGTCTGTAACAAATACTGGTGTCACCATAGTAGCCAGTACTACACAGGGCGACAAAACTCACTGCAGGAAATGTGCTGGGCCACATGTGTGTCCATATGACTCACACATACCAGCCAGGGAGGTTCACATACCCAACAACAGTCTCAGCCAGCAGGACAGATGTAGACAAACACAAGCAAAGGCTGTGCTATGGCCTCTGAATGATGCCTATGGGTAACCTCCCCTCCCAGGTGTACACAGACAGACAACAGCAGGTCAGGCAGTGGGATGTTAGTTCTGAAGGGTAGGAAGTCAGATACTAATATGTAGGTCAATCAATGCTAAGACCTGTAGTACACTGATATGCCTCTAGTCAGCATGATAGGTTAGAATACAGAATGAAATGGAGTACCTGACATACCAGTTCAGTCATAGCAAATGTGTACAGGTGTCAGGTGTTCCCCCCATCCTATGTAGAAATGAAGAAACAGTCAGGTATGCCCCCTAATCCTGTGTAGAAATGTAGTAACAGTCAGGTGTGCCCCCCAATCCTGTGTAGAAATGTCGAAACAGTCAGGTGTGCCCTCTCAGTCCTGTCTAGAAATGTAGTAACAGTCAGGTGTGCCCCCCAATCCTGTGTAGAAATGTAGAAACAGTTAGGTGTTTCCTCCCACAATCCTATGAAGAAATGTAGTAACAGTCAGGTGTGCCCCCCCACTCCTATGTAGACATGTAGAAACAGTTAGGTGAGCCCCTTCCCCCAATCCAGTGTAGAAATGTAGTAACAGTCAGGTATGCCTCCTCACAACCACTGTGTATAAATGTAGAAACAGACAGGTGTGCCCCCTCCCCAATCCTGTGTTGAAATGTAGTAAAGGTCAGGTGTACCCCCTCCCCCAATCCTTTTTAGGAATGTAGAAACAGTCAGGTGTGCTTCCCCCAACCCAACATAGAAATGTAGTAAGAGTCAGGTGTGCCCCCCAAACCTATTTAGAAATGTTGTCATGGTCTGGTGTGCCCCACCAATCTGATGTACACACGTTGCAACAGTCAGGTGTGCCCCCCACAACCCTATGTAGAAATGTAGTAACATGTATGTGTAGGTATAATAAGAGTGGCGCACAGATGCCCAGAGGTGGCCAAGGTAGCAGGATAGGTTGTAGTATTTGCACAATATGCAGGTATGTGTGTGTTAGGTTGGTGTGTGTTTCATATTGTGTGAGAGTGGTCAGTATGTATGCATGTTGAGGTGAGACCTGGTGGCCATTACCCATTACTGCTGATGACAGGGATAAGTCCTCACAACTGCAGTGCCAAAGACAATTTCCACCGCTATATCACATGCTAGCAGTAAGCTACTGTAAATGTATGGTGGTAATATGTGCCACCATCTGAAAGACTGACATGGCATGGTTATTGGGCTAGATATACAAGCAGTACACAGGGGAAAGTACCTCAGACATACAGTATATATTGTGTCACTGTGAAATGGAGACACCCTTGGAATTGTACATACAGGTATGCATCACATTATCTGGTCCTGTAGTAGGGGATACCGGTAATGTCTGCCCAAACACGTGCAGATCACAAAGAAGGTAGGACTGATGTATTGGGAAACAGCGGATGTACCTGCACATGCCAGCATAACTGGAATGCCTCATGCATATCTGTGTGTCAGATGTAAGTAGTGTCCATAGCACACATGCACCCAGCTCATTCAAACATCACCCACAGGTACCTCTCTAGTTGTATCCCTGCTGTGGGGAATGGGTACAACATGACCCCACCTATATATGGCAATAGCAAAAGAATGCAGCATGTAGTGCAGTTGTCCCATGCAGGTGTGTCACTAGCCGTAGGTAGCACTCTGCCAACATCCACACCACCTGATCAAAACCGATAGAAGGTATTGTCATGAACACCTAGCACACCTACCCTGTCACAACAGGGGAATATACTGTATGGCGGTCTGAGACTGTAGGACTGACAGACTGCAATGGCCTGCACATCTGGCCCGCAGCAACACCTAATGGCCCATAGGCCTCTGCCAAAGGCCTGTGTCTCACACGTACTGCCAATGCATGTTATGTCATTGACACCCAAATAACATAACACAGTCCACATAAGCCATATGCAAGGCAATGTGGACAAACCATGGTAACATTTCCACCATGTCCCACTGCATGAACTGTGGACCAACACCAACACACAGCTGTGATGGGGTGATAATCTTAGGGAAAGTATCAGAGAATGTATGCATAATGTTTGGAAGAGGATAGAATAACAGAGGGGGGTGGGAGCATGGGCAGCATGGAATGTGCAAGGTCCAACACAAAGCTGTGTGCACACACTATGCCTGGCTGCAAGCACATAAATGGGTGGCTACATACCTGCCCGTACACCACGATAGGGGTAATGTCCTGACTTGTGGCCCCTGCCTCTGGGTAACCTGTGCGAATCTGTACAGCAGTGAGGTATTGCTACAGCAAGATAAGGCCATACTGTCATGTTGATGGATGTACAAGTATGGGATCCTCTGCCAGCACTGTACCAAGGTGCTAAACCGGATACACAGACCCAGCAGCAAGTGTCTGCAGCTCCCACTCCAGAATGGCATAACTTACCATGAATATGTAGGCATCTGCCCACAATACTGGAGACAGCTGCAGACAACTTTGTCCCCCAAGACATCACTGTGAACAAGAATGTCCACCTGACAGTACATGAGGACAGAAAACAGTACCATGCAGCTGAAGCAGCACAGACACAATCACCTACAGTGCACACTATCCCCTGCACAGTTTGTCCCCATATTGCCAAATGATCAATGGATACCCTACAGAAACAGTGTGCTACCTGTAGATGTAAAACACAAAGGTCTGCACTGCAGTACAAACTACCTGGAATCAATCCACGCATTCAGTACAGAAGGGCATACTGGGCATGCTCACACACTAAAACAAATGAAGTCCATATCTGCAAACAACAGTGGACCATACATATCTGGCAGTTGCAGAAGTTAGTGCATACACTCCTCAGTATGCACCAGTCATGCTTTGCACACACAGTGGCTAGGAATACAGACATATATCCAAAGACAACACACTATAATAAGCCAAAATGACATGTACATAGATGTGTGGAAGACAGTGACTGTGACAAGGAGCCATCCATTATGAGGCCTGTCCCACCCAGCACACAGCCAAATAGCTATAACCACATGAGATGTAAATGTCACTCACTGTAGACATTAGCCACCGGTTTTCATCAGCATTACAGACCATGTGGTGCAAGTGTTAGCTGTGCAACATGACTGTACAAGGAAGTATTCATCTAGCAGCTGTATACATGTACCTGTGGAATATAACCCTGTGTGTGCCCGCATGTGGTGTGTCAACCTCTAGATGAATGAGTTATGGCTCAGGCACACACACACTGCCCTCCCCATAACCCTACTATGACAAGCTTGCTGATGTCATCCACTTTGAAATACACCTTTGGGAAAGGTGTAGCACAGCAATCTATGTGGCATGTCCTGTAACTGCATACTGCTATAGTGTGATAAACTACTTAGGTGGGAGTTCTAATCCCAGAGATAGCAACTGTGTATGTATCTCTGTCTGTGTAGAGATCAATGCTTTTTAGGCTAGTCACACTCACTGCAATTCAAATGCCCTACTTTGTCAAGGCTGCTGATGTCATTCACTGTGAAATACACCTTTGGGAAAGGTGCACCACAGTAATGTCTGTGGCATGTCCTATAACTGTGTACTGCTGTAGTGTGATAAACTAGTTAGGTAGGGGTTCGAATCCCAGCATAGGCAACTGTGTGTGTGTGTCCCTGTCTGTGTAGAGAGCAATGCTTTTTAGGCTAGTCACACTCACTACAATTTAAATGCCCTACATTGGCAAGGTTGCTGATGTCATTCACTGTGAAATACACCTTTCGGAAAGATGCAGCCCAGTAATCTCTGTGGTATGTCCTATAACTGTGTACTGCTATAGTGTGATAAACTCATTAGGTAGGAATTCTAATCTCAGACATGGAAACTGTGTGTGTGTGTCTCTGTCGGTGCAGAGAGTAATGCTTTTTAGGCTACTCACACTCACTACAAATCAAATGTCCTACTTTGGCAAGCCTGCTGATGTCATTCAATGTGAAATACACCTTTGGGGAAGGAGTACTTCAGTAATTTGTGTGGCATTTCTTAGAACAGTGTAATGCTGTAGTGTGATATAGAACTCTAGTTGGGGTTCTATTCCCACACATGACTTGTGCGTCTGTGTAGGAAGAAATGCCTTTTTAGGCTAGTCACACTCACTACAATTTAAATGCCCTACTTTGGCAATCCTGCTGATGACATTCACTGTGAAATATACCTTCGGGGAAGGAGTACTCCAGCAATCTCTGTGGCGTGCCCTATAACAGCAACATTCTGTAGTGTGATATAGGACTCTGGTAGAGGTTCTATTCCCACACATGGCAGTTTTGGATTTATTTGTGTGTGTTTCTATGTCCTTGTAGGGAGCAATGCTTTTTAGGCTAGTCACACTCACTACAATTCAAATGCCCTAATTTGGCAATCCTACTGATGTCATTCACTGTGAAATACAACTTTGGGGAAAGAGTACTCCAGTAAACTACGTGGCATGTCCTTTAACTGCATAGTGCTGTAGTGTAGTAAACTAGTTAGGTAGGAGTTCTAATCCCAGACATGGCAGGTGTGTGTGTGTGTCTTTCTTTGCCATTTGTATTCTGTGTGGAGGTGACTGTGAGTGCGTAACAACTGGATTATTGTGGAGTGGGTTTTTCAAATTTTGTATATGGTGACCCTAGTATATGTCACAATGTCCACCGTACAGGGATAATAGATGTGAAATAGCCGAGAGGCTGGGGTGCAAATCCATACCCCTACATGTGACATCAAGGCCAGGTGAACAAAGTTAGCAACCCATGTATTACCCAGCGAGCACTCTCAACCCATGTCTCATACACACACACACAATTGCCTAGACAACTGCTATGTTGGCAGTACCCTGCATATTGCCCACTGATAGTAACCATGGTGTGATTGCAGTGGGCTACAGAAGGCATGGCACCCCGTCCATCAGTCCAATAGGCACATACATGCAGACAGTGCACCTTCCCTATGTTCCCCACTGGACACCTGCAACAACTGTGGTGCCATTAAATGTGACCCACAAAGGACATACCATGCCTGAAACACATGCCCTGTATAGACAGATGCCACTGACACCAGGGAGTACCTGTATCATGCTATCAATGTACGTGCAGGGTCAACCTGCTGTCCATTAACAGTTCCCACCACATGTGGCCAGGACTGGCACATCTGATGATAACAATCTGTATACACAACATGGGCCAGACACCCCAGGTACAGTTCCACATGTCAGTGTATATGCATGTGGGAGGTGTGCACATCCCAGACACTGTCCATGTCATGGACTAAGGAACACATACATGACAAGCAATACACAGCAATGGCCAAACACAGTAGTTACCCAGGTGACTGGATGGTGAATACAATACCCACCTGTGTGGGCAAATCCAGTCACTACACCCCTGAGCCACACTGAAGACCATTGTCATGTGGCCTGATGCCAAGGTATACCCATCACCTAGCCTTGTATAGCCATCTGGCACAGTCGACCACTACATACCCGTGAAGCAATGCACCCATGCATGTCAGTACTGGCACCCTGTGTCTGTGTGTTTGTGGTGTATGATGCCTATGACCACATTCACATTCACTGCAACCTCCATTGGCATACTGAAGCATGCTGTTTGATGTCAGACACCTCCACATACCCTGTTCCTATATAACCTCCATATACCTTCTGTGGTGCATGTGATACCTGCACAGTACTGTGTTGTGGCAATCTAACTAGTGATGAGTTGTATTCCTGACCCTGCCAAGTGTGTCAGTGTGAGTGGGTCCCTGTGAGAGTGTGGCTGTGTTGATGCTGACACCTGTTCATGCAGACAGGCATGTGTACTACACCTACCGTATAGCTACCATATCACTGTTGCAGATGTCACTCACCATCACATATACGTTTGGAGGGCTCCTCAACATGTAAACTATGTGGTGCATCCAATAACTGCATAGACATGTGATAACAATACATAGTCAGGGGATTGATACCCTGTACTGGTAGGTGTGTGACAGAAACATGCTTAGGTTTTACTATCCCACCCTTCCCTGATTTATCTTTGCCTCTGTCTGCCTCTCTCACCCCCTCTCTGGTGGATGTGGAGACTTACACCTGCTTTGCTTAGGCAGCAGCATGTGTATTGTACATGATGCTCATGATCAGCTGATGGCTTCTGCACAGATTGCAGCCCTCCACTAGCTGATTGCATGTGGAACAGCTGTGGTAACATTCCCATAACCAATTGCATGGAAACACACTCCAATCTCCAGGAACATCATGTTGGTGTTGGGCCTTTTCATTCACTGTGAGCAGGAACTAGATCTGTTGTTTGGCAAACAGCATCACAGATAGACTGTGGATTTACATCTAGCAACATACACTGTGGAAACAGGCCAACACACAGGAGAGGGATATGCCTGACTTGACTGCAGACTGTAAGTGCTGCTTTACTGCATTTGGAGTAATGTTGGTTTAACAGGGTGTGTGTGGATATGGCTGTCCTACATGTTTTAATACCTGTCATGTCAGTGCTACGTTTATGTGAAAACCCCCATCTGTAGGGTCATCTGCAGACTGGGCAGTGTGTGGTGCCTTTTATTTCTTGTGTTACCCATAGTGCACCTATCTGTGAACTGCAGAAGGTAGTGTGAGGATTGCAGTCAGTAGATGGTGATAGCCATGAGAGTTACTGACTTCATATCCCTCATAGGACATATGTTGCAGCAAACCCTGTTACAACAGTTAATGTATGAGGTTATCACAGCAACATGTCAATATTGGCCCTGTGTTTGTGCCTCCAGCCACAACTCTGTCAACCTTTGTACATATTTCATGCAGTAAGAGGTGCATATGTGCTGTACACCATATTTATTGACATCATATCTGATAACAAGCCAGTGAAATATCAGACTGCTACACCTGTTATGTATAGTAGGGGTTATATTTGATGACATAACCTGGACATTCTGTGGTTGTGTGTACAGTACTGAGGTCTGTGTACTTATGGTGATTGTCAACAGTGTGTGTATTGTGAACATGTACCTTGGCCTATGTACAGACTGTGGTAGATATCATTGTTCTTGGTCCTGTTCTATCTGATGTTGCATGCTGCTCCACTGTATGTTACCCTATTGGCTTACATGTTTGTAGGGCCAAACACACACATGTCCCATACCACAGATAGGCATCCAACCACACTGTGTAGCAGCCCAGTATATGTAGGGTTAGTGTGTGAATGGCACATATGAGAATGGTGTTGATCAGATAGTCCATATTCTGTAATATTATGCTAGCTTACCATATGTGGCTGTGGCTGTATTCACATTGGTTGTGGTTATGCACTTTCACACATGTGTCTGTTACTCTGTGCTGTGACATGCCTGTAGAGCCTGCTATATATGCAGGTACATGTGTATTCCCCCATAGGAAATGTAGGTCAGTGTCGAGCCAGTCTGCCTGTAGCCTGCACAGTGCTTTGTTACATGCCTAGCAGCTTAGTGTACTTACCCAGTGAGATGTCATGTCCAGATATTTGCCAGATGTACTGCTGCTGGGCCACCATAACAGTCATGTATGTCAGACAAAGCGGTGGGATGCTGTACTGACATATGTCACTAACTAGTGGGTAGTATGTGGCCATGGCACCTCTGTACCAGTGGCTATTATGTGTCAGGCAGACAGGGGCGTGTGAATGAATAACCTATGGGGGAAAATGTATACCAGTATTTAAGTGATATACCCATTTACATGGCTGTTAACATCCACATTGTCAGGCTTAGTCCACGTGTCTTGCACTAAGGGGTTCTGTGTATACCTCTGGACTATCCAAAGTGTGTCTGACTCTGGTTTGTCAGAGGCCGAGGGTGGGCCATACATTTGACACCATGTGTGTGGGTGAGGGGTGTATTGCGGTGAGCTGGGGGTGGTGCTGTGGTGTGTGTAGATATGGGGTTGCCTTAGGTGTGTTTGTATAGTGTGTGGGTATGCATGCACACAGTTCTGCCATGTGGCTGCCCTACACAGGTGTTTATGGACAGCTGCAGACCATACCTGGCAGGGTGCACAGTTCACTGCCTCCAGCCATGGACAAGTGGACTTTGCCTGCCAGGGGTTCCATGGGCACATCCAGGTACAGGCCTCGATGTGCTACTCTCACCTGCTGATGATAAATGTCCACTGATACCAGGCCCTTCCTGGGACTGGCCAGGACCACATGCATGTGGCCTGATGTGGTGTGGACAGCACTCCCCCCTCACTGCCAAGGCTAGTACTGCCACTGCAGGAGCCTCTTGGTGTCCTAGCACTTCCACGTTGACTGCCAGCTGTTGGTGTTGCAGGCCTATGTCCATGCGGTCGTCACTGCACCCCACCACACATTCAAGCATGGACACACCAGGGCCGATGAGGGCCATCATCTCACCATGCCATCTATCCATGAGCTTGGTATAAGCATGGATGGCACCAGACAGTTCACGGATGTTGTCACTTACAGATGTGAGAGCAGCCCTCTGTAGCCTCAGGCCCTGTTTGGTGTAACGTTCCATACGTGCCTGCATCACCATGACAGCTTGAAACATGCGCCTGCTGGTACCAGCTATGTCGCCTCTGCCAGGAGCATGATGTCCAGTGGCCCTACCATGAGCACCCTGGGACATCTGCCTATGTTGTGCCCTGCCAGACATCCAGCTATGCCTGCTATGACCAGACACAGTAGGCATGGTTAACACACTTTCCTGTGCACTGCCACCAAATGCCAGCTGTCCCTCCACTATAGCCACTAGTAATGGGGTATGTATAAGCACTGAAACTGTGTGCAGGGTTGGGGTGGCTAAAAGGGGGATGTTAAATGATGGTGCAGTGTCAACCCCTGACAACCCCACCTGTGCCTCAACAGTACTATCATCATCTTTGGTGTCTTTATGGACACCAACATCAGATTGCATGCAGGAGGGTCCCTGACCCACCTCGCCACCTGTGGGGGAAAACAATAAATGCCCTTTAAAACCTGTACAGCATTGCCTAGCAGTACACACACATACACACACCTCCGTAATAACTACCTGTCTGTGACTTT
The DNA here is from genome assembly GCF_019279795.1 of Protopterus annectens. Taxonomy (NCBI): domain Eukaryota; kingdom Metazoa; phylum Chordata; order Ceratodontiformes; family Protopteridae; genus Protopterus; species Protopterus annectens. The sequence continues at coordinate 169,214,926 of NC_056725.1, forward strand.
ACAGTCCCATGCATATGTCTATGTGTTCCCCATTCTGCATCACACTTGTTAACATACACACATTGATACCACTCATTAACATATCAGTCCTCTAAATGCCTACACAAGCAGTCACAACACAATACCTGTTACTACAGTACCTGCCTCACCTGTGTGTAGTGGTTTTAGATGGCCTCACTGCTGTCATTCGGTGTTCACCCTGTGTATGTCCAGACATCATGAGCATGGCCCCTATATGTGTGGGCTACTATGTTCTATCCAAAATATCATGCACTGGTGTGTCATGTGTATGTAATGCTCAGTGCATACCAGATATGCTGCTGAATCAGCTGATCATGTGACAACTGTAATACATGGATACACTCCCTGATGTTGACTAGTACTTCCCCAATGCATCTGTAGTGCTGTATACGTGGGTTGTAGGTGACCTCTCTGCTGAATGTGATATTAAGGGTGTACCTGGTGTCTACCTTCCCTCTCGATGCCTGTTCCATGCTACCGACCATAGTATATTATCAGCTGTCATGTGATTACACACATGACAAGTATTCCTGGTGTGTAATGAGGCAGTCCATGTACATGTACTGCATGATCCCAGAGGGAGGTACTGCTGTATGAACACCCCACAATTACACATGTGCATACATGGCCACCCACACAAACACACAAATATGCACACAAGCATCCTACATGCATCAACCTCCCTCCACTTCACCAGATTGACCCTACAGACAAACTAACTACCCACCAGGATGCACACACAAACACACACACACACACACACACACACACACACACACACACACACACACATACAGGTGAGGTTGCACAATGATAGTACACACAGTCCTTCTATTACCCCTCTGTCAACATGCATAACATATGGTACCCAACAGCATGCAGTGCAGCTATAGTCAATCCATGCAAACAACAGTATACATGTGTGTGATGCATGTGCTGTGTCACTAGGTGAAGCCCCTTCCCCTGGATACCACTGCACCCATGAACATGGTATTGCTGTGCACCTGTTCTGCACCCTGCCATGTACTGTGCACCACACCTCACAAGTGTACAGCCCATTGCTGAATGTATACTACTGTGTTGGTTATGTCAGCTTTAATGCTCACAGCCCCTATGTTTTCCAGAAACACATACCTGGGATGATATGTGGACAGATGTCATTTATGAACGCCTAATGTCTGATTCACAGCTGTCAACATCAGTGGACCATGTATGACCAATCCAATACTCTTACACTGATAATCATCAGAGCATACCATGGCTATGGGGGTGTACATACCCTTATTGATATGACACACCCATCCTTGATCTCCCATGGGACCACGTCACTGCATATCTTAACAGTACATGAGCCCGATATGTGACATATGTCCTGAACTTTCGCATGCAGTGTCTATGGACTGTGTTAGGTCTGTGGATGCTGACCACGATGCATACATACCATGTGGGCATATGTGTGCACACACTTATCATGACGGTTTGTCACATCTCTTGTTGTGTGTACTACAACAGTCACTACTCCTGGCAGGGGTATACCAGAGAGGGCCATCTGCATTTGCCAGTGTATGTTCAGTCTGCCCTACACATGTACCCCTAGTCTGCATGATTGCAAGTTCTACTCATGTACAAATCCCTTGGTGTTCACACACTGCCATCACTATTGCTGCAGGGGTAGAGTTACGACTGCCACAGGTCCTGAACTTGACTATGTGCAGATACAGCCATTCTTAGCATCCTTAGGATCCCTGCTGCAGTGCACTGGTGTGTCATGCTGACAACCCTCCCCCCTCCTTCAGCCTTTTTGCAGATGCATGACAAGTAAGCCTTACACATGTGTGTCACTTTGCAGCATCCCATACACTGAACACCACATGTTAAAGCCTAGTCCCAGCTGATAATGTGGACCACTGTAATGCCTTATGCCAAAAGGTATCTCTGCAGCAGTTGCCATTGTCCTACAGGTATATACACTGGTATTGCACTGTATATGGGTGTTGTTCCAAACATGTCCCTACTGTGGGCCATATCGCCCACCATTATGTTACTCCCTGTGGACACATTCCACAATGACAGGATGTTAGTTATCATGTAGGTGTCTGACATACCCTTCCAATACCCCATCATGGTCACTCCTGTGATGCCCTGCATTTCACAGCAATGATACATGCACTTGTACAACATGCATTCTGTGTAGGTGTGTTAGATGTATGCATGGAACATACCACAACCATTACATGCCTGGTGTATTGGCAAGCATCTACATAAACCATACTCACCAGCTACAGGTTGCTGCCTTGGTGGTATCCCGAAGGGACCTACATAAGAGGGTGTGAGATGCAAAGTCAGTGGACACAACTGTGGCAGTGCTACAGGGTAGGTGCAGGATTACAATACATCAACAGTACATTTCCACAATACTACCACATATGGACATCTGTTTATCACTACCATGCAGCAACAAAATATATCTATGACATGTCAGATATGTATGATCTACCTGTACCGATGCGGATGTATACGCAACAGTGGTCTACGGATGTGCCCTGTGGCCTTACCTGCATGCTCCTCAGCCAGTGTGTGAGTGGCACCCACCTCCACAAAGGTGTCTGGTGGTTGGTGGCTGGCCAAACGGGCAGGTACCACGAGGCTGGCCAGGAGCTCCTCCACACGTGTCAGGGGCATGGATGTCATGGCCCCTGCCTGTGGTGAGGTGATCCCCCCAGACTGCAGCAGCACACCAACGGGCATAGCAAAGCAGATCAGAACAATGATGCTGTACCTGCTCATAACTAAGGTTGTGCAGTCCGACATCATTGACCCTGTGGACTAGGTCGGTCCACAGGGCGGTCCGCTCCTGCTGATCATGGGCAGCCTGGCCAAACAAAGTTGCATAGTGATGAATAATTCCATCCGGCAGGATGTCATTTTCCGCTGCTGTGTAGGCTGTCAGCCTTGCATGAGCCATTGTGCCTGAAAGACATAAAGACGGACACAAGTGTGAGCAAGTCATGCAGCAAGGTTAACACAGTTCTTAATACACATCGCTGTCACCCGCCCCACCATATCAGTGACAACAAACCGTACACACAACTCAATAGGCATGGCTACAGCATACCTACCAGTGGGGCAGATACTGTACTGTACCACGCTTTGTGCAATGTGTTTGTAGCCATGTTCCCTGTGTGGACACTATCATTGCTGGCCTCTTACAGACTATTCACCTGCATGCCATTGTCAGGGCCACAATGGTTCCATATATGCCTGTGGTTTGCTTGCTATCTATGTGTGCTGCACATCTGACATACTGTGTTATTGCAGTTATCTATGCATGCTGTTGGACATGTTCTGGGATTGCATAGACTATTACTACCAACATATGTTCTATAACAGTGACACAATAGCATGTATATGTACTATTGGCAGAAGAACCACCTCTCCAAACTCATCTGCCCATGTTACCCGGCCACATCACATGTGTATCCCACCCTGGGGCCTCCTCATGTACTGGTCCAGCAATACCATCAGGTGGAACCAACCCAGGGGATTTTTCCCCCCCTGGGGGCACACACAGACATGTTTCTGTCCACTGAGGTCAGGTCCAAGGTCTATACCATAACAGGCTCCATAGACACGTGTGATGTGCTACATCACTCTGATGTACCCCGTACACATTCACAGGGCCAACATGCTTCTCCTGCTCAAGCTCCAGGCCAGGCACCTTCAGGATGTGGACTGCTGTTGTGAGTAGCAGTGGGTAGGAGGCATGTTCCCATTGTGTCCATATTGGGGCCCATGGGGCATCCACATCACAGACCACACACACCATCCAGGGTTTTTACCCAACACTTGTGTCACATACCACACCTGTAGGCTGTCCTCTATATCTACCAACCCTGGCCACCTCCACAACTATACCTGCCATACTTTCCCATATTCCCATTCCATACTTCACAGACAATGGCAGTGTGGTCCCAACAAGGGGTTCAGATGTGACATGCCCATTCATGTTGCACACACTGACAGCTGTAGATATCTGTGTGCATTGCTATGTATGCTGTTTCCTCACACATAGCATGCAGCACTGCGGTAGTAATATAGGGGACATGTATTTACATACATATATGTTTGTGTGTGTGTTTGTATTTATGTAGACATGCATATAGGTATATAGCTATATATATGTAGATATATGTGATGTACATATGTGCTCATATATATGTCCACTACACATGGGTATCTGTATATTTGTGGACATACATACATACATATATATATATATATATATATATATATATATATATATATATATATACATACACACACACATATGCAAACTTATATGTGGGGTGCATTCAGACATCAGGTCCACAATCTTACAACACCTTTCTACACAGCTGCACTGTTCTGCTTTGCTACAACACAGACAGGTGCCACATATGGACACAGCCTGACATTAGGAGTGTATATGTAGGGCCAGATTTCAGGTAACCCTATTACACACCTATGGCATTCCTGCATGCTACAACACAGATTAACCGGAGTATCCTGCAAGGGGTGGGCTGTGGATCCTACATGTCCATCATACTGGCATTACTTCCACCACCAGCTATTGGCCATGTAATATACATACTTCCCATTACACAACACACACTATGATGGCTTACATCTTATCAGTCAGTGCTGCTCTGCATGGTTGATGGGTATGGCCCAATATCCACAGGGACGAACTCTATTGTCCTTAGCAGTTGTTCAGCTGAACATCATTACAACAACACCTGAAGGCACATATTAATCATTCCACTTCATTAATCCCATTATTATGAACCAAGTACTATGGTCACTTACATACATATATACTTCACATACCTGTTATGGGAATGCAGACTCTTCTGGATGTTTTTTTTGTTTGTTTTTGTTCTGTGCCTTATACGCACACTCTCTCTATCACTCTGTCTCTCACTCACTCTCTCTCCAGTAAATGGAATGAGCTGCTTTGCATATATTGCAGCATGGAATTTGTAGGTGATGCACATGATCAGGTGGTGGCTTCTGCACCAATCAATGTCCTCCACTTGCTACCTGCATGCAGCACGCTGTGTAGTACTTCCAATTACCAACGTCATGGCAACCAGCTACTATAAATCCCTACATCGGGTGGGTGTGGTCCCTTTACCTTTCTTGTATGATGGACATCCTTCCTGTGTGTGGGCATCAGTGTTACAGACAGCAGGTAGCAATACCTCTTACAGGAGAACCTACACACTCAGGCCAGCTACATATTTGTAGGACATTCCAGAACTACAGACAGAGTGTGAGTAGTGTTGTTGTATGCATTGTATAGCACTGGTGTTACAGGGTTTGTGTGCACATGCTAGTTTAACTTGGAATGCAGTCTGTCTGCATAGATCTCAACTGTGGGCCTATCCTCTTAATGGCCAGAGGTGTGCCTATTATGTTTTGCCTGTCCACCACACAGGTCTTGTGTCAGATATATCACTGGCAGTGTGTGTGTTGAGTGCTATCAGTGCATGGCTACATCCATTTCTGTTTCTAACTTCATATTCCTGACTAAGGCTATGTTGCAGACCATCATCCTGTAACACAAATGACTTGCTTAGTGTATGACAACAGTTTTACACATATGGGCCTATGTTCCAGCCTCTGTCCTCCACCTACATACTAGGCTTTGCACATATGACATGCTATCAGGGGTTATGTAGTGGGCTGTGAGTATGTCATGCTGCCATTCCTGCCATCAGTCCACTGCTGTTGTGTCCCCCACACATACTGTGGGGTTGGGTCCATATATGTGTGGGCGTCACCTACACAATACATGTGTGCCCTTATGCACTCCAGAGGCCAGTGTATGTAACAGTGGTATATGGCCCTGTATTATTGAGTCTAGAGAAGATGCACCATAACTAACCTAGGTTGTTACAACATGTGGGGGGTATCAGGGATAAGCTGTCTTAAGGTATCTGGATGTACATTACCATACAATCCAGCTTGGATAAATGCAGGCCTCCTGCCTCCTGCCATACAGACTGTTCTGTTTGTCAGTGTGATTATGATGATGATGTCAGTTATGCCTTTTTATGTAACAGATACATCCCATTGTGTCAACTGAGGTCTTTACCCCCTAGGGATTGCGTGCAGAGTGTAGATAGAGGCTGCTGGACTATATATCTGCATTATTTACTGTTGATTGTTTGGTATCCTGTGGCCCAGTCTGTCTTTACTATTGCACTACTTGAAGGCCTCGGCCTGGACAACAACATATGTAAACCTTTCCAGACTACTGTATTAGTATAACTGTTTCACTGTTGCATTACTCTGTTTATATGGATGTCAGTGTCTAAACAGCTATATGACATGACATATACAACAGTAATAGTACATAGATAAAGCTTTCCCATGCATGCAAACCTGTGTGTGGTATTATATCCTTTGACCTCTCTATGGGTATGGGATCTGAAACAGCTGGTAGTGTATTGCAGGGAAGACGTGTTTGGCTGGGGGGGATACCCATTCATACAAGACATATGTTGTTTGAGGCCTCTCAACCCCATTAACGGTGCATGTGGACATATATGTTTTTGTTATGTTCCCATTTTTATCTACAGATGTATGTCTGTATGTATGTATATATATATATATATATATATATATATATATATATATATATATATATGTATGTATACATATATATATATATATATATATATATATATATATATATATATATATATTGCTGTATATATAGTGACATATAGATGTAGACATATATATCTATAGAAGTATACATATGTATGTATGTATCGAGTACAATAACCCAACAAGTTCTCCGGTGGAGATAGGGCGTGCACTACCGAAGTAGTGGAACCTGCCAATCTCTCCCACAGGCAATACGTAGATATCGCAATGAAAAACAAGCTGAAGCAATGCAATAGTCCTTCTAGCTGAAATAGATGAAATAGCTGCTATTATTGTGCATAATATTTACGAAATCACATGTATATTACCCACTTGAAAATAGGGTCAGCTTATTCAATATGGGTAGTCTATTTGTATATGTCATATAGGATTTTTTGATACATATGTATATACATATAAGTATTGGATAAGTTGTATTATAGGGAGTACATGTATTTCTATATAAAATATTTAAGTATATATATAATATATTTTGTATTTTTAGTGTTGGCACATATGTTAGAAAATATTTGCATTTATATGTGACATAACACTATACACATAGATCATGCCATAGGACTGTTTACATATTTATATTTATATTTATATTTACATATATATATATATTTTTTGATTGGTTCAAGGTAGTTTTAGTGGTTAAGTAGAATTTATATATGGAACTGATTCATTTTATACTAGTTTCATATATTATATATATAAGGTTCATGTGTTTTTAAATGAATGACCCTTAAGGTTTAAATTGATAGATTGAATAATTGACGTGTTGATTAGTGTACGGTATATAAGATGTGTGTATTTTGCATTTTATGTTATCTGATGAAGTCCGGGTCGCGGACGAAACCTAGGTAATATCTGAAATAAACAAATATATGGTGTGAACGGCACAGAGTATTTTGTTGCAGCTATTTCATCTATTTCAGCTAGAAGGACTATTGCATTGCTTCAGCTTGTTTTTCATTGCGATATCTACGTATTGCCTGTGGGAGAGATTGGCAGGTTCCACTACTTCGGTAGTGCATGCCCTATCTCCACCGGAGAACTTGTTGGGTTATTGTACTCGATACATTACTAGTTTGCGGCTGTTCCGTATGGAGCTGGAGGGAGGCACCGCTGATGTGATGGATCTTCTCAGGCAAGTTAAGGATCAGTTAAAGGAGCATTCCGTGCTGATCAATAAGTTGATGTCCGATGAGAGAATACAACATGAAACAGCTATGGGTAGCTTGGGGTTGCCTCTCACACAACCAACCCCGAATTTGGATAATTTCCACAGTGGCAGACAGGAGGTTTTAGTCAATACTACCTCCGCAGCCAACAACGGCCAACGTGTTTTGTACAATTGCGAGGGATGGAAGACTCATAAATATTCATTTAGTAATGACTTAACCACTACTAACAACAGGGATGTGCATAGTCATAAACCCATGAGAGAAATGCTTAGAGACTTTGAGCGAAAGTTATTTAAACTTAAGCGAACACAAATGGAAAATGCATATTTAAGGAGGAACATAGAACTAGGGATGGTTCCTTAGGGGTTAAGACTTTGGAGATACCCCAATGGTTGTGATTCGCAGCAAGATATGCTTAAGGATTTACATGAACTTTTCAACAAAACAGGCTTGGAACTCATGGAAATTATGATTAAATACAATTCCAAAAAAATCGATAATTTGTTGAGTGAACTGGAGTCTCTCAATCAGAGTATAAGCCAGGACTTAATATTTGAGCAAATTTATACAGATTATGTCAACATAATTAAAGATATTGATCGTAGTTGTGACAATATTTATTTGAAAAAGAACAAAAAAATTCAGAGGGATAAAAAAATCTATCAGTTGGGGCACGTATATCCAAAATCTAAAAGAACTGAAGGTAACCATGGCAATGGTTCAACGCATCAGAGGAGTGGTAATCTCGATGAGCTGGATGACTTCACTTCCTGTGACGACCAAGGAGGGTTAGCACGGGAACATTCGGAGGAAGATGACGGGGAGGATGTGGTGAGACGCTCAGAGAGAATTAGAAATCAACATACATCTCATGACGAAGAAGATTTGGGTTACAGTGGTGTACGATCGAAAAGAGATGGTAATTATACCAAACCCCAACAGTTTCAAAAAAATGCCTGGAGGGCGCGCAAGTAGCCGATGGCGTCCTGGAACCAATTGAGGCAGAACCGTATCGCGATACGGAAACTGTAAGTAGTGTTTGTTATAATGAACATGCACATGTCACACCATCATTTACAACATCTAATTATATTATATATGATGAAGGAATGACTGTTATGCAATCAAGCATGACTAGTACCCATATTTGTGCATCGGGCGAAAGAACATTGGGTGACCATCATGCGGACAATAAGACGACTGGCTTGGGTTTATTTGATAAAGGGGAACATAACTCTGATGGCAACAGAGACAGTGACAATCTTTTTAAGAAACTGGATGTGTATAACACCATTGACCAATGTTTGTGGGACATGTCTATTTATGATATTCCTTCTGAAGAAGGCCTTCATTTTAATGTTTATACTGATGCAGCATCAACGAATGTACGGGATGATATGTTTATGTCTTGTGAACAAGGTAAACTTAATAATGTTAGCGTCGATGGGGTACAAACAAATGTGTCACAGAATATTTATAACATGGAAGCACAGGTGTTTGATACAAATGTATGTAATGATTTGGTCGATATATCGAACTCACAGTTTAGCATTAATAATGATTCATTGTGTGGAAGAACTTTTATTAGTTGTGAAATGAGTGATAATGTACTTGTGAGCTCACACACCTTGGTTGACAATGTAGTATTTCTTAACCCGCTTGTAATCAGCAACACCAAAGGGGATTATAAGTTATACAATTATACTTCCACTGTATTTGATATCAATACAGTTGATTTGTTCTCAAAGGGTTTTAATTACGTACCATGTAGAAAAGGGAAGTTAGTTAATACGTTATTGGATTTAAAACTTTTTTCACGTAAAGTGAATTTAAAAATTCAATTTCAGGGTAAAAGCACAAATTATAATGGTGAGTTAGGTAGACTTACAAAACCTAGTGTATATAATCCTTCAATGAATGATAAGGTTGCAATGTTTGAAAGATTGTGTGAAATGGAAGTGAGACAGTTTTTTTCTGATTACAAAAAACCTTTCAATACTAATTTGACCACTCAAGAACAGGACATTTTAAATAAGATTTTGAGTAACAAAAATATAAGAATTATGAAGCCCGACAAGGGTAGTGGGGTTGTTGTGGTTGACAAGAATGACTACATTACATATATGACATCAATGTTGTTAGGGGACTCCTATGAGGAGGTTAGTTTAAATGAAATTTATATTGCAAATAAGAGAATTGACATGGCACTCGATGATATGTTATACCAGGGAGAATTGACAGAAAGTGAACGGGAATTTTTAAGTAATGAATGTCCTGTTGTGAGCGGTATTTTCGGAATACCAAAAATACATAAAGGTCTGGATAACTTACAGTTTAGACCTATAGTGGACGGGAAGAGAAATAAGACGCATTTTATTAGTCAGTATTTAGACCATCATTTTAAGAAGGGAATGGCAAAGTTTACCCATGTATTAAAGGATTCGTGGGATTTTTTAGGAAAATTAAGTTCATTTACATTTAATCCTAATCATATATTTGTTACAATGGATGTTAATAACCTGTTCACGGTGATACCGCACGAAACAGGCTTGGAATGGTTGGAAGAGCAGTTATTTGAAACTAATTTGTTTGACCAGGTTCAAATTAATATGTTTACCAGACTCATGGATTTGGTTTTAAGACATAATTATATATATTATGAGGGGAATTATTATAGACAGGTCAATGGTGTGGCTATGGGGGCAGCATGTGCCCCCATGTTTGCTAATTTTATTATGACTTTCTGGGAACAAAATTACTTGTTTAAAACTGATTTTTTTACTCATGTAAAATTTTACTCAAGATTTTTAGATGATTTGTTCTTCATTTGGGAAGGGGAGCAAATTGAATTAGAGGTTTTTATTGAGTACATCAATAGTAGCATTTGGTTTTTGTCATTTACACATGAGATAAATAAAGACACCATTACATATTTAGATGTTAGACTCACAGTTGATAGAAATAGTGGGAAATTGGAGTCTGACATTTTTAGAAAGTCAACCTTTTCAAATTCATACTTGCATTATGCAAGTTGGCACCCTGACCATCAGAAAAGGGCCATAGTTAAGGGCCAGATGGTCAGAGCAGCAAGAATGGTGAGCAACAAGGATAAATTTTATGATGAATTATATTTTATGATGTCTCTGTTCATTAATCGTGGTTACCCAGATGAGTTGTGTAAAAATTTTTTAAATGAGGTCAAGATTAAGAGGGACACAGGTGTTTATAAAGCTATTATTAGTGGTTTCATGTCTGAAGACAATGTGACAAGTGAGCGGCATTTAAATAGAAATTTTGATTTAAGTTCCATTCCCTTTTATATAACAACGTATAACGATATTACTTATATTATTAAGAAAATAATTGATAAAAATTGGCAAATAATGGATACGGACAATAGTTTTGGAAGAATATTCCAGGACAATATTACATATATATTTAAAAAAGACGTATCTTTTAAAAAATTATTTGAGATGGCTACGTATGTTATTGAGGGAGTTACAAATAGAAAATTGGGCAATTTTAAATGTGGTAGGTGCTCCATATGCCCATATATTTACATTACAGGGAAGAATGTTATGGTCAATCATTGCAATATTAAAATTGGATGTCATTTGGATTGTTACTCAACTAATGTGGTTTATATAGCTATATGTCAGTTATGTGAAGCATTTTATGTCGGTAAGACCAGTAGACATATGAGAGATAGAATTAGGGAACACTTGAGTGATATTAAAAAATCTAAGTGCACCAATGCGTTGGCAAGGCATGTTACACAGAATAGTAATCATCATTTTAAATTTTTTGGTGCATCCCAAATTATTAAGGATAAACAAGGTAGGATTACTACCTATGACTTGGATGCAGAAGAGTTAAAAATGCAAATTAAGTTGAATGCATATAATTGGCCTGGTATTAATGATTGTTGTAGTATAAAACCCATACTTAGATTAAAAAATATTAAAGGTAGATAACTATGTATAATTATGTATATATATATATATATATATAGTTAACATTTGGGGTGGGTGTTTAAAAAAAAAAAAAAATTTTTAATTTTAACTTTTTTAGTATTTTATATATATTCATAATCATATGAAAATGTGCACACCTTATGAAGGTTTTACATTACATTATATTATATTGCATCAGTGTTTTTATATAACCGTTTTACATTAAATTTTATTGTAACTAAAATGATTCACCATACAACGCTGTCGCAAACGGCAATGTCAAAATATAAGAGTAAGTAGTCTAAACTGTGTTAAGCCAAGCACATTCACTGTTCCAATGCGAATGTCAAAAAATAGAAATAAAACGCCAACAAAACCTTTCCTTTTCAGGACGGCGTCTATGAACTGTGCTGGACTCACTGCTCCAATGCGAGTAAAAAAAATGAAAGCAAAACGCCAGCGAAACCTTTCCTTTTCAGGACGGCGTCTGTAAACTGTGCTAGACCAAGCACACCCACTGTTCCAATGCAAGTAGCAAGATGCTGTATCACGCCAAACGAAACCTTTCCTCTTCAGGAAAACGTCTGTATCAGAAATCCACTACACTGCTCCAAAATCAGGAAATGGCAGTCATCAACTTCAATAGGATAAAAACAGCTTTATTGACAAAAAAAGTGAGCGCTTTCGCCGTTAGGCTTTTTCAAACTTTTACAACTTATTATGATAATGCAGTCTTAAATAGTCAATACTGACCAATCACGACTAGATTCATTGCTAAGCCTTAAAGCGCCATTAAAAGGTATATGTACCATATGTTTAAACATATCTTCATATACAGTTAAATAAACTGATGTAATGTACATATAACTTATAATTTAAAAGAATGTCATTCATTATGTACCATATATTTAAATAAACTAATATAATGTACATATAACTTACTATTTAAAAAATTTCATTCATTTGAACCTATATACTGGTGCATAATGTGCTAAACTATAAGAATATAGTTAGTAGATATTAAAAACATATAAATTTGTGACTTAAAAAGTATTAATTAAAAACTGCTAAGAAATACAAAAACACATATATGTGCATTTAAAGCACTTATGTCCCAGGTGTACATCAGCATCAAACATGCATATACTCCATTATTATACATGGAACATAAATAGTATTATGTATTAAATAATGTGCATGAAATATTTAAAAACATACATCAATTTTTTAAATAGTAATTTTTTAAATAGTAAGTTATATGTACATTATATTAGTTTATTTAAATATATGGTACATAATGAATGACATTCTTTTAAATTATAAGTTATATGTACATTACATCAGTTTATTTAACTGTATATGAAGATATGTTTAAACATATGGTACATATACCTTTTAATGGCGCTTTAAGGCTTAGCAATGAATCTAGTCGTGATTGGTCAGTATTGACTATTTAAGACTGCATTATCATAATAAGTTGTAAAAGTTTGAAAAAGCCTAACGGCGAAAGCGCTCACTTTTTTTGTCAATAAAGCTGTTTTATCCTATTGAAGTTGATGACTGCCATTTCGATTTTGGAGCAGTGTAGTGATTTCTGATACAGACGCTTTTCCTGAAGAGGAAAGGTTTTGTTTGGCGTGATACAGCATCTTGCTACTTGCATTGAACAGTGGTGTGCTTGGTCTAGCACAGTTTACAGACGTCCTGAAAAGGAAAGGTTGCTGCTTTGCTTTCATTTTTTTTACTCGCATTGGAGCAGTGAGTCCAGCACAGTTCATAGACGCCGTCCTGAAAAGGAAAGGTTTTGTTGGCGTTTTATTTCTATTTTTTGACATTCGCATTGGAACAGTGAATGTGCTTGGCTTAACACAGTTTAGACTACTTACTCTTATATTTTGACATTGCCGTTTGCGACAGCGTTGTATGGTGAATCATTTTAGTTACATTGTTTCCTTTTTTAACGCTGTCGAACTTCCTTCTGAGTGCTGTGGCATCTGTGGTTTGTCTAAATTTTATTGTGATAAATTATTTGTATATTGTGCATAATATTTACGAAATCACATGTATATTACCCACTTGAAAATAGGGTCAGCTTATTCAATATGGGTAGTCTATTTGTATATGTCATATAGGATTTTTTGATACATATGTATATACATATAAGTATTGGATAAGTTGTATTATAGGGAGTACATGTATTTCTATATAAAATATTTAAGTATATATATAATATATTTTGTATTTTTAGTGTTGGCACATATGTTAGAAAATATTTGCATTTATATGTGACATAACACTATACACATAGATCATGCCATAGGACTGTTTACATATTTATATTTATATTTATATTTACATATATATATATTTTTTGATTGGTTTAAGGTAGTTTTAGTGGTTAAGTAGAATTTATATATGGAATTGATTCATTTTATACTAGTTTCATATATTATATATATAAGGTTCATGTGTTTTTAAATGAATGACCCTTAAGGTTTAAATTGATAGATTGAATAATTGACGTGTTGATTAGTGTACGGTATATAAGATGTGTGTATTTTGCATTTTATGTTATCTGATGAAGTCCGGGTCGCGGACGAAACCTAAGTAATATCTGAAATAAACAAATATATGGTGTGAACGGCACAGAGTATTTTGTTGCAGCTATTTCATCTATTTCAGCTAGAAGGACTATTGCATTGCTTCAGCTTGTTTTTCATTGCGATATCTACGTATTGCCTGTGGGAGAGATTGGCAGGTTCCACTACTTCGGTAGTGCACGCCCTATCTCCACCGGAGAACTTGTTGGTATACATATGTATGTATATTTATATATATATATATATATATATATATATATATATATATATATATATATATATATATATATATATATATATATGTGTGTGTGTGTGTGTGTGTGTGTGTGTGTGTGTGTGTGTGTGTGTGTGTGTGTATGTATATATATATATATATATATATGTGTGTGTGTGTGTGTGTGTGTGTGTGTGTGTGTGTGTGTATGTGTGTGTATATGTGTATATCTACATATATAGATATGTATATATCTATTCAGATATTAATATATGTTCACACACATACAACTACAGGTTTAAATACATTTCCTGTACTGTTGAATGACTGTGCTGGACGATATGTTTGTAAAAACATCATGGTTATGTATATCTGACACAGTTTAGTGGTAAATCACTTTGGCTATGGTGTGCAGGGTCCAGAGTTCAGCCTTGCAGAGGCTGTTTATTTTGTTGCTGGGCAGAACAAGGGCCATTGGATACAGAGTGATTAAGGCACTTTTAAGCAGTTGTAAGTGGGTTTGCATGGAGGTAAGCAGTGCTAACTTCCGGTTACAGTTTCCTATACTCAGTTAGCTTCTAAATTGCCTAACCTGTGTATACATTGCTTACCCCCATGTAAACAAGCTTAAACCAACTTACTGCAGCTTAAAAGTGCTTACTCCCACTTACCCCCACACTAATTTCTTTAAAAGAAAAGAAAAAAGGGTTTATAGGAAAGTGGTGAAAAAGGGGCACAAAGAGGGAAAGACAGTGGGGAAAATAGCAAGGGATGTGCAGGAGGGTGTAGGGAAGGTCCATAGCTGCCCATTTCTTCTACAGCAACAGCTGTGCATATACACTGAATTTGGAGATATATTTGGACACTCAAATCCCTGAGAGAGGGGTGAGGACAACAATAATGTGTTGTGATGCCAGTTAGACCAGATTATATGTGTCCAATGGACAAATGGACAGCTATGTCTGGGGCAAGACATTTTTTTGAGGAACAGATTGCCCTTTTTTTCAGGTTAGAGTGGGATGTTGGGGAGGGATAGTAGGTATATTTGGGAAGGTAGATTGGGTAGGTTAACAGACAAGACAAACAAGATGCATACAGGGGCGGTATATTACACATGTGGGGGGTAAAAACATTGATGGGGAGGGGTGTTGGGAAATCGGAAGCCCATGAGCACCCTAGTGGAAAGAGTGGGACTGAGATCCCCACCCATGGGCAGTCACTACTGCACCTTCACAGCCCTGAAGCTGGCTGTGCTGGGGGCTGAGTCACAGAGCCAGGCTGACCCTCTAGTTATGACACATGGCCTTCGAGCTGGCTTAGATCTCCAAACTGCTGATCAAGCTTTCTATGCACCACAACCCAGACCTGGCGATGGGTGACAGCTTCCAGTTTGATCCCACTCCCAGTGGGGGCAAGCCCCATCCCCTAAGGTGGTTCCACCTAAAGGTGGTGCAGGACCAATGGATGAGGAGGTCCCGGGTTTGACCCCAGGCATGCTGGTGCCTGGTGCCACGACCAGCTGAGGTGGGACAGGTGGGTCTTCTGGGACCCAGATTCCCATACATGCTATGGTGTTTATGGTGTATCAACATATCTGGGTTAGTACTAGTTAACACATTCCAGGGTTAGGTATAACAGCATGCATAGATATTCCCATTAACCTAGACACCAGATACGGAACAGTTGCATAACAAATGGAACACATGCATATATGGAACCACAGTGGTAATAACAACAGCATGCAGGGACATTGATGGCACCATGCCACCAATGTTGGAGTATTTTAACAAAGCACATGCATGGAAACAGATTTAAATAATTATCAATCAATAGGACACATGTGCCAACAAAACAGTGAAGTCATTACATACCAGTTGAGATGGGTATTTAGTTTATTGTTGGAGATATGGTGGGGGTGGAGATAAAGATGTTAATTAACAACTAGTATATTCCTGTAGTTCACATTACTTTCCTAGTGAGTGCTGTTATCTGTACCTGACAAGTATTATTACACTACCCTATTGCCTTAGTTTGGACAGTGATATGGCTGTTGTCATCTTTATACATGAACTGGTTTTACCTGCAGTATACACCTCTTACCTGGTATACCTGTGGAGGAAATGTTTAACACTAACTAACTGTTTCTACACATACTCCCAGATTTCAGGTTGATGTTGTGCACATAGCTGTCCATTTCTTTCTGCACAGACTCTGGCCATGTATTGACCACATGCAGGTGAACCAGGACATATGTAGACTATTGCCTTCTTCAACCTTTAGTGAGTTACCACACTCATATATGCTTTCCTACACAGTTATATTATGTAGCACAGTGTGGGTGACAGTGATCAGTGATACCTTATTATTCAGAGCAACTGCAACCCTCACAATTCCATACAATACCAGAGTAAATAGTACCAGTACAGTGTATCCAGCTTTTTATTTCTTGGTACAGTGTCCGTATCCGATGTACCTGTGGGAGCAATGTTTGTTAGCACTACCTGAATGTTGCCACACAAAGTACCAGATTACACATTAGTATTATGCACATACATCTCACTCTGTTACTGAACACACTGTGGTCACAGCTTGACAACATGGAGATGTAGATAGGACATACGTGGCTTATTACTCTCATAACATTTTGGGAGTTGCTAGAGTGACAGGTTTGTTCCCGTAGATGTGTGACAATCTGTTGTATTCCCTCTTTGCTGCCTAAACATCTGGGACCATCCCACAGACTTCCCAGGGGGACAGGGTGACAGGCAGCAGATATGGGCCCATATACTGGACATTCTGGTCTTATCTGTACAGTTGTGGGGTATGATTATGTATGCAGCCAACTCCCACTCCCAGGATTCAGACCATGGCTGTGTCTGCTACAACTAAAATACTTTCCATCAAAGTTGTGTGTGCTATATAGATATTGATGTATATCTCGTATCTGCTTTCTGTCATATAATTCTCCTGTGGTTTTGCATTCTGACCTTGTATTACAACACTCTTATATAGAATTACCTAGACAGTTCTATTTTGTAGGACAGTGTGGGTGACGGTGATGAGTAATACCTTATTATTCAGAGCAACTGCATCAGTCACAATGCCATACAATACCAAAGTAAACAGTACCAGTACAGGGTATCATTCTTGTATTTCTGGGCACAGTGTTGGTATCTGACAGACCTGTGGGAGAAATGTTTGTTAGCACCACCTGAATGTTGCCACGCACAGTACCAGATTCCACATTACTATTATGCACATACATCTCACTCTGTTACTGTACACACTCTGGCCACAGCTTGACAACATGGGGGTGTAAATGGGCCATACGTGGCTTCTTACTCTCATAAGGTTTTGTGGAGTTGCTAGTGTGCCAGCTTTGTTCTCATAGATGTGTGTCAATCAGTTGTATTTCCTGTTTGCTGCCTATACATCTGGGATCATCCCACTGATTTCCTAGGGGGACAGGTTGACAGGCAACAGATATGGGCCACTTTACTGGACATTCTGGACATATATGTATATTTGTGGGGTATGATTCTGTTTGTAGACTCCTACTACTGACAGGATTCGAACCATGCCTGTGTGTGCTAAAAATACAACAGTTCACATCTCAGTCGCATGTGCTATTTGGATTTTGTTGTCTGCCTTTTCTCTGTTTTCTGTCTATGGTTCTCTCAGTTGTACTAAATGGCCACTGGGGATTACACCAGTCATATACAGGCATTCCTACACATTCTATTTATGGTGCACTGTGTGGGTAACAGTGCTTAATACAACAGTACTATTATGTGATTGCAAATCTACATTACCATATGATACCAGAGTATACACATGCAGTCCAGCAAGTAGACCTTTATTGTCAGGCTATTATGCTTTTTTTTTACATACAAACTATATGAGACTCTTCTGGCCATATTCTCGATGTATGCAGTACTTGCCTTAAACAATGCAGGTTTTATACTGGCAATTAATTTACTAATACTTTTAGATTTATTTCCTATGACAGTACATGCAAGAGTATTACTGACCTGTCTCGCGTCACAACCTCTCCAGGCAACATACATGGGCCTCCTGGTTCACGGCCCACTCACTTGCAGCTGTGCAGGATATAAGAGGAATATTTAGCCATACCTATCCATGATAAACATGAGCTGGCAATTATTACACACATAGTGGAGTGATACTTACACACAGCTGGGACAGCCTCTGCCATTTTAGCCTCTTGGATCCACTGCTCCAAGAGGTCCCCCTTATGCTGCTTCAGCTCAGCATAGTGATGCCTGACCTGCTCACCAGTTTGGGGCATGCCAGTGGCACTGGTGAGGTCACGGGTGAGATGGTCCCAGGCTTCCGCCTTATATTGGTAACCCTGGTACTAGCCCTGCAGCAGTCTCTGCTCATGGTCTTTGACAAGGAGTCCTGCCATGGCTCTGGACTCCTGGATGGATGCCCAGAAGTGCAACCTTTTCCCCTTCTCTTTCTGCCATAGTGCCTGCAAGAGGAAGCTACAACTAGTAATGAGATGTATTCCTGCCTGTTGGGTTTAAGTAGGGCTGATTTCCTGCACTTTGCCATGATTGGCCAATTTTGAAAAGGCTAAGCTATGGGCAAACCTGCTTACCTAAGGTTGGCATTGTTTAAAGGTGTATACCACTGGGCACATTGAGTTAGCGGGCCTACACATTGCTTGCACCTCCTAAGCTGGCCTGTGCAATGCTTAGCATTGCTTACAATAGACTTTGCATTATATTTTCTTTTTGGCATTGATTTATTATTCATTACATCTTACATATATGTCTGGTATCCATGATTCATGTGTACGTACACTGTATGGGGTCCTTGTGTTTTATTGGGGATTTCAACACTCTGTTACAATTATACCTCACATCTGGGCTTACTGCTCTACTCCAGTTCACATATTTATGTTATGTAGTGGATTATAGAACATATGACTGTATACTGATTCCTTTCACAGGTTCAGTTTGACTTTACTATAGTGAGGATTTGCTTGGTGATACCTCATTTTTCTGTACTGCTGTGATGGCTTGGTGGTTAACTACTGTGGTTATAGTGTGTAGGGTTCTGGGTTCAAGACCTGCAAGGCTGTTTATTTTGTTGCTGGGCAGAACAAGGGCCACTGGATACAGAGTGATTAAGGCACTTTTGAGCAGTTGTAAGTGGGTATGCGCAGGTTGGTGCGACGTTAAGCACTGCTAACCTCCGGTTAATGCTGCTTGCAGAGAGTTAGCTTCAATATTGCTTAACCTGTGTGCACATTGCTTACACCCTGCAAACTGGCTTAAACTCGATTACTATTGCTTAAATATGCTTACTACTGCTTATTGGTGCTTACACTTGCTTACTAGTGCTTACTCCCACTTACAACTGCACTGATTTAGACAGTAATATCTAATGGTTCTTGGGAAGGAGGGAGATTTGGAAGCTGTATGGGGTTATCATTCATTACACATTGTACCTTCCATTTGTATCTATAATTCCTGTGTACATATACTGTATGGGATACATGTGATTATCTGTGGACTTTGCAACATTATGACACTGACACCTCACATCTTAATTTAATGCAGTACTCCAGTTCACAGATGTTATTTAATAGGTTATGCAACTGAAATATTGGTCATAACGTGATTTGACATGGAAAATGGAATGTGCTGTAGTGGGACTCGAACCTGGGATGCCTGCTCGTAAGGTGAATGCTCTGTCCACTACACTATTGCTATACTGCTTCATTTGCATATATCTTCCTTGTTATCCTGTTCAGCCATTTAAGCTGCATTAACCGTAGCTAAGTGATGGGCAAACCGAGCACTTATGGTTAGCTTTAATCACATTCATAATAAAAAAAAATGGTTTGTTTATTTGATTTGTGTTTACTATTTCTGTTGTACATGTGGGGGGATGTTGCTGAGGGTATGTGGACACCTATGAGCAGTCTCGTTCATTCCTTTCTGCTGTTCTTTATTGTGGGGGCATGTATATTCTGAAAGCTCTGCTTCAGACATGCCCCCTGCACTCTTACATGCTCTGTGTAAGATTAGGAGCTCAGGCAGCATGCCTTCATTAATATGCATGACACACTGCCATCATGCACCTAAACGGCCGCTTCTGTGCAGGACTAAGCTAGTCCTGCATGGAAGATTAGTAAATCTGGGGAATATCTTTTTATTGCATAGCCATAAAGTAATTTAAATTCAGCTATTTTTCTGAAGTTAACCTTCTGAATCCCAGTTTCCACTGTTAAAATGTATACATTTAAACAGTTACAATAGCGTATGTACATTTCTGTTCTATTCCAGTAGGGCATGCTGTGGTTGAATTTTAAACACTTTGGAAAATACCTCTTCAGCACACGTATGTACAAACCATCTTATATGACATACAGCTCTAATACCTTTGCAGCACAAACATTCTATATGAATCATTTTGCTATTCACAAATGACATATAATTATTTACAAAATTACAGATAGCTGTGCTGGCAGTATCTCCCTTTGTCACACTTGTATATAAATCATGTTGATATTCACAAATGACATATAGTTATTTACAAAATCCCAAATAGCTGGGCTGTCAGTATCCCCACTTTGTTACATCTCTCCCACTTTCAAGACTCAAGATAGTTTTTCAAGTGACCCTTGAGAAACATTGCTTGCAAGGGATGAACATATCTCGGAATACCTTACCCCAACCTTGTCTTCAGATCACAGCTGCCTTGGCATTGCTGACTCCAGTACAGTGCAGCTCTGTTGTATGATATGCCTACAACCCTGGGCTCCACCATAGTAATTTGGAACTTTGCTGGCTGGCTCCCTGTAGCCATAGATCCCCCTCAGACTCCTCCAGCCTTGTACTGAAAATACTTAGCACCAGGGCCTCTCTATCATGGTAAGGTCATGTTAACATGGTGCAAATTCTGCCCCTGCCTCCTGCCTAGTAGTTCTACCATGTAGCTAACATCACTGACCTTCCTTACCACTTTGTAGGGTCTCTCCCAAGCTGTTACGTCGGACAGGAATGAGAATCATTATCTGCTGCTCTACAGCATACTCTCTAGCTTGAGCATTCCTGTCATACCAGACCTGTTTCTGCTGTTGAGCTTTCACCAGGTTCTCGTGGGCCAAGCCCATGAGTTCCCTGACCCTTGTCCTGAGGTTTAGGACATATGCCACAACAGACTCCTTGTGGGATTCACACTTACCTTCCCACTTATCACAAATAAAATCGAGAGGTCCCCCTCACCCTATGAAAGGGGTGAAAAAACCTGTGGATTCCTGGGGTGCTTCTCTGTAAGCAAACAACAGATAGGGCAACTATTTGGTTCACTCCCTCATAAACTGTTCTGTAGATGCCCATATCATGGTCTTAAGCGTAGATTTTAACTTCTCAACCAGACCATTAGTCTGTGGATGGTAGGGGGTGGGTGGTCTTTAGGTGCTTCACCCCACAGTGCTTTCACAGACAAGCCAGCAGGTTTGACATGAAAATGGCACCTCTGTAAGTCAGTATTTCTTTTGGGAAACCTACCCTGCTGAAAATCTCTAACAAAGTTCATGTCACCTTTTTTGCCTCAATGGAAGATAGGGCCACCATTTCAGGGTATTTGGTAATGGATCCACTTTGTAATGTTGAGATTTCACAATTTTGAAGCTCTGAATACTGACACTCAGAACTTTGAGATTGTGGAATCTCAAAAACTTTCAATGGAGATTGCCGTATAGTGCAGAATGGGAACTTTACCATTCTCTTCATTGTAGTACAATCTTGGAGTTGGTCTATTTAAGTTGCCAGGGGTGTGGGGAGTGCAGGGGGTCTTGACTTCTTCCAAAAATATGATTCCTGATGTTTTGCTGTTTTAGGTTTTTTTTTTTTATTTCAAGATTCTGCAATCTCAAAATTCTGAGCATCAGTATTCAAAGCTTCGAGAGTGTGAAATCTCAACATTAGGAAGTGGACCCCGGTAGAATAATCTACTACCACAGAGATATACTTTTTTTCCTATGGAACTTGGGGTACTCAGGGGCCCCACAATATCTATAGCTGCCTTATTAAAAGGCTCCCCATTCACAGGCAAAGGCATCAAAGGAGCATTCACTTTGTCTCCTGCCTTGCCTACCTTTTGGCACTGCTCATAGTTCCTGCAGTACCCTGTTACATCTCTGGAAATTTCAGGCCAATAAAAGTTCTGCATAATGCATCTCTTGGTATGCTTTATGCCCATATGACCTGCAAAGGGGTTGTCATGGGCTACGGCTAGAAGTGCCAGATGGTAGACTCTAAGCACTACCAACTGCTGTATTCTCTCACCCTCTAGCCCTCCCTCAGGGGTCCACTCTCTGTACAGTAACACTTTGTCCCAATATATAGATTCCCCTCTTCCTTAACAGTCAGGTGCCTTACTGGCTACCTCCCTCAAGCCTTGAAATGTAGGGTCTGAGAGCTGAACCTGTCTCAGCTATGTCTTGGTAACCATTCCCTGCTCCCCTTCCATAGGAAGTCGGTATTCTTTGACAGCGGTGCTTCACTGTCAGCTTGGATAGTACTCCTCACCTCCACCCTTGCAGTCACTCTGTCCAAGGGGATATCAGTACCCACCATCAGCTGTGGCTCACCTTCAGTCTCACTGCTACAGGGCAGCGCCATCTCTGAAGTAACACCCACACCAGTCCTGGCTTCAAGTCTGTGGTCTGTCTGGCTCTGCCCAAGGCTTTCAGACCCACATGCTTGTCTCCAAGCCTGACTGTGTGTAACTGGATGCACACAAGGTACTGTATTATCAAAATCATTCCCTATCAGGATATCTGCAGGGATATTCTCAAACACACCTACTTGCTTGCTTCCTTTTCCATCCTCCCAGTCAAAGTGAACCCTAACCAAAGGTATTTGGAATGGGGTCCCTCCTGAAGTTCTAACTGAAGTAGACTGCCCAAGCAAGTAGTGTTCCTCTTTAACCATTGCAGGCTTCACAATGGTTAGATCAGAGGCTGTGTCTCTCTTAGCAGTAGCCTGTTTCCCATCTACTAAGGCAGGCTATAACCTCTTGTGGTAGTTTGGTACCCTTTTTGTCTTCAGACAACTTACCACTGGCATTCTGTAATTTGCACTTACTGGCTCTCCCACCTTTTGTTCCCCACCTTGCCTCCATGGATATCTATATGCTGCATGGCCTCCCTGCTTGCATTAAAAACACTTAACCCTTGGTCCTGGTCATGTACCTAAACTAGTGGCTTCCCCTGTTACTGGTGTACTCTGTTGGGGTCGTTTAGGTTGCCCACCATGGGTTCCCTTAGACCCATCAGCAGCACTGTGTATCCCTTTCCTGTGCAGTGATGCCCTGCTTGCTAGGTATAGGTCTCCCTTTTTCCCCAACTCATCTGCTGTATTACATTGTCTAGCCACTAACCAGATACTCATGTCCTCAGGCAAAGTGCTAAGGGCTTGTTCCTTCACCAAAAGGTCTGCCAGCCCTTCAAAAGTGATGACCTGACACCCACTCACCCATCTATGAAAATAAGTGCTTACCTCAGCGATATATTCACACACACTTTCATCTGCCTTGGGTCTATGCTCACAAAACGTTTTCCTATAGGCCTCGGGTGTTATTCCCTTCCCCATTACCTCCATGACCCTGGCAAAGAGTCAGCATCCCCTTTTCATGTTGCCTCTGCCTCTCATTTTCCTCAGCTTCTAGACATTTCAGTCTCTCTGCTGCTTCTAATTCCATTTGTTTATCCTGCTGCAGTCTCTGCTTTTCTTCAGTGTCCAAATGCTGCATTCTCTGTGCTGATTCTATTTCCAAATGTTTGGCTTCCAGTTCAAGTCTCTTTAACTCCATACAGATTTTTAACTCCTCTATGGAAAGGTTGAGCTGTCCATTTTCTGAGAGTTGTACATCCCCAAGGCTGGTCTGGTTGTCCTCCTGGTTGCTGGTCTGTGATGCAGCTGTGGTTAAAGCAGCCATAATTTCTGCTTCAGTCAGGTTGGCATGCACCAATCCTTTGGCTTGGCACATTTCAATCAACTGGCTGCTTCTCAGCTTGTCATACTCCTCTGGTGACATCCTTGCCTGCACTCCCTGAGTAACTAAGCTAACAAAAAAATAAAATAAAACTACTGTGATATGAAGCTCTGAATGTTCACTGTGTGGTTGATTGAGAGTAAAAATAACTTGTTTAGTGACTACTGTTTACAGGCTACAGGAATTCAATATCCACACCACTGAATCCCAATATTTGAATATCCCACCACTGCCAACCAATAAATGTGATGTCCCACCACTGGCCCAGTAATCAAGGAGCCTCAATCCTCACCATTAGCACCAGTGGGGACAATACAGTGGGAGGATGACTGGTAGACAGACAGTATTTCCAGATGCAGCTCCCTGCATCAAGTGCAATTTCCCTTAAGAGCCCACAGAAACCACAGTCAGCATGTGGCTGGTTTTTCCTTCTTTCTCCAGATCCATAATAAGACCTCCCCACTGGCACAGCTATAGAGTTGAGATGTCAGCTGAGTGGCCAAGTCACGACCTCCAGTACCCTCTCTGTACAACCAGTGCTCGTGTCTCTGTCCAAGTAGCTCACACACACACACACACACACACACACACACACACACACACACACACACACACACACACACACACACACACACACTCTCTCTTTGAATTTTGATTTATGCACACTCACACACACCTGGGAAAGGTTGGCACAGGTTTACTGGCTATGCCACCTTTTGCCCAGACTGTGAGGTAGTTATCACTGCCGCCAGCTAACTCCTTATCAGCTACTTTAAGGGTCTTAACAAAGGGTGTTCAATCTTACTGTGTAATGTTACTATCAATACAAATGGTAGTTTAACCAAGAGCAAGGCTATTAGAAATGGCCTACACAGTGTCACCAAATAAATATGCAAGTACTCTCACAGCTTAAATATGTCAAGACAAACCAACCACAATGAAAGGTTTAAATATATTTAATAATAAATAAAAGAACAAGACAATACTAAATATACATTTACAGTAACATTAGAGTTTAAAATCACAGGAAATATTTAAAACAACATTGCAGGACAGTCTCAAATAAATAAAGAAAAACATCTAAATTAATCTTTGCTATATTCCTGACTATATCTAAAATAATTATACTGTACCCTAGTACACTTACTTAACTAAAGCAGCAAGGCAGATGTGGTGAATAGATCCTCTAGCTGATGTTGTCAGGTCAAAGACAGAATACAGAATGCAGTCTCTCTCTCTCTCTCTCTCTCTCTCTCTCTCTCTCTCAGAGTTCTTAAATTAATATATTAAATAGTACTGCTGGAATAGCTTGCAGAATGACATAATCTCATACCTCTCAACCTGGAAACATCAAAACTCTGGACAAGGCCCATGAAAAATAGGTACAAATCTGTAAGCTGATTAACGTAAAATTTGCATACATAATTACACAACCCTGCCCACACCAGTGGAATTGAGGTATACCAACTTTCAACCGCAAACTGAAGAACAGAACCAAAATATAGCACCAGAGTCCCGCTGCAGTCATTCCAATGTCCCATTACCTGGCTATTTAGGAAACACTTAAATGATGCACTTTTTTATCTTTTGTGTCCTTTACTTTTCTTTTACTACAAAAATGCAATACAAAATGTCATAACTTCACTAGGGGACTAGGGCCCTTTCATATTGCTTCAAACAGGGAGGTACAGATTGGGTACAATGCTTATTACCACAGAATAGTGTTAGGTTGCCATTGCCTGTGCTGTCTCATTGAAAAAAAAACACAACTGTTACAGCTGTAGACCACAGAGAAAAGTAATATAGCACCAACTAACGCATTTTGGAATTATCACAACGAGAATACAAAAACAAGATTTGGAATATAAAGACTGGTATTTTATTCCAAAAACTGGTTCAGTAAACATGGAAAAAAAATAAAAAAGTAAAACCTATGCATATAGCATTAGACATTTTTCTTGTTAATGTTATATAATTTTATTTTATATTATAGATCATGTGGCAGGAGATTTTACACGAGGTGTCAGGAAGCTGGCTTTGGAATAAGGGGAATATAGATGCAAAATATGCTGAAGGTATATTTAGATCTTGGTTTGAAAACAATTTGTCAGTTTTTAATCAGTGCATTAAAAAGAAAGAGGTCATTTACGCATAAGACACGGCAGACACCTACTCTCTCACTCACACACACACACACACACACACACACACACACACACACACACACACACACACACACACACACACACACACACACACACACACACACACACACACATACACGCTAGTTAAGTGAAAAAAAACTCATAATGAGACTAGCATTATCTACATTCACATGTGTATTAATGCCTGTAACAGGCTGGAACTATGAGGCATTATCTGTATTTAAGGCACAATAACATAAAATGAAAGAAATGTAGTATAGTACAAGAAGGAAAAGTAATGAAAAAGTATAATACAGTAAAATACAATGCAGTAAAACATAGCTAAAAACTGAACTTGACAAAAGTCTGCAACAGAAGTGGTTTACAAATGAGTAACATTGCTTTCATTTCTGTATGGTTTGTATTTACTGTACATATGCCCGATAGGGATATAATTAAGTTTTCCTGCCAGAAAAGACAGTGTTAGTCGAGGATGTTTCTTTTTATGTTACATCCATCAAAAAGACACTGCAGACAGAAACAGAGCAGAAAGCATGGTGTTTTGCACTTTTCACACCCCTTAGGTACCTTAAGGTCACTAACTTCTTCTGCAGCAGTTGTACAATCCAATAGCTCCGCTCGCTTCCTCTGCAGTTGTAAAATCCAATATGCCCAAACCGGCTCACTAAGAAGCCCATAAACTCCAGTATTCAAACCACTTCAACCTTCTAAATAAGCTCCGTTCTGCCCAAACAGCCCACCGGACAGTATTCAAACAGTTTCAGCATTCAAACAGATGCGAGTCACACGCACACTCATCTGAGCTTAATTCCGACAGGCTGACGGAACTGATGTCATCGTACACATGATGACATCAGCTCTGAAAGCGTGGAATCTAAAAAAATAGATTGTAAAATTGGAACTGAAGGGTGCCACTCAGGAATTGTGGCACCCCATTATTGGGACCCTAAAACTCTGTAAAAACCAAGTAATTTGGGATGGTTGAGAGGTCTGCATCATTTCTTGTCATCTGACTCTATCCCAGGTAAAACTCCCACTGCTGAAAGCTAGCAGTATTTAGCATCTACCTGTGCAATACATACACAATGTCTTTCCCTTAGATCTTTGCAGATCCTGGAAATCATAAAACAATAAAACACTTCCAAGGCAATACAGAAAACTTCTCAGCACAGACGTAATGTATGTTGCTGCACTGAAACTGAAAGATAACATTTTTTATTGTGTGGCCATAAAGTAATTTAATTTCAGCAATTTTTCTGAAGTTAACTTTCTGTATTCCAGTTTCCACTGTTAAAATATATGCATTTAGACAGTTACAATAGTGTACATACATTTCTGTTCTATTCCAGTAGGGCATGTTGTGGCTACATTTTAAGCACTTTGCAAAATACGTCTTCAGCACATGTGTGTATAAACCATCTTATATGACATACAGTTCTAATACATTTGTAACACAAACATCTTATATGAATCATGTTGATATTCACAAATGACATATAATTATTTACAAAATTCCAGACAGCTGTGCTGGCAGTGCCTCCCTTTTTCCCACTTCTATATAAGTCATGTTGATATTCACAAATGACATATAATTATTTACAAAATTCTAGATAGCCGGGCTGGAAGTATCCCCCTTTGTCACAATCTAATGCAGTTTTGCAGTTTAACTATAAGCCTTACTTGCAGCATTCCTTCACTGACACTTACCCATTTCAACAATAAGCACAGTACCTTGCTGCTTTCTTTCTATTTTTCATGAACTTGGTTAGTTGGACAAACATTACTTCAGTCTACCTCACACATATACTTGATACAATATTGATATGCAGCTCCCAGCAGCTATCCTAGCCCCCTTCTTTCTAACTGACAAAAATCTGTTTGCAAATGTTTCCTCCTACCATGCATGTAGAGTGGTACAGTACTCCACAGTGCAAATAATCTCTAAAAGCTATTGTGTGTCTGAACAGAATTTATGTCTTTAACACTGATGTGTTTTCTTGGACCTATTTGCAATTCTCTTGTTAAAAAGGTGCTTCATTTCCTATTCTAGAATAGAATTTTATCTCCAAATTAGGTATCCTATTTACTTTTCTTTTATTTTTATCTTTACCAAGTGTACTAAGGTTTATTTGTTATGCCTGCAAGATTTTTGATTACACTCAAACTTGGAACCCCTTGGAAAACAGATGCTGAATGTCTCAGTAGGAATGTTCATTTACCAAAGTTAAATGATTAAAGGTCCTCCCAGTTAACTGCTCTAGATAGCTAATTAAATGTCTGTAGCTCATGGGCTGCCTGCAAGCAAAAGACAAAAATGGGGGGGGGGGGGGCTTGTTGTGGAAGAACCTGTCAACGTGATTTAGTGTTTGAGATGGCATGTCTTGCATAATGTTTTCAGTTCTGGCTCTCAGACTGCTGGTAGTTTCCCATGCAGATACTGGCACTGCTCCAGAATGCACACAATGGAGATAGCATGGCTTGCCAAACTGCAGCATGTGAAGTGTTACAACATCTAGACTTCACATTATACAAGGTACTGGCAATAGGCTTCTTTTTGGCACTGCATGAGGCATCAAGAAAACATGTCTAACCTTCATTTTCATGGGATTATTTGGAAAATGAAGCAAGACATGAATATACTTGACCTCTTTAAAGCCCCAGGCTTCTTTCAATGTATTCCATTGAAACATTTTTGTACTGCCATGTTTTAGCATCTAAAAAGTGATTATTTTATTATTCTTTGATATGATGAAACAGTTTACTGCAGTAAAAAGAAATAAATAAGTTTCTTATTCATTTTGTGGATGTGTTATAACAAGGTGTCTGGAAATAAATTAGTCAGAAATTAGTATTTTTACTAGGATTGCACTCATGGCTGCACTATCAAAGCAAATCAGAAGTATTTCAGAACATGTTTTGGGCTGCTGAGCTTTTTGCATTCTTCATTTGATCATGATTGTAACTACCAAACCCGCATTACGCAATTTCCTTTTTTAATATAATAAAGGCTGTCAAAATACATAAACTCATATGTTATATAGAATATATGTATATCAAGGACATGAGAATATGTGTACATTAGGTTATTTGACCATTGTCAAAAGGGGTGACAGAGGTCTGTGAAAGATGACAGTGCAAAATGATGGCTTGTGTCAGCTGCAGCAGAGGATTGCAAGAGAAAAAAGCTTATCTGCTAAAGTCAGGATCACTTTCTTCAGTCAGCATATCATTAGAAGCAAGGGACAGCTTCTTCTCCTTCTCTGAGAAGCCCTATATCAGCTGTGCTGTCTTCTAGCCTTCTGAAAAGGGACTATCATGAACTATGCCATGGTGCCAGGCTCAATATGCTAGTCTCTTATGACTGATCGATCACTGAAGTGCAATTCTCATGAAAATTTAACACATGCACGTAGTAGGGGTGTGAGGACAAAACCCACTAATTGTGGGGTTCAACAGTGGTTGGCCCCTGCAAAAAAAGCTTTTGTATGAGTGAAATGTTACTTTCAAACATGCTTCAGATTTAAGCGTTTCTGAGGTTTTGTGACCACTGTTTAGTGAAGTGATCATAAAACCATCTGAGTTTCATAAGGAAGCCATTATACCATTGCATACTGGATTTAGAAAACAAAGTAGAGAAGTGGTTTATGGGTACTTTATGTGTCACTAGCCTGCACTTACAGACATCTGCATAAACTCTACAAGTTACACAAGGAAAATTGCTGTGCATCTGTGCATGTCACTGCATTCATACAGTGTGTGTGTGTGTGTGTGTGTGTGTGTGTGTGTGTGTGTGTGTGTGTGTGTGTGTGTGTGTGTGTGTGTGTGTGTGCGTGTGCGTGTGCGCGTGCGTGTGCGTGTGTGTGTGTGTGTGTGTGTGTGTGTGTGTGTGTGTGTGTGTGTGTGTGCGTGTGTATGTGTGCTTGTGTGTGTGTGTTTCGGGGATTCATGCAAAATGCTTCTAAGGAGATTTGGTGATTCTGGAGACACTCTGAAGGTCATGCAGCATGTGCTTGGGTTAGGTAAATGTATAGCCTATAATAATGTTTTCCAGATGCAATACATATTTAAGTACATAGTATTGTGAACAAGCACACAGATCAACATAGTTTTAATCTGAATTCAGTTTAAAATAAAACTAGATAGCAGAGATACCACAACATACTGTTTAAAGAACATAATGCATCATTGTCATTACATAGAAATATTCTATGAAAGTATGTTTTCACTTTCACCTGAATCATCAGTGAATATTTAGTTTAATGGTTGGTTTAGGTTTCATGCAGAATTTCTGGAGAGCTTACTGCGTGTCCCTAATACTGAATAATTAATACTCCACAGGATATGCTGTCATTCCTGATACTGCAGTCTCTACATTAATCTATAGTACTTAGTAATGTTAAAAGCTCATTTGGGGAAGATTTTGTATTGTAGAATGGTACATTTGGATCTGATCCTGACCCTTTTATTTTATAAAAATTTAACAACATGGGGCAGTTATGAATGATCAAAGTAGATGCCATTGAGGTGGCCAGAGTGCAGACGACCAGAATATGGCAGAGACATACTACATTTGCATCTGCAAAAGTAGGATCAGAGAGGTTCTCAGGAGTTGGATTATATTATTTTAGATGCTGTGCTGTCAAGAATCTGCATGGGAACAATCAGGGCTGCCACAATGAATATCTCTACCAGACTATTGCATCCTTATGTGCAGCACTTTGAGTACCTAAACTGAACAAACACAACGCTGGCTTCAAGTGTCACAATGTACAGCATATCACCACTGTTTACAGTTATAAAGGAAAAAGACCTACGTGAAAAAGGGAAAAAACTGATGAAGAAACACGAGTTAGAGAATTTATATTTAGGTGAATTGTTTGTGTTGTTTTTTCAATGGAATGTTACAATCACGTAACTTGTGAATGTCTTCAAGACAAAGCTTTCAACAGTTAATTTTGTCATCCATGGATTTTGTTTAGTTGAATTCAATGTTAATATTACTTCTTGTATCTCCCAGGGGGATGTTCTTCTGTGCTCACATAAAAAGACACAGTGCTGCAACAGTTTACAAAATATATTCCTCAAAAGTTCAAACTGCTAAAACTGCCTAGAAATGCAGCCCAAATAAAGGAAAACACACTATATCACTTCTGAGGGAGACTGTATAAAGTTAAAGGAGGGTATGTGTACTACCACTGCTTCTGTGGGTGATGTTATACAGCTAAAGGGGAATACGTGTACTACTGCACAATTTCCTGCAGTTTGCTCTGCTAAACATAAGTAAGCAGACAGTTATAATGTGGTGTCTAATGAATTTAAGCAATTCATGTCCTTATATGTCAATGCAATTCTTGGTCAACAGTAAGACTTAAAGAGCTAGAGCAAGGAGAAATGTTCTCATCAGCTAACGGGACTGTTCAGCACTGCTGAAAGAAACTGAAATAAACAAGTATATCATTTTCACGTATTAAACTTGTGATACAGTGACACAATATTGGCTTTCAGGTATATAAGTAATAACAAACCATATACAATTTTATATATAATAATAGTAATGTCTTTCGGCTTTTCCCGGTTAGGAGTCGCCACAGAGGAACTCTGGTCCACTAATGATCAGCAGTGGATTTTTACGGTGCCGAGTTGCCAGCCCAATGCCCAACTTTCAAAGAAGGTGCACCTATTCCCGCACGCACCTACCTGCATGTCTTTAAACATCACTCAACCACGGGAAGGGCATGCAGACTCCACACAGAAGGCGCTCCAGCCGATAATCAGACGGGAGAACCTCTTACTAATAATAATTCAAATAGTTCTACATAAGATCAGCACAGAGCAGGCATTTAGGTAATAAAAAATCAAAGGCAATGAGTACCAGTGGCTAAATCTCATTAGAGGCTGTCTGATTTTATAACCTGAAAGGTAGAGGGCTGCCTGGATATTGTAAGAATCACAGGATCATCATGTTCAAAGAAACCTGCTCAGGAATATCAGCATACCCAGTAAACTATCTACAGGAGGAATGAGAAAATACAAGAAGCAATGCAGAGGTCTGGATGTACGATAAGGTACTAAAGCTATAGGGAAAGAAGAATAAGCAGAAGGGGAAAAAAGTAGTAATTGAGACACCATGGGATGAAAACTGCACTACACTTTGCATAGTGATTTCATAAAGTCCCCCAGAGCAGAAGGCTAAAATGGAACAAGAAAATATAAGGCAGTACATTGGCTTTGTGGTTAACATTTCTGCTTCACATTGTTAAGTCCTAACCTATAATGCCTGTCTGTATGGTTTGAGCATTCTTGCTGCATTGAATTGTATTTATGTGAGTTTCCTCTGGCCATTCCATTTTCCTCAGACTGTAACACTAAAATTATATTGATTGATCACCTAGTTTGAATTCTCCATATAAATAAAGCAATACTTATTAAGGAAGTAGGAATAGCAGACACAACAGTAAATGCGGGTCTATATTCCCATGTCGACAGGGCTGTTCACCGAATGCCCATATGTCGACACATATACACCGGAATACCAAAATCTCGAGCGACCAGAAAAGTGATTTTTTTCCCATGAAAATAACTGCTTGACCGTTATCAGGAATTCGCTGTTTCATCCACTGTAGTGTGATCTTGGAGTTGGTATATTTAAGTGGGTGGGTGCGGGGAGCACAACCCCCCCCCACTTCATTTTGACTGTCGGTTTCTTTTGTTTATTGTTGGCACAGTGATTTTTTTCCCTTGGAAAAAAAATAATTTTTATGGCCGTTTAAGATATTGGTATTCCATTGTATATGTGTCTACGAAAGGGCGTTAGATGAACAGCCCTGTTGACATGGGAATATAGCTATGTAAATGCTTATATCAAGTAAAAGATACTGTATTCAGTTTGGGTGCTGAGCGTTTTGCTAATGAGCATTACAGGGCTGCTAGGGTTATATGATATATAGCAATATATGTGAAGCATAATGTTTGTTAATTAACTTGTTAATACAGTTTGATTACTTTTATATAAATGTAAATGTACCTATGTCACAAGTGATAATTCAGTAAAGGTGTTTAAATAGAAAAAAAAGAAGACAAATGGCATAGTGGGTTTAATGAAATAGTAAGTAGATGAACAGAGGATGAGAATAAAAACTGGGGATGTTGTTGGGGGGGGGGCAAGTGAGCCTTGGTGCAAGATGGCTGCCTAGCTTAACAGCTCTGTGCCTGGTGGATGTTACAAAGTTTACTTATTGATAGAGTCTGGAGATTCCAATTACCCAGACCTAGGGGGCTTTGTGTTTACAGTGGTCTGGAAGACTAAACAACCTGTAAAGAGTTTTTAAGTCAGAAAAATGGAAGGAAAAGTCAACAGATCCTGAAGCATGTTGAGGAGTTGACTATTGAGGTCATGGCACTGCGTTTGGAGATACAAGAAGTCAGAAGAGCAATAAACGCAGCAACAAATGTTTTATTCTCTTCAACAAAATGCTGATTGTATGGAAAGTGCAGCAAACTTGCATGTGCAGAAACTCTACCAGAGAAGCAGCATGATTTAGCATGCAAAGAAAACATCAGTCATTTGGCTGAGGGAATAGCTGGGGGGACATAAAAGGAGAGGGGACTAGACATTGTATCACCATAAACAAGGGTAATAGACCAGAAAAAGAAGGGCAACAAATGGTGCTGATGGTTAACCAAACGAAGAACATATACATGCCTTGCATGAGGAGGCAAGGTTACAGGGTTGAATGTACATATGCTAACAAATGTGACCACAAAGAGCAGTGTAGGAGTTCTGCGGTAGATAATTCTAGTACTCCCACAACTCTTACTATGTTGTAAAGCTTTGCATCAAAGTCCCCCAATGCCATGTTTCACTGAAAATTTGCTACAGTTTATATCACTTCATACCTCTCAACCTCTTAGAGCAAGGACTCTGGACAAAGCCATAAATAAACGTGGGAAAAAAGCACAAAAATAGGCACAATTTTTAAATATTGCTCTTACAAACTTAGAAAGTTGACAGAATAACAGGTTTTGCATTAGCATGAATTTTTTGAAGGGTATGAAGTCAGAAACGTAAATGTCTGTCATTATTTTCTAACTTCAGTCTTTAATGATTTGTTACTAATTTCCCAATAAAACCACAAATGTATGAAAAATGGACCAAAAATATGAGGCAAAAATCTGGACATTCTGCAAAAATCTGTACAGTTGAGAGGCATGCATCACTTCTATTACATCTGAAAGAATTGTGGATTTGCTACTGTTTTCTAAACAGCTGGTTGATAGTTTACCACAATCAAATGCATAACTACCAAATAAACAAGCAATAATGCCTGACAGGTTGTGTGTTAATGTGTAATTAAAGGGTGTTAATTACACATTAGCACACACCCTGGAGGACACTATTGCACTTAGAGAATGGGCTCTTTTCAAAATTGTTGTTTTACTTCTTTTTTTAAGTACTATACTATTTTTTTTAATATTTTTTATGCAAAATAGTTTCTTTAGCTAATGTTTCAGACTTTCTGTAGAATATGTTAATGGTATTGGAGGAAGCATTTTACATCAAAAATATATAAAAACATATTCTGAGATAAGAGGTCGAGAGTATACCTCTGTAACTCTTAGAACAAGAAATCTGGACAAAACCATAAATAATGGGGGAACAAAGGCCAACAAAAGCGACAATTTTTAAATATTGCTTTTACAAACATAGAAAGTTGATAGAATAACAGGCTTTGCATTAGCATGCATTTTCCAAAGAGAATGAAGTCTGAAATTCAAATGCCTGTCATTATTTTCTGACTTCAGTTCTCACTGCTTTGCCAGCAATTTACCAGAAAACCAAAATTTTATGAGGACCATGCCAAAAATATGAAACAAAAATCCGAACAGTCTGTAAAAATCTGGACAGCTGAAAGGTATGCAGACCTATTAAATGCTGCTGCTGCTGCCAGGGATCACTCACACTCTTCACACGCTCTGTCTCTCTCATTCACACAGTCTTTTCTGCTTTCATACACACATGCAATCCCACTCACAAATACACACAATTTTTAAATTAAGTTTTTTTTATTTTTTACTTTACACTCATTAAACAACAAAAGCACTGCTTAGTAAATGTAAAATAATGGCTTGATCGATCTCACTGTTCACTCTCTCTCTCTTATACGCACATAGAGTCTCTTCCGTTTTCACACACACACATATACATGCACAGTTTCTTCTGCTTCATGAACACATTCACTCACACGTAGACAGAAACATAAACATAACATACACACACATAAACACTTTTTATCTGTTTATTTTTTTGTACACTCACTAAAGAGCAAAAGTGCTGCTTAGTGAGTGTAAATCAACAGCTAGATTGATCTCGCTTTTACTCACATGCACGCAAATACTTACACACACCGACATAAAGACACACTTTTTTAAATTTTGTTTTTCTTTTTTTTTTACATTTTATACTCGCTCAACAGCAGAAGTGCTGCTTAGTGGGTGTAAAATAATGGCAGCCGATAGTTTTTTTCTGTCCGAGCTCCATGGTAGTTTGATATGCTGCAATGAAGTGATGGACCCGTTTTTCAGTGGGCATTATTTCAACATTAATACCCTGCTGGAGAACATTCGTTTTCCAATCAGGGTGATGATGTAAAGTTTACCCATTCTCAAAGTAATTTTATTTTGCACACCCACAACAGGCAAACATAGCCATAACTTTACTGTACTGCTCTAAAATTACTTATCCTATGCATTACTACTCCAGTTGTTACCACAAACACATCTTTCTGTAGAAAAATATCCCCTGTTAGTCTTTGATATTACCTTCTGTCAGTTTTGCAACTTTGTTCAATTTCACAATTTGTTCCTTCAACGATATTGGTAATGTTTATTTTTTATTGTATTTTATATATTGATTTCATTGTTTATGTTCTTTCATTATATGTTTATGTTAGTTCTGCTCCCTGGGCCTCCACTGAAAAGTTTTATTTTTTTGACCAGTCAGACTTTCTTGGTAAACAAATGCCAATAAATAAATAAATAAATCCATATTAGAGGAAGATCTCCTTTGAAAGATAGGCACAGACAGAGAGAAAACTGTGGAAAGATTAGTGACTTGGGACTCTAACAACAGAGAAGGAAGAAGACAGAATGTGGACGTGAAGGAAACGTGAAGGCATGCAAAAATGGGAGGAAGAAGACAGACATTCATACAAATGGGGTCAGGACAGAGGTCCTATGGATGTGTGGGTGAGGAGAACACTAGCTTGTGGGGGGGGTGAGGCAGAAAAGAATAGCATGCAAGTGATTAAGGAAGCATTTTTAATGAAGAGTGGTGTTCCAATACAATGTTATGTAGTGCTTATTTACTTCTCTCTTTTTCTGCCTTTATTTATACTTTTTTGCTATTCAGCATGAGCATTCACATGCAGTAGGCTCAAAGGGGAAGCCCAGTCTTCATGGATGAGATGCATGGAACTGAAAGCCCTTAGAATAATACTGATGTCATGGTTACCAGATCATCTGTAATTAAA
Organism: Protopterus annectens; assembly: GCF_019279795.1. Classification (NCBI taxonomy): domain Eukaryota; kingdom Metazoa; phylum Chordata; order Ceratodontiformes; family Protopteridae; genus Protopterus; species Protopterus annectens. Next base: position 169,252,329 of record NC_056725.1, read on the forward strand.
TGGTGTGACGTTGCATTATGTCAGGTACCTAAATGGTCGTATCAGGCACAGGTTGCTATAAAATTACATTTAAATAACAATAATCAGAATATCTTCTACCAAGATGAGCCAAATGGGCAGAACTATGCTTGTGAATAGCAACTGTTACTGCTGACCCTATGGGTCAATGTGCTAGTATATATTCTATTGTATTTCTTTTTGACATTTTGCTAATTAAATTGTGAGTGACACTTGTAAAATAGAGGAGCTGGGATGTCATCTCAGCAGGGACTTCAGCAGTGTTAGAGCCTGTACACTTAAAAAGGTACACAAGAGTATAGTATAGTGTTTATATTAGGTATAAAAGACTCTATCAGTGTTTGAAAATGTTCATGCTATGAACTGATAAATTATTAAGGTGACTTCCCTTTACATACAATGTGCGTTCAACTGACTACAAAAATTATTTAAACATTACTTCCTCTAACAACACCTAGATAGTAAGTCAAACTGAGCTTCTAGGAGTCACTGTTAATGAATTATTAAAATATGATCATCAAGTAAAACAAAAAGTAAAAAAACACCTACCAAAGATAGATGCACTCTGCAGAGTCAAATAATACCTCACATATAATGCCAGAAAAAGTAATGCACAATCTGTTCTCATCCCTACACTACTTTATGCTGCCGCCATCTTTATTACCCTACAATCCACTCAACTCGCACTCTTTGGACAGTGCTGTAATAAGGTGGCAACATTTACCACCAATCAAGCTTAGAGTTAAGGCATTACCTTGCACTTTCCCAATTAGTCATGTTGCATAAGCTCATCTATGATCCAGACAAATGCCTTAGTTTGAACAATATTCTCTAAGTTTAGAACCCAAGAAGACAGCTCAGCTCCACTGACAAAAATGTTATTACCTAGCCAACATGCGAACAACTCAGCTGGTGACTTTTTATACTCCTGTTTCCTGGCCAAAATTTGGAACTCCTTTCCTCTCACTCCACAAAATACAACAATCACCAACTCTTTTAAGGCATAAACAAGAAGATACCTAAAAGATACCTAGCTGTGTACATGCACAACTCTCGAATGATAAATGTCCTTCCTCTAACTTTCTGTTATTACTTCATTGCACTATACCCTTAGTTATTGGTCCAAAATCTCCTCCCCATCCTCTACCTCTCCATCTCCTTCCTTCTACCTATCCTAAAACATCCTCTTTCACCTCTTAATACTAATCCTCCATGTCCTCCTTTTCTTACCTTCTACCAAGTTAATTTCCAAATATATTTCATAGATCTTTAGATGCTGCTGCTATTAATTAATGATAATGCTCTGTTTAAAGGTTGTATATTTGTTGATTACTTATATACATCTGTTTATGGTTTTTATGTAATATTACAATTTTTCTGAAGCTTTTGTCCCTGTGCTTCTGCTCTAAATGGGTAACTTTTCTGACCAGTATAACAGCAAAACACAGCACCGCAGGAACCAGAGACCCTTCTGTAGAAAATGTAAAAAATATCCAACCAGCAGCAGGGTCACCATGACAAAAAGCATAAAATAATTTATTAGTAACAGGATAAGCACTTTCAGAAAACAATTTTCTTCATCAAATCCTACCATTAACTAACATGCATATAACTATATATATATATATATATATATATATATATATATATATATATATATATATATATATATATATATATATATATATATATATATATATATATATATACTACTTTTAAAATGTCATAAGCCAATCAGTAGAACTCAAATGGCCCATGCAATTTCCTGGTGAGTCACAGAACAGCAGATATAATTTCTGATGCATCATAACACATTCTTAATACAAATAAAATTATGCATATGTGAACAGACATACTAAAATATAAAAGCATATAAAGGACATAACCATAACACATAAAAATTGTATAAAACTTCATTAATGTGTTTAACATAACCAGATCACAGTCTTTGAGATTTCAGCACATGTTTTAAGGAATAAAAGCATTTAAACCTGGCAGAAATGCGCACAAAGTTCTGCTATCCAATATGTTTCCCTTACCTCAGTGGCATTTTGCAAATCTCCACCCTTAATGTTACTGTTGATGGTATCTATAGCCATAAAGGAAAAGCTATGACCAGAGTAAAGTGCTACATGTTGAAACAAAACATTGTGTTCTAAACTGTTACATATAGCATATTGATGTTGTAAAATTCATTGTTTAAACATCTGGTTCAGTTTCCCTATGTAAAAACAAGTGCAATGATTGCGCTTAGCAATATATATCACATTTCTAGTAGTGCATGTAGCATATCCTTTATAAAAATAAACCTTATATGTACTTGGATGTGGAAATGTATTTGAAGTATTTATAATAGGACATGCTTTGCATCTTTTACAAGGGTATGTACCGTTCTTTTCTGATGGAAATCTAAACCTATGTGTATTAGTTGGTCTGTAATGTAACAGATCTTTCAAGTTACTGTTCCTCTTATAACTGAAGCTAGGTACAGAGCCAACTATATTCCCTCTCTGTTCATCCACTAAAAGCATTTTCCAGTTATTATGTATAATGTTACAAATATATCTACTGTCACTATTAAATGTGTGTGGGACTCTGATATAAAAGGGGCTGAAAGCCCTCCTCCTTTTGATTGTTGGCATCCCCAACAGAGAATCATGGTTTCCCCTTATTCCTGCGTAAAACATTTAGATCTGCAGTGCTTGCATGTATCTCCTTTTCCTTATAACCGCGCTCTATCAAATTCTGGACAGTTTTGTCTATCTTCTTCACTACTACATAATTTAGATGGTCTTAGAAAGTAGTATAGTATATATAGTTATATGCATGCCAGTAAATGGTAGGATCTGATGAAGGAAATTGTTTTCTGAAAGCACGTATCCTGTTACTAATAAGGTATTTTATGCTTTTTGTCATGGTGACCCTGCTGCTGTTTGTTTTCTAACCAGTTGGACTATCCTGGTAAACAAAAATAACAACTATTGGGTATAGTAAACTGCTGGGCTTGTACTGTGAATGAGTGAGACACGCAGAGTACTGTGTTATTCCATGCTGGACAATCTCAAGGGATTGACGTGGAGAGTAATAGGGTGCATATCAGCTGGAGTGGTAAAATCAACATAAAGGAGCAGAGAGTGATCTCAGGAAGTTAAGTTTCTGAACCACCAGAAACAATGGAAATGGCATGATTAATGACCGATAAGGAGGTGTAAGGACGGAGTATGATTATTTTGATGGGAAACATGATCAAGCAAAGTAACAAGAGGGAGTGATAAAGTGGGTGAAAGTGTAGTTGAAGGAGATTAGACATGGCTGTATCAGGTTCAGGTGCAGGGATTACCTCAGATAAGATGCATTGAGCCCTAATGCAGGTAACCAAAAGTTGGGGAATTAGAGATGCCCTTACATTTGCTGCTGCAGTATTCTTAACATTAGGGATTCCCTGCAGTGGAAGCACATCATCCGGCTAGTATAACAAAGACTCCCTGTTACATTTAATGATACGCCTGAACATCACTCAAACACTCCCTGCATACCATAGGACATAAAGCTGATGTTCAGGCTTACCATAAACAGAACTTCTTTGCCGGCAGTCTGAACACATCTTTTCACCATTAGTCTGTTTACCTGCATCTGTTTTGCCAGTTGAATGCATTTTCGTTCTTCAGTGATTGCCTACACCTGTTTGCAGTGCAGATAAGTGCCCCACTGGGTTTTTTTGTTTTCTCTTGCCTTTTTATGCTCCTTGGGGTTAATGTCATCCAGAAAGGGTAAATGCCAGTGTGGGAGACAGATTCCCCATAAAGACCACCATGATAAGTGTCTTTTTTGTCTAGGAGTGTCTCATGACCATGAAGCTTGTTTTATTTGCCAGGCTTTCATTCTGAAAACCCTTCTCAACAGACTTTCTTCCTTTTCCTTGTATCTTGAGAATCAGCATCTTAAGCTTCTTCCTAGAGACAATGGATGGAATCTCCTTCCTGAGGTTTTTACAAACCCAGAGGCTCACCTTGCTGTGTTGTTAGATTCCCCTACCATGACCATGTTGGAGGCCTGTGAGGTGATGCAATGGCAGTACGTCTGATGAGGCTTTGCAGGCGTCCATCTCAGGTGTTGAGGGGGAATCATGGTTGATTTTTTTCTGAGGGGGCGTAGGGGAGTTCCTCAGATTTTAGTTGGGGAAGAAGTTCCTACTACGGTTCTCGACTATCATTCTGGATCTGAGTCTTCGCAGTTTTTGGAGAGGCATTCCCTTTAAAAAGAAACATGATCTTAAACATGTTTCTTCCACTCTTGGGGATCCTCAGAGTAAATAGCAGGCTTTCACTCAGAGACTATTTTCTGCTTTGATGTCTTTAAAGACTTCTCAAGGGGGTTTCAGTTCCTGCTCATCATTGGTCCTCTGTTCCCCTTAAAAGCCCTAGAAAACAGGATTCTTCTGAGACTGAGTTGGGTTCTGATGACAAATCCCTGCTTTTTCTACTCAGATTCCTTCTCCTTTGGACTATGGGTCAGAGGAGAAGGATTCTGTTAGTCCTGATGCTCCTTTTGAGGAAACTTTCTTTGGGGACACACTCTCTAGGATGATGGATTTTTTTAAGTGGGATTGTGCTCAGGTCCCTGATATCCATAGGAGGTACTATGAGTTGCTACAGTTGGAGTCTCCTAAACCTGTGGCTATTCTTCCTGTTCTGGCTGCTTTGCTGGATATTTTTTTCAATGCCTCTCATGCTCCTGATTCTTTACCCCCTGCTCCCAAGAAGCCTGATATGTTTTGTAACATGCATGAGGATTGTTTCTTTTTGAATAAAGGTCATGCTGCTGACCCTTCTGTGGTCTCTGTGGTCTCTAATAAGCTGTTCAGTTGCTTCCTTTGCCCAAGTTATTGCCTTCTGACAAAGATAGCAGAACTATTGAAATGGCTGGGTAAGAAGGTTTACACTTCTGCTATCCTAGTTTTTCAGGTTACTAATTATCAGACCCATATGTCTAGGTATGTGTTGGCTCTTCTTTCTCAGGCCTGTCAACTTATTTCTGATTTTTCTGAGTCCGAGGGTAAAACTTCTGTTCTTTCCTTGCTAGGGACTTCCTCTCAAGTCATTCGTCATTCTATTAAATGTAGTTATGATGATGCCTCTTCTAGAGCAGCTGTGTTTGGTTCCGTTATGAGGAGATATTCTTGGCTTAGGCTCCAGCCACTAAGTGATGATATTAAAGCTAAGTTAAGGGATGCTCCCCTGGATTCTAAACTTTTGTTTGGGGGAGCTGCTGCTGGTTTGTTTAAATCCCTTTAGGATAAGGGTAAGGCTTTGCAGGAGCTTAAAATGTTTTTGTTTCTCCTGTGCCTAAATTTTAGAGAAACTATCCAGCTAGTAAAACAGTCGAGACGAACCAAATCCACTTGTAGAACACTGGTTTATTGCTAGTAATCTTGTTAACACCCCAACAAAGTACAAAGCGCTTTCACCCATACAGTGGGCATCATCAGATTACAATCACATTCACAAAAATTTCAGTTTAAATAGAAGCAGCAATTGATAGTTATTCAATTAATTAATCAACTGTGATTAATGCAAAAACATCTATTGTTAATTAGGTCTAACGTCTATATATATATATATATATATATATATATATATATATATATATATATATATCTCAAGATACATTATAGTCCCTAGAAAATATGTATATATTTGTGTATGAATACACAAAGAAAGAGAGACAATCCACATCAATAATTCTAAGGAAGAATAGTTAACTATCTGTGTATAATACATATAATAGATGCTTGTATTAAATACTTATAATAAATATGATAGTTAAAAGTAATCTTAATTACAACTTGAACGCATTACTAAAATATATAAAAATTAATATGTTAATTTTATTGATATAAAACACACAAAACAAAACTATTTAAGTAGACCTTAAATACTTATAAAAATTTATACAAATTTATAAAAATTGAATACAACTGTAACTATATGAATTGTGATTTATATTTGAGAATACTGGCTATAGAAATATAGTCATTGATACCAGGGTACATGTTTGCGTTAAATCTTAGCTGCCACAAACATTCCTTAACTTCTAATAATGTTTTTTCGTCACCACCTTTATTATTGTTGTAGGGTATTCTATCAATCACAAAAAATAAAAGCCTTTTACAATTGTCACATCTTATACATGTAAATAAAGTGCACTAGTGTCGTTCTTCTTTTTGATATCTCTTACATGTTCTCCTATTCGGTCTTTAAGCATCCTAATAGTTTTCCCAACGTAGTATGCTGGGCATGTAGAACAGGTAGCAAGATATACTACCATTTTTGTTTTGCAGTTGCAGTGTCCCGGGCATCTAATAGTTATTCCAAAGTTTGGGACTACTACATATGGACCATCATTAATATATCTACAGACATGACATACACCACATTTGCCCATCTTGGACTTAAAGTATGTATTCATACCCTGTGTTGATTCAAAATACTCTTTTAAATTCATACCTCGACTGTAGGTAATTTTAGGCAATAAGCCCAAAATATCTATACATTCCTCATTATTCGTAAATACACTAGACCAACTTTCTCTCACAGCGTTTACTATTTTCATGGATGTATCATTGTAGGGGATGACTAAAGCATCATTGCCAGTAAATGGTCTATTCTCACTAATAATATTTGTAGTACCAAACTTAATAATCAGTTGATAAATATGTTTTCTTTTGGTCCATATCTCAGTACTTATTTAGTCAATCAATTCCTTTTATCCTCTGTCAGAAAACATACTAGACAATATTTTCATTTCATCACAGAAAACCTTGTCGTCACTAATAATTCTTGATAACCTTACCATCTGTCCTTTTATTAAATTCTTCCTTTGATGGTAAGGGTGACAACTATCAAAGTGTAAAAAAGAATTGGAATGTGTTTTTTTCCGATAAATGTTGGTATCTATCCTACCGTTATTTTTATATAATAATATGTCAAGATATTCACAGTAATTATCAACTATCTTACTAGTAAAACTCAAAAAAGTAGTTGTAGTGTTTAAGAATGATTCAAATTCAATAAATCTTTCTCTAGTACCCTTCCAGAAAATCAAAATATTGTCCAAAAACCTCAAGTAGAGAACAACATCATCCCAAAAACATGAAGAAAACATTTGTGTCTCCCACAAAGCCAACACAAGGTTGGCATAAATGGGAGCGCATCGTGCCCCCATCGCTACCCCAGTTTTTTGTCTGAAATATTCACCATTTAAGAAAATATAATTATTTTCGAGAACTAATTCCATTAATTCCCTTAAAAATTTACACTTGTCATTACTAAATGTAACAAACTTGAGTAGGCTTGCCTCAAACATTTTTAAACCTTGCTTGTGCGGTATTACAGTAAAAAGGCTTACAATGTCAATAGTGACTATAGAAAACTCAAGATTTGTTCCAAGCATGGTTCTAATTTTATCCAAACAATGCCATGAATCTTTCACAATGTGGTCCAAATTGCCTAAAACCTCCTTACACCGAAAGTCAATAAAGGAAGACATAGCCTCCGTTTTGGACCCTCTAGCAGAGACTATAGGTCTAAATGGTGGAACATAAACATTTTTATGAATTTTTGGAATACCAAAGATGGATGGAGTCATGGGATGTTCCACATTGAGAAAATTGTATTCGTCCTTAGTAATGACTCCATCCATCAAGTATTCGTACATGATCCAATCCAGTTTAGTATACGCTCTATGAATTTCATGTTTTGACACCTTCTCATATGTGTTGTTGTCATTTAACATTTCCTCATTTTGTTGAAATAATCCTCTTTATTCATAACTACCACACCCCCACCTTTGTTGGGTTTCATAACCCTGTATTTATCTGTTGTTGAAAGTTCTTTTAAACAAAATTTTTCAACTGTAGTTAGGTTGTAAGTTGTGATTCTTTCATTTTTCACAATTCTACGAATCTGAGTATCCCATAACCTCTCAAATACTTGAATAATAGGGTTCTGTGGGGGTATAAAAGTACTCTGTCTTTTTAAAGTCAAGTAGTGGTTGTCATTCTGCGTATTTTTGTTCTTAAAAAACATCCTTAAATTCAATTTCCTAGTGAAAAGTTTTAGGTTAATCAAAATTTTACCAATGTCTGATCTAAATTTAGGAACAAATTTAAAACCCTTTTTAAAAAGGTTTAAATAACTTGCATCAAACTTCAAATCAGTAAAATTGTACACACTAAAACCTCCATCAACCAAAATGGAACATACACATTCATTAACATTGTTGTGTATCTCACTAGTGCCATCATCACCAACAGAAATTCCATCAATTGTCTGTACACAATAATTGTTCTGGAAATCATGATTTGATTGAAAATCAACGATACCCCTTGTTGAGCATCCCTGTATAACATTGTAATCAACTTGTGTACAAATAAAATCCTCCTCTACTAATGGTACCATGAATTGGTCCTGTGATTTCTGTTCAAATATTGATAGTTTTGCTGTTGCCCCCCATACCGGTCCCTTAACCGCTCTGCTCTCCTCAGAATCGGTTCTTCTAAAAAAGCCCCCTCCCCATTATCATACACAACCGCATTGCATACATCAGTGTGTGGTATGTTAGAATTAGTATTAGTATTTTGTGCATTCCAAGTATCAACATCCACTCTATCTACCCCGTCAATTTTAAATGTACATTTCATGTTCTTAAATTCCTTAAAATGTGAATAGGCCCTCTTACACCTATAATCGTTGGTATCTCTAGTAAGCTTGTGATTTTTAGCTTCCAAACCGTTTAAAATAAACCTGTCATTGTCTTTAAGTATTTTATCAAACCGATATCTATTAAAATCAAATAAAAGATAATTTTGAATACTTTTATCTAGTTTAGTTAGTTGCTCATTCAAAACAGACAATCTATTGTTATTGTTACGTATAATGAGTTGCATAAGTTCAATACCTGTTCTGTCGAACAGATGAGTAAGTTCAGTAAAAAGTTCTGTTCCTTCAGAAAAACCAAAAGGCAATTTGAACATCCGAAGACCTTTAGGGACCTGTCCCAATTCAATGGACCTTTCCATAAAAACGTTGTCCATTTGTATGGATTTGAATGTTTTAAGTGCCTTCACAAATAGCGTGAACTGTGCGTTTAAACTGCCAAAGTGGGTGGTAGTATTAGTCAATACAGTGCTTAATGAAGGTGCTGCTAAAATGTCTTTTAGTTCCTTTACCGTTCCGTTTCATTGTAGAGCCCCTCTACTGGTCCCGTCTCTAGTGTTCGGTACTGGGTAAAATGTAGTTGCTCCTCATTGAACAGCTCCTGTAACCCCTCCTCCTGTACCCTGTACCAAACCATTGCTAGTCGACGGCCGTACTGGACTGCTTCCTGGTGTCGAGTGTAACGTAAACAGTATTTCCTGTGATTCGGTGACTGCAGCATAAGAAGCAGCTGGGCTGGTAATGCCTTTGTCATTTAAGGCTCGTAGCAATCTTTGTGAAATCTCCAAATGCTGCTTCATCAGATCTTCCATAGTGGCCCAAATCTCAAAAGCACCAAAAGAATAAAAGGAAAAGTTCACGATAATTCCACGATAAATTCACGATAATTACTATGAACGTAATAGTACGTTCAAAGAAACTAGCAGAAAAAACAGCTAATCTGCCAGTGACGAGGAACGCCTCAAAATCAATGCAATAATAAAATTCCAACAGATAGAATAACCAGTAAAACAGTCGAGATGAACCAAATCCACTTGTAGAACACTGGTTTATTGATAGTAATCTTGTTAACACACCAACAAAGTACTAAGCGCTTTCACCCATACAGTGGGCATCATCAGAGTGCAATCACATTCACAAAAATTTCAGTTTAAATAGAAGCAGCAATTGATAGTTATTAAATTAATTAATCAACTGTGATTAATGCAAAAACATCTATTGTTAATGACTATAATGTATCTTGATATATATATATATATATATATATATATATATATATATATATATATATATATATATATATATATATATATATATATATATATATTTATATATAGCCATTAGACCTAATCAACAATAGATGTTTTTGCATTAATCACAGTTGATTAATTAATTGAATAACTATCAATTGCTGCTTCTATTTAAACTGAAATTTTTGTGAATGTGATTGTACTCTGATGATGCCCACTGTATGGGTGAAAGCGCTTAGTACTTTGTTGATGTGTTAACAAGATTACTAGCAATAAACCAGTGTTCTACAAGTGGATTTGGTTCATCTCGACTGTTTTACTGGTTATTCTATCTGTTGGAATTTTATTATTGCATTGATTTTGAGGCGTTCCTCGTCACTGGCAGATTAGCTGGTTTTTCTGCTAGTTTCTTTGAACGTACTATTACGTTCATAGTAATTATCATGAATTTATCGTGGAATTATCGTGAACTTTTCCTTTTATTCTTTTGGTGCTTTTGAGCTTTGGGCTACTATGGAAGATCTGATGAAGCAGCATTTGGAGATTTCACAAAGATTGCTACGAGCCTTAAATGACAAAGGCATTACCAGCCCAGCTGTTTCTCATGCTGCAGTCACCGAATCACAGAAAATACTGTTTACATTACACTTGACACCAGGAAGCAGTCCAGTACGGCCGTCAATTAGCAATGGTTTGGTACAGGCTACAGGAGGAGGGGTTACAGGAGCTGTTCAATGAGGAGCAACTACATTTTACCCAGTACCGAACACTAGAGACGGGACCAGTAGAGGGGCTCTACAACGAAACGTAACGGTAAAGGAACTAAAAGACATTTTAGCAGCACCTTCATTAAGCACTGTATTGACTAATACTACCACCAACTTTGGCAGTTTAAACGTACAGTTCACGCTATTTGAGAAGGCACTTAAAACATTCAAATCCATACAAATGGACAACGTGTTTATGGAAAGGTCCATTGAATTGGGACAGGTCCCTAAAGGTATTCGGATGTTCAAATTGCCTTTTGGTTTTTCTGAAGGAACAGAACTTTTTACTGAACTTACTCATCTGTTCGACAGAACAGGTATTGAACTTATGCAACTCATTATACGTAACAATAACAATAGATTGTCTGTTTTGAATGAGCAACTAACTAAACTAGATAATAGTATTCAAAATGATATTTTATTTGATTTTAATAGATATCGGTTTGATAAAATACTTAAAGACAATGACAAGTTTATTTTAAATGGTTTGGAAGCTAAAAATCACAAGCTTACTAGAGACACCAACGATTATAGGTGTAAGAGGGCCTATTCACATTTTAAGGAATTTAAGAACATGAAATGTACATTTAAAATTGACGGGGTAGATAGAGTGGATGTTGATACTTGGAATGCACAAAATACTAATACTAATTCTAACATACCACACACCGATGTATGCAATGAGGTTGTGTATGATAATGGGGAGGGGGCTTTTTTAGAAGAACCGATTCTGAGGAGATCAGAGCGGTTAAGGGACCGGTATGGGGGGCAACAGCAAAACTATCAATATTTGAACAGAAATCACAGGACCAATTCATGGTACCATTAGTAGAGGAGGATTTTATTTGTACACAAGTTGATTACAATGTTATACAGGGATGCTCAACAAGGGGTATCATTGATTTTCAATTAAATCATGATTTCCAGAACAATTATTGTGTACAGACAATTGATGGAATTTCTGTTGGTGATGATGGCACTAGTGAGATACACAACAATGTTAATGAATGTCTATGTTCCATTTTGGTTGATGGAGGTTTTAGTGTGTACGATTTGAAGTTTTATGCAAGTTATTTAAACCTTTTTAAAAAGGGTTTTAAATTTGTTCCTAAATTTAGATCAGACATTGGTAAAATTTTGATTAACCTAAAACTTTTCACTAGGAAATTGAATTTAAGGATGTTTTTTAAGAACAAAAATACGCAGAATGACAACCACTACTTGACTTTAAAAAGACAGAGTACTTTTATACCACCACAGAACCCTATTATTCAAGTATTTGAGAGGTTATGTGATACTCAGATTCGTAGAATTGTGAAAAATGAAAGAATCACAACTTACAACCTAACTATAGTTGAAAAATTTTGTTTAAAAGAACTTACAACAACAGATAAATACATGGTTATGAAACCCGACAAAGGTGGGGGTGTGGTAGTTATGAATAAAGAGGATTATTTCAACAAAATGATGACAATGTTAAATGACAACAACACATATGAGAAGGTGTCAAAACATGAAATTCATAGAGCGTATACTAAACTGGATTGGATCATGTACGAATATTTGATGGATGGAGTCATTACTAAGGACGAATACAATTTTCTCAATGTGGAACATCCCATGACTCCATCCATCTTTGGTATTCCAAAAATTCATAAAAATGTTTATGTTCCACCATTTAGACCTATAGTCTCTGCTAGAGGGTCCAAAATGGAGGCTATGTCTTCCTTTATTGACTTTCAGTGTAAGGAGGTTTTAGGCAATTTGGACCACATTGTGATAGATTCATGGCATTGTTTGGATAAAATTAGAACCAAGCTTGTTGGAACAAATCTTGAGTTTTCTATGGTCACTATTGACATTGTAAGCCTTTTTACTGTAATACCGCACAAGCAAGGTTTAGAAATGTTTGAGGCAAGCCTACTCAAGTTTGCTACATTTAGTAATGACAAGTGTAAATTTTTAAGGGAATTAATGGAATTAGTTCTCGAAAATAATTATATTTTCTTAAATGGTGAATATTTCAGACAAAAAACTGGGGTAGCGATGGGGGCACGATGCGCTCCCATTTATGCCAACCTTGTGTTGGCTTTGTGGGAGACACAAATGTTGTTTTCTTCATGTTTTTGGGATGATGTTGTTCTCTACTTGAGGTTTTTGGACGATATTTTGATTTTCTGGAAGGGTACTAGAGAAAGATTTATTGAATTTGAATCATTCTTAAACACTACAACTACTTTTTTGAGTTTCACTAGTAAGATAGTTGATAATTACTGTGAATATCTTGACATATTATTATATAAAAATAACGGTAGGATAGATACCAACATTTATCGTAAAAAAACACATTCCAATTCTTTTTTACACTTTGATAGTTGTCACCCTTACCATCAAAGGAAGAATTTAATAAAAGGACAGATGGTAAGGTTATCAAGAATTATTAGTGACGATAAGGTTTTCTGTGATGAAATGAAAATATTGTCTAGTATGTTTTCTGACAGAGGATACCCAAAGGAATTGATTGACCAAATAAGTACTGAGATACGGACCAAAAGAAAATATATTTATCAACCGGTTATTAAGTTTGGTACTACAAATATTATTAGTGAGAATAGACCATTTACTGGCAATGATGCTTTAGTCATCCCCTACAATGATACATCCATGAAAATAGTAAACACTGTGAGAAAAAGTTGGTCTAGTGTATTTACGAATAATGAGGGATGTATAGATATTTTGGGCTTATTGCCTAAAATTACCTACAGTCAAGGTATGAATTTAAAAGAGTATTTTGAATCCACACAGGGTATGAATACATACCTTAAGTCCAAGAAGGGCAAATGTGGTGTATGTCATGTCTGTAGATATATTAATGATGGTCCATATGTAATAGTCCCAAACTTTGGAAAAACTATTAGATGCCCGGGACACTGCAACTGCAAAACAAAAATGGTAGTATATCTTGCTACCTGTTCTACATGCCCAGCATACTACGTTGGGAAAACTATTAGAATGCTTAAAGACCGAATAGGAGAACATGTAAGAGATATCAAAAAGAAGAAAGACACTAGTGCACTTTATTTACATGTATAAGATGTGACAATTGTAAAAGGCTTTTATTTTTTGTGATTGATAGAATACCCTACAACAATAATAAAGGTGGTGACGAAAAGACATTATTAGAAGTTAAGGAATGTTTGTGGCAGCTAAGATTTAATGCAAACATGTTCCCTGGTATCAATGACTATATTTCTATAGCCAGTATTCTCAAATATAAATCACAATTCATATAGTTACAGTTGTATTTAATTTTTATAAATTTTTATAAATTTTTATAAGTATTTAAGGTCTATTTAAATAGTTTTGTTTTGTGTGTTTTATATCAATGAAATTAACATATTAATTTTTATATATTTTTAGTAATGCGTTCAAATTGTAATTATGATTATTTTTAACTATCATATTTATTATAAGTATTTAATACAAGCATCTATTATATGTATTTTACACAGATAGTTAACTATTCTTCCTTAGAATTATTGTTGTGGATTGTCTCTCTTTCTTTGTGTATTCATATACAAATATATACATATTGTCTAGGGACTATAATGTATCTTGAGATATATATATATATATATATATATATATATATATATATATATATATATATATATATATATATATAGACATTAGGCCTAATTAACAATAGATGTTTTTGCATTAATCACAGTTGATTAATTAAGTGAATAACTATCAACTGCTGCTTCTATTTAAACTGAACTTTTTGTGAATGTGATTGTACTCTGATGATGCCCACTGTATGGGTGAAAGCGCTTAGTACTTTGTTGGTGTGTTAACAAGATTACTAGCAATAAACCAGTGTTCTACAAGTGGATTTGGTTCATCTTGACTGTTTTACTGGTTATTCTATCCGTTGGAATTAAACTATCCAGCTAGGCCTGACTTTGTTCATTGAGATTCCCGCCCTTCTACTAAAGGCAAGAAGGGTGGAAAACTGGCTCCTCCTGCTAAGGCTACTCAGTTTTCAGGGTTTCCAAAGCCTTCCTTTCCAGACAAACCTGGTGTTGTCTGACTATCCATCTCCTCCCATCCGCATTCCCCTTTCTCTTCGCCTTTCTTTTTCTCTTACTGTTTGGCTTCACATCACTTGTGTTCTGTCGATCATTCGTCAGGGGTACTTCATGGTGTGGAAATCTCGCCCTTCTTTTATAGGCATTCCTCAACCTCCTCAGGAACAGCTTCCCTTTTTCCCAGAGGTTCTTCAAACTCTCTTCACTCAGGGTACTTTTCAAGAGGTGCCTGTTTCCCAAAGGGGGAAAGGGTTCTACTCCAGACAGCTTACTGTGCCAAGAAAAGAGGGCACTTGGAGATCTATTCCAAACTTCTCTCATTTAAACACTTTTTTAAAACTGCATTCCTTTCAGATGTTGTCTCTTTAGATTCTGTTTCCTCTCCTGCTCCCTCAGGCCTATATGGTGTCTCTTGATCTTAGTGATGCTTATCGCCATATTCCAGTCCATCCTCCTTTCAGGAAGTTTTTACTTTTCTCTGTTTCTTCCTGGCATTTTTAGTTTTCTGCTTTCCCCTTTGGCCTTTCTACTGCCCCAAGGGAATTCACCAAATGCTTGCTCTTGTGATTGCTTTTTGCAGACTTCAAGGGATCCAAATATTTCCTTACTTAGACAACATGTTGATTCAGGTGTCCTCGCCAGAGACTCTTTTACAAAATCTTCATTTTCCCATTACCCTTCTTCAGAGTGTGGAGTTCACAATAAATTTCAAAAAGTCTTCTCTGACTCCTTCCCAGGATCATGTTTTTCTGGGCTGCAGGATTCAATTGGTGCCTATGATTGCATCCCGGCCCCTCCAAAGGCCTTAACTCTCATTTTTCTCTTTCACACTCTTCTTCCTCTGGCTTCCATTACCACCAGGGAATTTCTGAGAGCTCTGGGTTTCATGGCATCTACCATTCTGATGCTCCCACTGGCCAAACTTCACATAAGAAAGTTTCACTGATTTCTGAAGTCAGTGTGGCTTCAACATGCACATCCTCTAGACTTTGTAGTTCCTCTTCTTTCTTGTCTCAGACAGGAGCTTAACTGGTGGATTCAGTAGTTGTCTCTGAACTCAAGGATACCTTTTCACCCCCTTTCCCTCTCAAACATTGTTCACAGACGCTTCAGACATGGGTTGGGGTGGCGACCTTTGGCTCCCCTAAAGGTACAAGGGGTGTGGTCACCTCAGCAGTAGAGGGAGCACATCAATGTCAAAGAGATGAGAGCTCTTCTGCTGACCCTTCAGGCCTTTCATCCTCTTTTCTCTCCAGGGTCTATCAAGGTCTTCACAGGCAATACCACAGTGATGTGGTATATCAACAAACAGGGATGACAAGGTCCTAACTTCTTTGCCAGTTGGCACTTCTGGTATGGGATCTTGCTGTCAAGTATCAAGTGACTCTTCAGGCATTTTATATCCCTTCCAGTCAGAACATTAAGGCAGACACTCTGAGCAGGTCCTTAACTCAGTCCCATGAATGGATACTTCACAGAGATGTGTTTCTGGACATTATTCACCAGTGGGATACTACTCAAGTGGATATTTTTGCCTCCTATCTGAACAAAAAACTTCCTCTGTTTTGTGCCAGTGTCCCAGGTCCTCTGGAATGGAAGGTAGATGCCCTCTCATTCTCTTGGAAGGGTATTTTTGTTCCTTCCCTTCCACTCACTCTGAAAGTCCTGTTCAAAATTCATCAGGATGCTCTCAAAATCTTGTTGGTGACTCCCTTTTGTACACAACAGCACTGATTCCCTCTGCTTCTGCATTTAGCCAGGGGCAGTCATCACAAGTTACCTCACAGGGCGCATCTAATCACACAAGACAAGGGATCTCTCATCCATTTCCACTTGTCCATGCTTCAACTAACATTGTGGGTGATAGATTTTGATTCCTCATAGACACATTTTTTTTTCTGAGGACGTGCTGCAAGTACTGTAGGAGACCAGGAAACCTACTGCTAGGAAATTCTACTTATCTAAATGGAAGAGGTTTTCTATTTGGTGTCTGTCTCATAACCTGAACCCACTTACTGTGGATATTCCTTTGGTTCTCTCTTATTTGTGTGAGTTGCTCAATGCTGGTTTGGACTATTCTTCTACAGCAAACCAGCACACATGGGGATTGGTAGATGGCAGATAACTGTAGTTTCTGGCTGCTTGAGAGTTAGTATTAAAAATTGACCTGACTAATACTGTATCCTATATTGTTTATTTGGTTTGACTAGTTCTCAGATTGGGGAGAGAAGGAATTTATTTTTATCTTCCTTTTTAAAACTCTAAAACTCTAAAAACATATGGTATGTTTTTTGTGGGGGAAACAGAAAGTGCAACATGAAAATTGTACTGTATTTCTTCGTTTTTTTTTTTTTTTTTTTTTGCTGGTTGCTTGAGAGTGCTGCTTGCTTGAGTTCCAGTCAGGGTTGCCAGATTTCTGACAGGCCGGGTAGGGACAAAGTGAGGCCAAAAAAAAAAAAAAAATAAAAAAAAATAAAAAAATAAAAGGTCTTCAACACTAAGTGAGAACCAAAAAAAAAAAAAGGTCTTCAACGCTTAAAAACATGGAGCTACTTCTGTTTAATACGGAACATCAAGCAGTTCCACATTAAACACAAGTAGCTCCGTGTTTACCAATTTTTAATTGGCCCATATGCCGGTATACGAGCCAATCAAAAAACTCGAAAAATGGAGCTATGTTTAATGTGGAACTGCCTGATGTTCCGCATTAAATACCAGCAGCTCCGTATTTAGCGATTTTTGATGGCCCGTATGCCGGTATACGAGCCAATCAAAAAACTCGAAAAACGGAGCTATGTTTAATGCGGAACTGCCTGATGTTCTGCATTAAACACCAGCACCGTATTTAGCGATTTTTGATTGGCCCATATGCCGGTATAAGAGCCAATCAAAAAACTCGAAAAACGGAGCTATGTTTAATACGGAACTGCCTGATGTTCTGCATTAAACACCAGCAGCTCAGTATTTAGCGATTTTTGATTGGCCTGTATGCCGGTATACGGGCCAATCAAAAAAAAAAAAAGCAGAGGGCTGTTTCGCCGGGATTTAAACTGGCAGTGCAGGACTCAGGATTGGGCTGCTGATCCCGGGACAATCCCGCTCAAATAGGGATGTCTGGCAACCCTGGTTCCAGTTAACTGAGAGTTTACTGTATTAAGGCCCATTTATCAGCCATCTCTGCTTGTCTAACTTTATCTCCTTCTTTAGCTTCTAGATGTGAGGCTAAACAATTTCTCAAATGTGTCCTTAATATTAGACCTCCCAGGAAACCTGTTCCACCTCCCTGGGATCTTAATTTTGTTTTGGAGAAGTTGACTCAGGCTCCTTGTGAGCCTGCTTTTTTAGCTTTTTTGCAACATTGTTCTTGGAAGACTGCTCTCTTGTTAGCCCTTACGTCTGCCAGATGTGTGTCTGAATTGCAGGCCCTTATGGTTTGTCCTCATTTTTTGATTTTTCATAAGGACATGGTATCCTTATGCACTAATCCCTCTTTTATGCCTAAGGTGGTTAATGAACTTTCCCTTAATCAGTGAATTAATCTGCCTACTTTTTTCCCCTGTCCACAGTCTGACAGTGAGAGAGTGCTGCTTACTTTGGATATGCATAGGCAACTCATAATTTATTTGGATCAGACTAAGGCAATTCAAAAATCTGATCAGTTGTTTGTTTCTTTTCATCCTAAATGTTTGGATCCAGCTGTATCCAAGCAAACTATTTCTTCTTACATTTCTAAGGCTATTTCCTTTTGTTACAACTTTCATGGCAAGAGCCTTTCTTCCTTCTTCAGTTAAGGCTCATTCTTCTAGAGCTGTGGCTTCTTCGGATGTTTTTTCAAGGGCTTAGATACTAATTCTATTCTTGAAGCAGCTTCCTGGTCTTCTGTCCATACCTTTACTAAGCACTACAAGTTGGATGGTATTTCTAGGGCTAGGGCCAGTTTTGTTGTGCCGTTCTCCATGGCTTCTTAGAGGACTCTTCTTCTCCTTCCCCTTCCAAATTTCCTCTTGAGCTTTGGCACTGTCCCGAATTTTATGAATATTGCAGCAATGAATGTAAGGACATAGTACAGTTGTGTAAAATCTTACCATAACAGTAGATGTCCTTGCATTCACTGCTGCAGTATTCGCTCCCTCCCTCCACCCCCCCCCGTCCTTTGACTTCCTGGATGTGCGGGTTACCTCTTGGGTTCCTTGGACTGGTGTTCCTACTAGGGTAATCACTTCTGTTTATAGTAAGCCTGAATGTCACCTTTATGCCCTATGGTACACAAGGAGCATTTGAGTGACATTCAGGTGTACCTTTAAATGCAACAGGGAGTGTTTGGTATACTGGCTGGATGACGGGCTTCCACGGCAGGGAATCCCTCATGTTAGGAATACTGCAGCAGTGAAGGCTAGGACATCTGCCATTATGGTAAGATTTTACACCACTGTACTTTCCCCATATTCTGCACACTGTGCTTAATAAAGCATGAAATGTGTAAGGGAGAAAGACTTGTGAGAAAGGAATAATGCAGCTCACATTATGGGGTTGTCATGCTTATGCATCAGGTAAGAATGAGTAGAAATACAAATAAAGTTTTTTCTATTGCAATAAGATGCAAATGTTGCATATATTTATGCTATATGTTTTATGGTAGATATGATGATTAATATGGTAGGCAAATGTAAAATAAACATAACATGAGAAAATGCCTATGCTAAATAGTATTCTTGCAAAGCTTTGTTACATATACACCAATAGAAATGATATAGTTAAAAGAAATACATGCACACACACACACACACACACACACACACACACACACACACACACACACACACACACACACACACACACACCACACACACACACATCTAGCTCCCCCCTTTCTCTCTCTCTCAATATATATATATATATATATATATATATATATATATATATATATATATATATATATATATACATATATATATATATATATATATGCATGTATTAAATATTACCAGATAAGTTAGAACAGTATGATTTTTATAATGAAAGATGTATGCTGAGTCCATCCCTGTCACTGCCAGGCTTTAGAGCCACCTGTGACTCTATGAGCACATTAGACTGAGATACCCAGATTTGCATTGTTATCCATCTGCCAACCAATTATTTCTTCAGTAATGACTCTTCTTCATGTTCTCTGTTCATTAATGCAACTGTACTTTCATACAAAAATTTGCTGGCTCCAGCAAGTAAATGTATGCCTCAGCAGCCCTGTTATTTGTTGAAAAAGACTGTCTTGATAGCTTAAGGTTGCCACTGATGCTAACCTTTAGAAATGAGTGAGCAAGCTGAATGTTTTCAACCAGAACACAAGTGCCGATAAAGAAAAGTAGCATTTGAGAAGGGGAATTGTAGCTATCATCCAGTCCTCTTTGGGAAGATTGTAGCTGTAAAAGGTAAGTGTCTCATAGTTATCCATACCTCCCAACTGTACAGATTTTTACAGAAAGCCCAGATTTTTGCCTGATATTTTGGCCAATTTTTCATAAAATTGTAGGATTTTTTTGGAAAATTAGTGGCTAATCATTAAAGATTAAAGTTAGAAAATAACGGCAGACATTTGGGTTTCAGACCTCATACCCTTCAGAAAAATCATCCTAATGCAAAACTTGTTATGCTATCAACTTTCTAAGTTTGTAAGAGAAATATTTAAAAATTGTCCCTATTTTTGAGCCTTTGTCCCAGTTTTATATGGCTTTGTCCAGATTTCTTGCTCTAAAAAGTTGAGAGATATAATCAGCTGCATACAAGTCTGAACTTCAGCTAAGCTGGGAAAATAAAAGAGAGTCTAGTCACCTTTCTTCTCAAACTCTGATAATAGCATAAGTTATTTACTTATCTGACACAGACCCAATTACAAGTCAGGCAGTTTCAGCATTTTGTTCTATGAAGGTATTGGGGAAATAGATGAGTCAGCAGGACCAACTGTACTTGCAATCCTGTTATAACATAAAACAGCTTCTGTTTATGGTTACCTTTCCTCCACTTCCATAATCTTTACCATCTCTATTGTTTCTGCCAATAGTTTCACATTCATCTGTATTTTCATTTTTGTTCTTACCCTGAACTTCATTTACATAATCTGCCACTGTCCTAACAAATTATTTTGTAATTTCCTATTTCATCTTTGTTTTTAAAATTATTGATGCTATTATTTTTACAGTAACTTGAGAATTTCCTCTTTTTTTGTATAAGTTCATATTGCTGTAATTTACTTTTACATTGCCTGCTGTGCCTTTTATTTTAATAATCACAAAATCTCTCTGTCTTGTTGATGCAACTTGACTCCCTATGCCTTCACTGAAAATGGATTATTCCCACTCAGAATTTGCTAGTCTAAAAAAAGATAAAGCAACGTACAAACTGAGAGAACAATGTAAAGCACAGATCAGTGATGCAGAATCATGTGGACATGTCTGCTTGATTGAATCTTATCAAAAACACAACTTTTCAGAAAAATCCACAAAAATGTTATAGAGAGAGAGAAAAAGGCCCCTCATCTTGGCTGTATCCCCAGTATTGCAGCTTCTAATGGATGATTGCAACCACTTCTCAAGTAGGGTTGCCACCTTTTCAAATGCCCAAAGTGGGACATTTCTTTGTAGAAATGTGAGATTTTGCAGGACAAAACTTACCCACAGCCAGTGCAAAGGACAGAACTTCAGTTGTTTGGCAAAATAAAAGCTCATTTTACAGTATTTGAGTTGCTTATTCTATTTCCTACAATATTTATGTGTTTCAGATACAAAATAACTGTTTTATGTAAATATTAAAGAAAAATTAAGACATATAGTCTGTCTTAAAATCTCAGGACATCTGCTATTTTTTACTTTTTTTCTCAGGACACAACTGCCCAAAGTGGGACTGTCCCTCGCAAAGAGGGACAGGTGGTAACCCTATTCTCAAGGTACAAATTCACAGAATAGAGCAATACTGTATGTCAAGAAGAAAGTGGATTTAACATGTTACACTGTATCATTCATTCAATGGTTATGCAGGGGGCAAGTCCCCTGTACTGCCTGAGGTGGGCAGCTGTGTCCCCATACCCCAGTTACTTTATTTTTCTCAGTTTGAGTCACATGACCTCATAGATGAGTAGCGTGCTCAGATTCTGTGAGATCATTCAACCTCTAAGTGAGAATAATAAAGTAGTGTTGTGGGGCTACTGTTGTCTATATCAGAAGGGAACATGGAACTTGCACCCCACAAAACAACATGCTTATGACACTTCAAATTATGTTTTAATATTTTATTTGTATGTCATTATTTTTAACATATATTCTTTGTTTGCTGTCAACTTTTAGCATCACAACCTGATTTGTGACACTGAAAGATAAAGCACACTTTCCCAGGCTACCCAGGTTTGAATAGAGGCTTTGGCATCTATAAGACCTGATGGGGATAGGCATGAGCTGCTGGTATGAGCTCACCCATCTTAGGAGAAGGATGCGGCTCTGGCTCACCTCATGGATGATATCTAGCTGCAGCTCTAGGTATCCACCTCCTGTGGATTTTAAGTCCATCCAGTCATGTGAAAGCTACACTTTGTGCCAAGGAGTATTCAGCATGTTGAGGCATGCTAAAGGTGTTTGGAATAAGAACCACAGGGAAGAGAGAGGTGCAGTACTGGGGAGAAGGAAGAATGTCCTGCAGAACTAGGATGCTGGATTGCACCGTAACACCTGACTCTGGTCATGAGCAGGTGAGCTCATGGGGGATTCCAGGGCTGGAACAAATGTACTATAGAGATCATGTCTCACATTAGAATTCCTGGCTTCTGTGTCCATGGAATGAATGGGTCAATCGGGTGTGGATAGAGGGAACATTAGGCTTGATACTATGGGGAGGGGGGCTGCAAAAAAATGACATTTAGTGTCACAGACATTATAATTGCTCAGTGATTAACTGTAGTGAACCCCTACTACTACATATGAGACACACCAAAATTACAAAATATTGATGAAAGTGCTTATAGTTAATGTTAGTGTTATTAGAATCAAAGCCGTTGTTGTCAAAAAATTGGGTGTTTTTAGCACAATTTGCTTGGATCAACTTTGCATTTTAAAACTATTATATTTAATGAGCTGTCCATGTCCTAATTAAACACATGGATTTACATCCAGTGTGCATTACTAAGCTGATAACTCCATGATGCCCATGCCTGAATAATACACGTTCTAAAAACCTGACACATGCAAATCCTGCTATTACGCACCAAAACCTAGACATTTGTCTGCTTCTGCCTATCTAGTGTGCTCTTATATATTTAAATCTTCACTGAGAATAGCCAAACAAAAATATACTTATAAGTGAAAGCACGATGGACGGCTGTTATTTTCAAAGCTCTGAACTTCTTAGCCTCTATTCAAATTACTTGGCATAAAGCAAGCTCTGTTTGCTGAAGCACACTGTGAATTTATTGTTTGGGTCTCCATCATAAGCTTTTCTACCTCTGGCTCACTAAGGATCTTTCAGTAGCACCTTTCACAGTTAATGCTTTGGGTGACTCCATCAGTCTCATTATGATCCCTTTTAGGTTTATTTTTACAATTCCAGTACCTAAGAAGGATTACTACCCTGTGTCTTCTTGTTATCCATGGAACCTGTTTTGAAAAGAAACAAATTGAAATAAAGAACATAAAATAAGAATACAATATTTTGTGTTTTATATTTTTTCTGGTGAAATGTATAAAGTAAATCAGTGCAATATGTAGACTACCCTGTTCACCAACATCATTAGACTAAGTAATAGAAAGATATGAGTGATGGAAGCTTCAGAAGATGGGCCTGTTGGCAGTTTTTGATACTAGTATGTTTCTTGTAAAACTGATATTTCCTAAGTGTAGGAATGGGATTATTTCACAGGAAGAAATAAAAAGGGGAATTGAATTCAAACAGTTGGGGCTCTTTGGACTCTACCACAATTTAACAGGCTGTAGAAAGGTTTCAATACATGTTTTCTTCCTTTTTGGAAATGAATAACCACATCCAGTTATTTAGCATGCTTATGCAGTTAATGTTGTTATCAATGTGAGTGGACAGGAACCTGGGACATCGAATCTTGCCTCTGTGGGTGTAGTGGAAAAGGAAAGGCTAGACTGCAGCTCTGCAGCTGCACTGTATTTTCACAGAAGTGGAAAATAAGAAAATTGCAGATTTGCATTTTGGGACACAGTAGTAGTTGAAAAGGTAATAGTCATAAAAACATTGCTTCTTAAGAGAAGATACAATTCTATAGCACCATTCAGCATGATTTAAGTGGTGAGAATGCATATGAAAGGATATAAGTAAATCAGTGTAAGTAGAATATTAATAAATTGCCAAGCATTGGGCCTACTGCTCTGTGACTATTGTCACCCAGCTGGTAGTGTTTCATATTGACAATCGCCTAAGAAAACAAGCATTTAAAAGCAAAGTATATGAAAATATTGGGGAAATCAACTAGTAAAGAGATGAGAGTGACAAATTCTAGAAGGACATATTTAGTAGAATTAACAAAAGGTATTCTGCTCTTTATGAAATCTCATCTAACCTTTTTTATCATTTTTGCTACCATGCCTGATGGCCATCAAGCCTTTCCCTGTCAGGTTAAGCCCACTTGTTTCCCTGTATGTGGGATGTGCCCACTACCATATGAGTGACAGTCTATTAGGAAAGCTCATCATTCATCCAGTCAAGAGGGTTTCTTGTGCCCTTGTCTGCATCCCAGTGGCTAAGGTCGTCATTATTAAGCCTAAACCCACCCACTGTATCATTGTGGGGACTATTTATGACACTCCGTTCTGCACATATGCGCTCCTTCTTTACATATGAGAAGAGGGGTTACAGAACACAACCTTCCTAAAACCAATAATCTGCATTCTGTGCTCTTGGGGGCAGCAATGAGCCAGTCAAGAACCACTCCACCTCCACTGTGGTGGTGGTGGGGGGCCCTAGCCACTCATTTCCTGTCCTCCTCTGCCTAATTCTTCTGATGGCCAATCCATTGTTCAAACTTGGATCATCTGTGAAGCAGTGAGGACTTTTTTTTCTGTGCATCAAAGAATCGGCATGTTCTTATCCAGCTTTTATATAAACGGTGCCATCAGGCAATAAATGGGACTTATATTCAAGCTATAAACTGGAAATTTGCTACACACTAAAATATAAAAATGGAAATAAGTTTTGTAGGTATGATATAATATTTCACGGATCTTGAAATTTGAAAATTATTTTTAGTCTGCAGCTGTTATTGTCCATCATTCTGAAGCGATTGCTTAGCTGTGTTTAAGGACAGAATGTTAAATTACAGGACCAATGAGAAGCTGAAAAAACAGATCTAATTTCCTTATAGATGGAGAAGTGTTTGCTTCCAAGGCTCTACTCCCATCATATCTCTCAGCTGTACTGCTTTTCGGGGCACATTAAGATTTGTATCTTGCTTTCAATCCCCCCCAACAAATTTCTATTTTGCCCACTCTATGCATTATTTCTGAAGCTTTTTTTATGAAATTCACTGCATTTACCGAAGATTGTTTTAATGCAGTGTCTTCCAAGCGATTCAGGTAATGGGACCAGATAATCAGATTTCAGGAGCTCTTAGAAGCAGTGAAATAGGCAGATAAAACATGCATTATGAGAAACTGGTAGTATATGTGGAAAAAGTTATTGTAGCTTTTCAAAAGCATTGGGTGTCACAGGGCAGAACGTACAGCATGAATAGTTTGTTGAATCTCCACCAGCATATGTAGTAATCAAACGTCTCTAGTGAGTAAGAAGACCGAGAAGTAAAGCTAGGCAGTGCATTTACTAAAATATGCAGGTAATGTGTAAGCAAAAAATACAAAACGAGATTTTTGGACTGCTAGTAATTTTGTAAATGGCAAAATGGGTCTGTTGCAGTTTTCATTGAGGTAAATTAGAGTCCTTATAAGTATGTAGGCTTATTTTAAGACTTGGCTTTGTCCTTTCTAACTTATTCAGACATACATGGAATGGATGTTATTGGATGGTCAGTAGGAAGTAAGACTGCTGATGACCAACACTTTTCCAGTATTTTGGCTAACAGACTTAGAATCCTACCTGGTTTATAATTTTTAGCTTTACAATACCACTGTCTTTGGTTTACAAAAGAGCTTTCTCTTATTTTATGATGGTAGCATTATATTTTACAAACTTCACTTAATTAGGATAGTAAGGGAATAGAAATTAATAGGAAAACCTGTCTCCTACCAGCAAACAAGATGAAGGCAGTATGAAGAAGCAGAGCCACGTTTTTAAACCTTTGAGTGGATCGGTTTAATTGATGATATACATTGTATCCACAATTTAGAAGGAGTACTATAAACTATTTCTCTGTTGGAAATATTGGAAGCTCTTCTAATAAGTGTACAGTGGTGCAGAAGTCCTAGCTAAATATGTAGTCTGTCTTAAATGGGAACTTAGTGAAAAAAAGAGTTATCAGTGAAGTTTTTTTTCACAGTATATTTGTTGCTAATGTGTTTCTATCACCTGGAATGGTAATGGATCTTCTGACCCGTACAGAACCATAACAGTTGTATTTGCCATAGCAGTATTTGTTGCTGCATTGTGTGTGATATTGATCTCCATTGTGCTTAACTCCTATGTTCTTATACATTAACAAAGTTGCTCTTCTTTGATCATTAAGTACTTAACAGGCTTGTTGATTTGTACAACAGTATTAGCCTTATTTCTGGTTTTAATTCCTGGAGGATATCTGCATAGCAGTCCCTTTTGAAAAATCCCATTGTTGTACTTACTGAGGGAAGTTGCATTACTATATTCCACTTTACTGTACTTGCATTCTACTGATTATTTGCAGAAGATAGAAGTTTCTTGGAAGAGAAGACTGTCTTGGTAAATGCTAGTCTTATATGTAAAGCCATGGAAGAGTTATCTTGGAGATGATCAACAGAGATATAGTAAACCTCCAGACACTGGACGCAACCCAGTTTGGTTTCCTCAGGGGCAGATCATGCCAACTCAACCTGATGGACTTCTTTGAGAAGGTCACCAAAACAAAGGATGATGGCAAAATTGTTCACACTGCCTACCTTGACCTGGCCAAGGTATTTGACACAATACCCCACTCAGGCATTGTTGATAAACTCAAGAGGTTAGGTACAAAGTCATATGTCACCCGGTGGGTAGCCAACTGGCTCACAGACAGGACCCAGGAAGATAGAACCGGAGAGTTCAGTCCTTGGACCAGTCCTTTTTGGCATTTACTTCTTGGAAGTCAAGGCCAATGTCAGTGGTCTTTGGCTGACTAAATACGCAGATGATTGCAAATTAGGAGCTGTCATTGAATTCTACACTGCCACAAATGTTCTCCAGGAGGGGCTGACACAGACAACTGGTGTCAGAGCCATGGACTAAAACTAAATGCCAAGAAATGCACAATCGTATCCTTTGGGAAGTCACCCATCCCTGATAACTATCATACTGACAACACACCCCTTAGAGTTGACCCAGTAGTCAGGGACTTAGTGACACACATAGATAGTAATCCAGCCTTTGACTATCATGTGTCTACAGTGGTGAGGAAATCATTCTATATTGCGCATCTTATAAACAAAGGTATGACATCTAAGTCCAAGGAACTCATTGTTCCACTGTATTCGGCATTCATCAGACCTGTCATTGAGTACAATGCCCTCTTTGGTATGTACCTCACCAGGAATATCCAACAATTGGAATGTCCACAGAGGTTGCTCACTAAAAGAATACAGAGCGTAAGTAAAAATTCATATGCAGACTGCCTCAAGGTCCTATCCATGTATTCTGTCTCCTACAGGCTTTGGAGGGGAGATCTATGCCTGGCATACAGGGCATTGTCAGAACCCACTCTGATGGACCTCCTGCATATCCACAAAACAAACAGCACCAGAATTACCTGTTCTAAAGACTTAAACCTTGCCTGTGATATAAATAGGTCCTTCTGGAGAGATAGGTATGTATCCCAGAGATTACCACGTCTATGGAATAGGGTCTCCATCCATATGAAACAAAGTTCCTCCCTAACACAATTCAAGTGCAACTTGGTCAATTGGATGAGAAACCGGAACTTCATCCCTGGTTTGGCACCTATGTCTCTAGTGGATACAGGTAACCTTGTAAATGGTTAATCTCCCAAACCCCTGCTTACACTTAAGAAGGGTATCAGAACTTGTCAGAGATTTGGAATACATGGCTATGCTTAAAAAGGCCCTTGTGGTCATCAGCCTAGTAAACACCTATGAACCTATGAAGTAGATGATTATTTATGAGGTTAGGGAACATACCTGAACTGGTAAAGTAATGCTGTACTTAAACAATATGCAGTTTAATGTTAGCAGATTGTGTGTGTGTGTGTGTGTGTGTGTGTGTGTGTGTGTGTGTGTGTGTGTGTGTGTGTGTGTGTGTGTGTGTGTGTGTATGTGCGTGTGTGTGTGTGTGTGTGTGTGTGTGTGTGCGTGTGTGTGTGTATCAAGTACCTCTTTACTGTTTTGTCTATCCAGATCATGTCACCAACCCTATCCCTTTCCTCTCCTCCAAGATGAACAAATTGAGGTCCAGATATCTTTCTTCCAGTCCCCTCGTCATCTTTGTGGTCAACATAGGTTACTAACTGTTATTGTCTTAAGGCAATATGTTATTTTGTCAGGTGTATTCATCTACATATGTGCATATGTGCAAGTGTGTGTGTGTGTGTGTGTGTGTGTGTGTGTGTGTGTGTGTGTGTGTGTGTGTGTGTGTGTGTGTGTGTGTGTGTGTGTGTGTGTGTGTGTGTGTGTGTGTGTGTGTGTGTGTGTGTGTGAGAGGGGCAGTAACCCCATTTCATAAATTATGCTTAATGTGAAAAAAACAAGATTGTTCTGGTTATATTTTGCATCATTTTGCCACTTCTGGTTTCTAAACTTTTGGTTTCTGAGTGGTAGTATCCCATAATCCTATCAAGAGTGGGAGGACTTACACTATTTATTCAAATTTTCAAGGTTATTAGCTGCCAAGATGCTTGGCCTTTCAATGTCTGCATATTGAGAATTCTGAATCCCATACTCCCTACTTTACATCATATTGGACAAATAGCTATATACTTGCTTCAACTTAATGAAAAAGATATCAGAGATTTTTTTTACTTTCCGGATTGAGTACAGAAATGGTGCTGTAATTGCCTCCCAGTCTGAATATCTAGCAATGTCTGCTTTCCCATTTCACTAACAGAAAGCTGAATGACACAGCTGACAGACGAGAACTGCTTTGGTTAACTCAGAACCTGATTGCATTTAATTTTGCAACTGTGACACTGCAGTGAATGAGCAGAAGAACATTTATATCTTTTCAAATTATAATAATATTTTAAAATGGGCTTGTTAACGAACACTTTAATAATAGCTCATGATTTCCCTACAAGAGGCATAGGAGTGATTGATATCTTCTGGACAGCATGCAAAATAACTCTAAGCTGTATCTCAGAAACATACTGTTGTGTGTCTTTATTCTGTCGTTTACTCTGTTTAGGTTCATTAATTTCAAACAGAACAGTTCTACATCTCATTCATTCTATAACACGTCAACAGTCTTATTCTTTTTATCTCAATGACTAGAAAGGACTAGCAGCTCTTTAAAAAAAAACATTTCCTTGATTAATTTGTGGATCACCCTTAACTCCTTTCAAGCAGGAAGAAAAAAATGCATGGGGCATAATTCCAAGAGCCAAGTAATTTGGAATTCTGCATGTTTACAAATTCTTGTTACTAATAACATTTCCCAGAGGATGTTCAGACTTATCTATTTTTAACTACTGTGATCCTAAAACTGATAAGAACATGCATAAAAATCAGAAACATAGAGTTCTTCATGACTGGGGAAGGTAAACAATCATTTTAGACTGTTAGACAACACCATGCAACTGCTGTGAAACTTTTTTTTTAATTTTTATAATTATTATTTTTAATGATTTTGCCTGTAGCAGACCCTAATCACTTGAGTGTCATGTGAAGCCTTGTTAGTACTGACCATGTTTGTAAAAGGCATCACGGAGATTTATATACACTGCTGAAAGTTTACCAGAACACATACTGAAATGCATATCTAGTATTGCTTTTGTTCTGGTGGAGTTTTTTTTCCTTTATTTATTTAAAAGCTGAGGACAAGAATAATTTACAAATTTCCATATAAATTAAGTTTCATTCACATATCTAGATATGTTATTGTAATGCTTACTTCATTTAGATCATAATATGTGTTAACTATACATAATAAATATCAACAAAACAGTACAATGACTATATCTACAAAGCTTTCTGGTACTTTTGATCCCTACTACGGAATTTTAAAATATATGTCGAGAAACAAAGCTTGTAGTATTGCCAGTTTTACTTAGTTGCAGCCATGTTTATCGACTCCTTGATTTATAAGGCAGGGTGTATACCTTGATCTGGCAGCCAATAAACTTTCCAAGCATTAAGTTAACAAAGCCAGAAAGACTGTTCCTGGGATTCAGCAAACTTCCATGCAAAAATAGTTTATTCTTACAAGGAAGGGACCATTCCCATGATACACGGCAGTGCATCATACATATTCAGGAAGACGCGCTGCCATGCTCTAAAATGGACACTGTTCTGTGCACGAGTGCAGGGAGTGTGTCTGAAAGCAGTGCTCTCACTATACACATGCCCCCTGAACTCCATAATAGCCGTTTGGCAATGTAAAGATAGCGAGAGTGTCCACGGGCACCATTACTTCTCAACAGGACAAGAAATCTGGACAAAGCCATAGTAAACAAGGGACAAATGTGAGATATTGCTCTCACAAATGTATAAAGTCGATAGAGTGACAGGCTTTGCATTAGGAAGATGTCCACAAGGGGTATGAAGTGTAAAACTCAAATGTCTCTCATTATTTCCTAACTGCAGTCTTTAATGCTTTGCCACTAATCTGCCAGAAAGCCACAATTGTATGAAAAATGGAACAAAAATATAAGGCAAAAATATGGACATTCTTTGAAAATCTATACAGTTGAGAGGTATGGCGGACACTGATCATGTCCATGGAGCATACCTCTGAAATGCAAAGCCTGTCATGTCATCACTGTTTGAAAAGCACAGCCCCCCACAGATAATGTATAGAAAATAAAACAACAGTTTCATTTTTTTCAGTCTGCAATAAAGTTTAAGCGTAGCTGAGTGGGTGTGCGCATTGCGGAGCTCTGCTCAGCCTAGCTTACACATCACAAGGAGCTAAATATGACTATACCTATGTGGAAATAGTGAAGTGATTAGAGTGTTCACTTGGCAAGTAGCTGTTCCTGGGTCGATTCCCACAGAAGCCAATTTGTATTTTACATGTGAAAGCAGTACATATATATTTTTTTAATAATTAAGTAGTAAATAACATATATTTGTAAACCAGAGTAGTGGAGTTGGTCCAGATGTGAGGTATCAGAGTAATAAAGTTGTGAAACCCCCATATAAACACAAGTGCCCCATACAGTATACTCACACAAGAATAAATGTAATGAAAGCACATAGGGGGATGTCAGGGAAGGTAAACAAAATTATAATATATCAGGAATGATGAATAAATCTCATACAGCTGATAGGCTATAAAATAAAACATAAGCAATGCTAAGCATTGCACAGGTATGCTTACCAGGTGCAAGTATTGCTTAACTATGAATGCTAAGCAATGAGTAGCCCAGCTAAGTGGATTTGCCCATTGGTAAGCAATGCTGAACCTGCCCCTTTAAGCACTGCCAACCTTAGCTAAACAGGTTTGCCTGTAGCTTAGCTTAGCTCAGCATATCCAAAACCATCCAATCATGGCAAAGGACAGGATATTGGCCATATTTAAACCTCACATGTGGGAATATAGCTCATAAATGGTTGTAGCTCCCTACTGTAGGCAGTATGGCAGGTGTTGGAGAGGGCATGCGCTTTCAGGCGCAACGCTGGGGCATACAGGAGTCCAAGGTCATGGTAGGACTCCTTGTTAAAAACCATGATGTGAGACTTCTGCAGGACCAGTACAGGACTCCCAATACAAAGAGGAGGCCTGGGAAAGTCTCGCCTGTGATCTCATCAGTGCCACTGGAATCTCTCAGACTGGTGAGCAGGTTCAGCACCACTATGCTGACATGAAGTGGAGAAAGAGGGAGATCTTGGACCAGTGGGTCCAAGAAGCACGACAGAGGGGTGATGTCCCTGGCATGTGTAAGTATTCATATCAATAACTGTTTACCAAAGTCCAGCCCTTGTATGTGATGGATAGGTATGCATAAATGTTTCTCTATCTACTTTACATTTCCAGCTGAGCAGACTGGGAACCAGGAAGCCCATGCCAGCAGGTTGCAAATGCTGTGTCACGAGGCTGGTGAGTAACAATTTAGCTTGTAGTATTCATACCAAATAAATATAAAGGAGTAGAATGTCACCTGGCAGTATTAAAAATGGGTATGGTTTGTACTGAATAAACCAGACAATATTACAGTAATAGTCTCATCTAGGTTATATGTAAAGAAAACTGTAACTGCATGTCAATAAAATTCAAAGCCCTGGAATGATTGTGTTTACTCTGGTATGGTAGGAATTGAAATGTGTACAGGTTATGCATAGCAACTATAGCTCTGAAAGCATTAAACAATCAAGTCTCATCTGACAAAGTTAGTGCCTCTGTAAGACACGAGATTAACTGATATGAAATGTTTCACTCACCAAGATCTGATATCTGAATAATAATGTTGTATTAACCACTGTTTTCCACACTGTGCTATGTGAAAAAGGTATGTATAGGAATGTATGTATAAGAATGCTGTAATTACAAGGTCAGATTGTACAACAAAGAGAAAATGAGACAGAAATCATTCAAGGAAAAGATAGCAGTTTCTCAATAGCTCCTTCTGATGAAACATAAACTTGTATTGTTAGCAGAAACAGCCACGGTTCAAATCAGGGGAGTGGTAGTAAGTTGTATGCATAATTTCAATTAAGGTTTTGTGAATATGTGTAGAAACAGTCAGGTAGTGTTAATAAACATTCCCTCTACAGGTCTTCCAGGTAAGAGAAGGTATAAAGTAGGTATAAGAAGGCTGTAGTTATACTCTGTCTAACACCCATGATCCAACCCCAAGGCTGCAAATGACAGCAAGATAAGCACATACACCAAGTGGTCTCCCCCAAGAAATGTTCAAAAGTGTCATGCTGTCACAGCTACAGGTCCCTGCTACCAACAACCAGGGTGACTGATAGAAATCAAGGCAGAATATGTCTGTAGCACACACACACACACACACACACACACACACACACACACACACACACACACACACACACACACACACACTTACACACACACACACACAGACACACACACACAGTATGAGTGCACACATGTAATCCTGACTATGTGAATATGGGTAGAAACAGTCAGGTAGTATTAACAAACATTCCCTCCACAGGTCTTACAGGTAAGAGAAGGTATAACGTAGCTATAAGAAGGCTGTAATTACACACTGTGTACAAGCATATCACTGCCCTACCCAAGGGCATACGTTTTTGTAATAATACCTGTAGAGTAATGATTAGAGCAATGATCATTAAAACTGTGACCACTGCAATAATCTTCATTTGTTAATTGACATCTCTCTCTCTCCCCCACCTTATCTTCACTAATAATCTAAACAGATAAATGAATGAGTATGTTTTCCGCCAAACCTACTGTTGGAACATGTGTCCTTTTGTTCTACAAATGTTGAAATGTATTCCAATTAATGTTCCCTGTTAAAATACTATCATTGGTGGCCTGTTGCTATCAATGTAACCTGAATGCCGGTGTAATGCCCACTGTGGTTCTATATATGCATGTGTTCTGTTTCCTATGCAAATGTTACAAATCTGTTGTTTTGGATTAATGAGAATACTCATGCATGCTGTTATAACTAATCCTGCAATGTGTTTACCATTACCAGCCAACATATGTTCTAACACTGCAACACTATAGCACGTCTGGGAAGACTGATCTTAGTGGAGCCACCTCTCCCGCTTCATCTGGCCATGGCACGGGATCTCAACACCTCTGGGACCTACCCTGGGACCTCCTTGTCTGCTGGTCCTGCACCACCTTTGGGTGGAACCACCTCAGGGAATGGGGCTTGTACCTCCACTGGGTGTGAGTGTGGACAAGATCCTGTCACCTGAAGCCAGGTCCAGGGTTTGGTGCATAGCGTGCTTCACAAGGAATTGTGAGATCTGCTATACCAGCTTGATGGCCACGTGGCACAATTACAGGGTCAGCCTGACCCTCCTTTTCAGCCCCCAGCATAGCCACCTTCGGGGCCATGAAGGTGCAGTGGTGACTGCCCATGAGTGGGGACCTCAGTCCCACTTTATCCATTTGGGGGCATGTGGGCTTCCGATTATCAAACACCCCTCTCTGTCCAAGGTGTTTACCCCCACATGTGTCATATACTGCCCCTGTAAGCTGTCTTGTCTGTCTTCCTACCCATTCTATGTCCCCAAATATATCTACTATCCTTCCACAACATCCCACTGTCACCTTAAAAAAAAAGGCAATATGTTCCCAAAAATAAATGTTGCCCCATACATACATAGAAGTCCATTTCACACACATGTCCACTGGACACATGTAATCTGGTCTAATTGGCTTCACAACACATTATTGCTGTCCTCATCCCTCTTTCAGGGGTTTGTGTGTCCAAATTTACATCCAAATTCAGTATATATGCACAGCTGTTTCTGTAGAAGAAATGGACAGCTATGGAACTTTCCTACACCAATCCTGCACATCCCTAGCTATCTTTCATATTGTTTTTCTCTCTTTGTGCCCCCTTTTTCACTACTTTCCTATCACCCCTTTTTTCTTTTCTTTTAAAGAAATTGACACGGTGGTAAGCAGGAGTAAACAGTAGTAAGCAGGACTAAGCCTGTTTGCATGGTGCTAAGTGATGCCTACACAGATTAAGCACTTTTAAGGTTAACTGTATATCAGCATAGTTAACCGGAAGTTAGCATTGCTTACCACTGTGCAAACCTGTGCAAACCCGCTTAGAACGGCTTAAAAGTGCCTTAATCATTCTGTGTTCAATAGCCTTTGTTCTGCCCAGCAGCAAAATAATCAGCTCTTGCAAGGGTTGAACCCACAACCCTACACACCATAGAAACAGCAATTTACCACTAAGCCAACTGAGCTGTAGAGAGGTCTGATGTCTTTTCAAACATATCATTCAGCGTAGTCATTCAACAGTAGGGAATAGATTTGTTAGCATTAGTCATATGTTGTACATAGATATAAATGTATATGTGTATGGAGATGCATACATATATATATACACACACACACACACACACACACACACACACACACACATACACATACACATATATATATATATATGTGTGTATATATATATATATATATATATATATATATATATATATATATATATACATACATATATATATGGGTCCCCTACAGATGTTCAAAATTCCAAAAAGCCGAAGCAAATGTGGTTGAGACCAAATGTTCGACTTTTGAAATTTTGAACGCTCTGACCGGACAGCTCCTCATTGCGGAGAATGGGAGAATTTCTATTTACTGTACTGTAGTGAGATCTCAGAATTGGTATATTAAAGTGAAGGGGGTGTGGGGGGCACAGGGTTCCCCCTGCTAGTAGCTTTAAAATAATGTAGTGTTTTGTTTTAATTTTTTTTGCATGTTCGAAATTTCAGGAGTCGAACATATGGTCTCGACCATATGGGTTTCGGCTTTCTGAAATTTTGATCATGTAGAGTACACCCATATATGTATATATATAGATATATATATATATATATATATATATATATATATATATATATAAAATCATTAATACATAATATATGTAGAGATATACATATAATATATATATATATATATATATATATATATATATATATATATATATATATAAGTAAATCTATTCTTACATATATATAAATATCTCAGCATGTATGTAAAACAAATTTTATCAATATCAGTACATTACATATATACATATATACTGTGGTTCCACTTCAAACCGTCGAATACCACATCATTGAACCCTAAAACATTGAGATCAGAACATCGCAAACTGAGATCATCGAAAACTGACATCATCAGGATGCGTAATATCTAATATATTTTGATACTTGGATTGTTGTATTTAGGCATGTTTGCACACTTAACATGTAGGGAATGTGTTTTCGATGTTGCGCATTGATGATGTCATTTTTCGATGATCTCAGTTTGCGATGTTTTGGTCTCGATGTTTTAAGGTTCGATGATGTGGTAATTCGACGGTTTCAAGTGGAAATATATATATATATATATATATATATATATATATATATATATATATATATATATATATATATATATATTATATATATATTTATATATATATATATATATATATATATATATATATATATATAAATATATATATATATATATATATATATATATATATATATGGATCTACATTGTTTTGTTGACAGTACGGTCCATCAAACTGTACTTTGTCGAACTCACTTCCACCCCCTGCACCCCCCACACCCCCCCAACTTTAATATTCTCACTCAGAGATTGCACTACAGTGGGGAAAAGGGAATATTTCCTTTCCTCAATGTACTACTTTCTCAACAAGAGTTTCCTTAGTTATACATCAACAATATACGTTGATGTATAACTAATGCTACATGCAAACGCCATGTTTTTTGTTTTGTTTTCTTTAGCGAAGTGCATTTTCGACAAAATACACTTTCGCTAAAGTAATTCAACAAAGTACAATTCGATGAACCATACTGTCGACAAAACAAATAATATATATATATATATATATATATATATATATATATATATATATATATATATATATATATATATATATATATATATATATATATATATATATATATATATATATATATACATATTTTACATACATACATGTTGTTGTTGTTGTGTCTTTCGGCTTTTTCCGGTTAGGGGTTGCCACAGCAGAACTCCGGTCCACTAATGATTGGCACTAGATTTTTACGTGCCGAGCTGCTAGCTCTGATGCACAACCTTCAACGAAGGTATGCCCATTCACGCATGTCTCCACACACAAGACGCTTTAGCTAGGAATCGAACAGGACAACGTCTTACTGTGAGGCGACAATGTTACTGCAGCACCACCATATATATATATATATATATATATATATATATATATATATATATATATATATAGATAGATATATGCATATGTGTCCCAAAATGCCCATACAAACATATGCTGCTAATAGACCACCCATAACTGGGGCAGCATGCACAGTTGGATACAAAAGGAGCCATGACACTCACATCTACCCCACACACACACAGTCCAAATAAATAAGTAAACATTACACTGCTTCAAAATCATGATAGGCCATACACAATGGCCAGACATACAACAGCCTCTTAGTGAAATAACTAAAATATCTGAACATAGCAAAGAGAAATACAACCAGCCAGTAATTCACACATGTTTATTATACTCTGATGTCTTGGCCAAAGCCTTCAAGGAGTAAAACATTACAAAAAATACATGCCTTAATGACAAGAAGAAATTAACACTTAATTATATAATTAAATACACAACCTCCAATTACACTTATTTAACCTCCTAAGGGATAAAGTATCACATTTAATATTAATACGCTGAGTCTGTACATAACAATTGTTCTTTTATGAATGTTTCATCAAACTAAGGAACAGACTTTTTTAAAAATGGTACCTTGGAACCCACTACTGTCCCCATGGTGAGATTTATTCAAATGTATTGCTATAGAACTATCATCTTTCTTATCAGTAATATGTCTCACATGTTCTAACAGCCTAGTTTTAAAACGTGTTATTTTCCCCCCACATAAAATGTGTTACAATGGCATCTAAGAGCATTCTCTATACACCAACCTTTTGAATGTACAGACTTCAACATGGTTCCAGCCTTTCCCCTCAGCAGGAATGACAGCACTAAATAGTGATAGACCAGTATACCTGTCAATCTCTTACTGTACGACATCAGGAAAAAGCCTGACATAAGTGGTGGACAGAGGCCCAAATTCTTGGCCATACTTGAAATATTGCTGTTATACACTAAGAAAGTTGCTGGTGTTACAGGGTTTGTTGTAACATATCTTTTCTGAGGGATATA
Source organism: Protopterus annectens (assembly GCF_019279795.1). Taxonomy (NCBI): domain Eukaryota; kingdom Metazoa; phylum Chordata; order Ceratodontiformes; family Protopteridae; genus Protopterus; species Protopterus annectens. The sequence goes on from NC_056725.1 coordinate 169,290,405, forward strand.
GAGTCAGAAAAACAAATGGATGTTACCATTTACAGAATGCAATCACCAGAGTATGCTACTGATTTGCCAAGGACAACACATTTCTGGGGAACAGACCAAACATAACAGGCTAACATGTGGCCATTATGTGGATGGCCCTACAGTTGAGGTTATGCAGAGACAGAAATTTGTCAGACTGAAACCGATGCAGAAGTAGCATGTGCAGACAAACCCTGTTAAACTAGCAGTATTCCAAACATAAAACAGCAATACTCAAATTCTGCCCCTAAGTCTTGAACCTTCTCCACCATTTAGTTGGCTTGTCTCCACAAGTCTTGTTGTAAGAGGTAGTAGCTCACAAATCTCCAGGATGTCTTCCTTACAAGTAAGGGAAATGGCCAATGCCCACATGGATTGCTCAATTATAGGAGTGTGTTGCCATGACATTGGCTATTGGAAGAACTACACAGCTGCTCTTCATGCAATTAGCAAGTGGGGAACACCAATAGGTGTACAGGCCATCACATGGTCATGAGCATCACCTACAAAAGCCATGCTGCCACCTATTCAAACCAGCTCTATCCCTGTAGTGCACAGAGAGAGAGAGAGAGAGAGAGAGAGAGAAAACAAATAAAACATAAACTGGAAAAGAGAAGACAAAAAAAGGTAAGTGGAACATGTAAGCATGTAACTGACTGTAGAACTTGGTCTATAATAATGGGAAATATAATTTGGAAGAATATATGTCCGAACAGGATTTGCTCTACTAATGTCCTGCTGAACAGCTACTATGGCCATAGCATTTGGCCCTCTCTGCAGTGGAAGAGATCACAGCCATACCTCTCAACTATACAGATCTTCACAGAATGTCCAGAGTTTCCCATCATAGTTTTTTGTCTGTTCCTCCTGAAATCTGTACCTCTCTGGCAAATAGCTGAGGATTGCAGTCATCAAATAATGATAAACGCTTGAATTTAATATTCCACATCCTTAAGAATATTCACAGTAATGCAAAATGTATCATTCTACAAACTTTCTATGTTTGTAACAGGAATATTTAAAGTCTGTTCCTATTTATCCCCCCATCATTTTAGGCTTTGTCCAGATGTGATGCTCTAAGATGTTGCGAGGTAGGATCACAGCTCAGGAGCCTGACTCACCCTGGGAAAGGACAGCTCATATATGACAGCCACTGGGGTGTCTGTCAAACAGTTGTGACTGTGCCACTGCTAGGCCAGTTAATGGGATGTTGTTCATATCCATATGTTACCTGTGAATATGAGTATGACACGTTTGTCTTGCAAAGCTAAGAGACCTATATAGGGCATGTGCAGAGTAAAGTACTGTTGCAGGCATGTGTTAAACTGCATGTGATATATTGAATTAATAACATTCAACTGTACAGTGTTCTGCTGGACAATAAACACATTTTGTGGCTATCTGTAGTCACATACACATACCTGTGTTATGTCAGTCAAACCACTGGCAGGTCTGTGAGCAATGACATTGTAAAATAATAGCCTACTTATGACTGTTGGACATCTTCCAGGTTATCACAGTGATGTCAAAGCCTACTGTGCAATCAACATACTAATGTATGGTGCAATTATATTAATACAGTATCAGTATTAATGTCCCTTTTGTCACCCATTTATGTATGTCATTGTCCAGACGTACTGCTATAACAGGTTGAGAAGTATGATTGAGCAGCAAGACTGCAAATACAGTGTGCCATACTAACATATAACAGAAATGTATACCAGGTATCCCCTGAGCACATGTATATATGCATGCATTTGTTCAGCTGGAAGGCACAAATCTAATCACATGGGTTTCAAGCAGTCAGGTACATAGGTTGTGCATGTTGCACATGTGTGAAATATCAGTCTCACTGCATACAGCAGACATAAATGTGTACAGCTACTGGTTGTTGCATTGCCCTGACACTGATATAGGTACTAGAGTAGGCATGATTATCAGGTAGTAATCAGAGAAGTGTCCAACTGTGTTATGACCCTTTGTCCATGCTTACTACTACCAGCTATATCAACACCTATATACAGTGGATATCACAAGTGTACACACCCCTGTTGAAATGCCACGTTTGCGTGCTGTATGACAATCAGACCACAGAAGACCATTTCATACTGTTTCTCGTCTTGAATGTGACCCCTAACCTGTACAATTCCATTGAAAAACAATCAAATATGTTTCTAGGAATGCAATCAACTATCGCCAAGTGAAGATGTGCCATGATGTTAGAGTCCAAACCAAGATGAATGAATGCTGTAACCATCTCAAGAGGTGCATACACAACATATCAGTTTAAGGGTGTGCACACTCATTCAGCTGGCTTATTGTACTGTGTATTATTTCCATATGTTTTCACAGATCAGATTATGTTTTCAATTGAATTGTACAGGCTATAGGTCACCTTAAAGGTGGGAATTGTTTTGAAATGAGTTATTGTGGTGTCATGTTCCAATTGCACAAATACCAGGCAGTATAACAGGGGTGTGTACCCTTTATATCCACTGTAGCTATATAGACTCAGCAGTACCTGACCTGTATAACTAGCCTCCACCAAGGTAGAGTAATCCCCTTTAGTGGACAGCAGCAGCAATACACAAACCACATAATAGGTTGCTATAGTGGCTGTACAGGGACACATAGGTGCAGGCAACAATTTGGAAGCAAGTCCACCTCTGTCTGAACAAGCATGTAAGTTCACAGGTGACTTCATGTAAGGCTGACTATGACTACAAATTAGACATATCCACACCAACAAAGACAATTGCAACAGTGTCTCCACATATGTTGTCATTCTCAGAGGAAACAACACAATTCACCCTGTACTGGGGGTAAAAAACACATCATACACACATGCCATGGATATAGGCAACCTGCATCACAGGTTAGTTGGGAACATTGCCACCCTGTCCACCCCAGTTGTACAGGGGGATATGCACATCAACCACACTCCTCCCCTCAGCAATGGTGAGCATGTACATATTGCCTACTGATGGCAACAACAGCATATCTCCATGGGGCATAATAACATCACTGTCTGCCTCCTACATGAACTCAAGCATGTGCTCACAGCTCCATCACACACCACAGTCAAACACAGACCTGCCACCATTCACAAACCATCCACATGGAAGATGGCCACTGTCAACCCTCTACACAGAAATGAATGGAGAATAAAGGATTATTCAATCAAGTGTCCAACATTGGGGGGAATAAGATAGCTCAGGGCCAGGAGTGTAATGCAAGCTGCTATAGCCATGATAGCGTGGAGGGTTATGGTGTAGTATGGATTATTTGCAAGTAATATCCACTGCTGATGTGCAATCTGACAACTGTATGAGATCCTGTGACCTTTTTCCTGTTTATGTCTTCCAGGTAACATGCAGAGGGCTCACCTACCAGCATTGTCTGCTGGAGAAACTAACATCATCACCCAATATGTGATCGAACATTATGCCCTGTTATTTCGACAGAGAGCAGAAGATGTGCAGGAGAGGACCGCCCTGTGGAACAGTCTGGTCAACAGGGTAAATGATGCCGGTCTGTACAGCAGAACTTGTGAGCAGGTGCAGCATCGGGCCACCGACTTCATCCACCATGCCCGTCATTGGGTTGCTGCTGTAGCCAGGGACTGGCTAGCCACAGGTGGGGGCCCAGCCATCCAGCCCCCACTGACACCCACCGAGGAGTTCTTTGCCAACATTGTGGTACCCACCCAATGCACAAGCCATGAAGCTGAGGAAAGCATCGTGGAGATGGGTTGTGCACACACACACAGAGACACACACATCGACACACACACGCACACACACATGCACACACACACACACACACACACACACACACACACACACACACACACACACACACACACACACTGGATGAGGAGCGTGCAGGTAAGGGCCCATTGTGGATTAGTACATTAATGCATCAGACATACATGTACCTGTATTGTATCTACATTCATGTGTTAGGTCCAATTGCAGTTGTGGATGGGTTTTTTTAATGCACAGAAGTGCACATCTATGGTGAGGACAGAACAGTGTGTATTATTGGGGTTAGTACTGTAACTGTACAGACATGCTGCATCTATCCTGTACCAAAGCTACATGTGAGTCTGCTGACAATAACTCCCTCTCACACCTACCTAGGACCCTCTGATCTGCATATGGGACAGCAGCCTGAAGCTGGTGTGTATGGCATTGTTCTGTTGCTGCTTGGAAATACCCCAGGCATGTGAAGGGCATGCAATTTACCATGCACACAACTATCAGTAATACCTATATCGCTTTATGTAATACCTATATTGCTTTTTGTGCATGTTCACATGTGCCGGGGATAACTGCATTGTATCACAGCAATCACCACTGGGGCCTATCTGACATGAATCCAACATTCATGTAGCATACCTCACAACTTGTCAGTGCCAAGATATCTGGACAGAGGCCAGCAAAATGGGCTGGACAAATGGCCTAAGACAGTGACATGTGTAACACATTAGTGATATACAGTGGATATAAATTGTGTACACATCCCTGTTAAGATGCAAGGTGTTCCTGTTACATGCTAATTAGGACCACAATATGTCAGTCCACACCTCTTCCAGCCTTTAATGTGACCCATGACATGAACAGTTCACTTGAAAACCGAGCATCTGGACTCATTTATTGCACCTGCAAGGCTGGCCACCTGTGAAGGTGGCAGACATTGTATCAGAATGAGGTTTCAGTCAGGTATGATACGTCATGCTGCCATGTGTGTCAGTACACTCACTGTGGCCTATTTGGCTACAATATCACATAAATGGGCAATGTTAAGGTACACAGACCACTTCCAACCACATATAGGTTACAAACATATGGATATTCCACACACATCTGTACAGAGGACTGTATAATGGTTTAACCTGCTGCATTTGAGGCAGATGCTGTTACCACACTATATAAAGTACTGGCAGTGGGAGGTGGTCACCAACCATGTATGGTACACACATCAAAATGATATAAGCCACACAGGATATGCTCCTCACACACACACACACACACACACACACACACACACACACACACACACACACACACACACACACACACACACACACACACACACACACACACACACACACACCACAGACACACAGTTGCCAGCATTGGTATTAGAACTCCTGCCTATCTAGGTATTTCTGCTATAGTGCTACACAGTTATTAAACATGCCACAGTGATTACACATTTCCACCTAGTCTAAAGGTACTTTTAAGGTGGATGACATCAACAGGACTAGTAGATTGGGATGAGGGGAAGTGTGAAGGATAATACATAAGTCAAAAATGGTAAAAGCCAGACAGTACATGATTCACACACACACACACACACACACACACACACACACACACACACACACACACACACACACTTGCCAGTACTGGGATTAGAGCTAGTTATGTCTACTTTAGTGTTACACAGTTACCACACACACACTACAGAACTTACTGAACTTTCACATGGCCAAAGCTGCTGATAACTGCACAGCTGAGGTAAAGTATTACAGGTGGCAGACAGTCTGCCTTCTGTTCCACACTTACATTATGCTAGTTCTTTCTGTCTTGCACTTCAAATAGCATTATGGATTGGCACTTCACCAGGTTATCATATCAAGAAGTGTGGCACACCTGGGAGCCGTTAGCAGTACTCGTTCATCACAGATGTACCCCCAGTACTTACTAGTTATGTCCACCCCTCCTGGCATGTTTGAAGGGCAGTTTTCTGTGCTTTCACCCATTAACCTGGTGCACTTGTCCATTCTGATGCACTGTTGCAACTAACTCTCCCCTCTAAACTCTAAACACTCAGACCTGTGAGAGTTACCCATATATCACCCAATGTGGACATATGCACTCTCCAACAAAGACTGGACTAGCAGGTCAAGAGGGTAAGATCAACACCTTCACCACACCATTTGGAACACATAGCTCACCATGACACCCACTTTGACAGCCATGACATACAGTGAAAAGCCACACACCCACCTTCCCAGAGGCATTCAATAGACATTTACTCAAACAGCACAGACCAGCAAGACAGACTCCCACTCAGACATCACAACATGGCACATGCCAAGGGATACATATTTAACCTATACAGTGTGCCCCTCAACCTAAGCTCCTAAGGCTAAACACCTTGCACAATACAGTGATCATGGGTAACTCAGTACTGAGGCACACACATATCCCACTCACTAAGTTGAATATGGAGCAGGTAACAGCCAAATATCTATCACATGCCAGCATCCAACACATGACACAGCCAATCATGGCACTCCACAACAACTATGAGTATCACTCTGTATTCATGTGGGTGTGAATGACTTGGGACACACCTGCCTGGACTACATGAGAAGAGACATGGTTGAACTCTCTGATTATGTGGTCCAGGCAGGTGTGACAGCAGCTTTGAGCAGTGTACCGCCATCACCCAGAATGATGCTGCGGTACTATTAACAGATGAGTGACTGCAACATTGACTTATGTGTTTTGTGTCATTCACAGGGGATCCAGTACCTCTCTGCTTGGGATGACATGATTGACAGAACCCAATGACTTGCCACAGATGTCCTACATCTGTCAGCGCTGGGTTTTCAGGTACAGTCTAATGTCTTGCCACCCCTATGATGCCTTATTAGGCAGTGTTCCTAATGTAATTACCACCATAACAGCTAGACATGTATGCAATTTCAGAGTCATGTTGCTCAGCAGTAGACATCTAACTGTCAGGATGCAGTCACTCAAAGAACTTGGAGTGGAGGACACATGTCTGCTGTGAGAAGTGGTTCATAGCAGCAGATAGCAGCCCTGCAGTATCAGGCTATGACGCATTCCACAGCTGTCAGTCATGAACCACACCACACCTCCACAAGTGGCATTGTCTCCATCTTTGTTATGGCTAGGAACAACTCCAGACTAGTATCCAAGCATAATGCATTGGGGATACTTCCGGTACAACTGCCTTGGGATAATAGTGCAATCCAGACCATAGCCTGCTATGAGTCCACATCTATGTCCCTAGACTGCCAATGCACATTCCTCAACACCCTGCCTTCTATGATGGTCCAATGTAACACTAACATAGTATGAAACTTCAACTACCCCTCCATCACCTGGGCAGAGTAGCCAAGTGCTAGTACAGTGGCCCAACACTTCTTGGATTTATAATTTCCAATGCCCTGGACCAGCTCATACTGACCCCTGGTAGAGGATGCAACAACCTTGACCTGCATTGACTACTTAATAATGAGACTGTTGCTAATTCATAGGTTCATCGGTTCATAGGTTGATACTAGGCTATCTGCCCTAGGGCATTTATAAGCCTAGCCAGAGTGTGTTTGGCTTTCACCACCCTTTTAGATTAGTTGACTGTGCCTCTGTATAGTAGGTCACAGAAGATAGCCCTTTTAAGGTTAGTTTACTGCGCCTCTGTCTAGTAGGGACACAGAAGAGATCCCAGGGGTAAAGCTATGATCTCCCATCCACTCGTCAAGATTTCTCTTGAAGAGGGTCATTGAGGGGTTCTGCCTAACATGGATTGGGATTTTGTTCCAGAGTGAGGGGAGCCTCTGGGATATGAATCTGTCCCTCCAGCATGTCCTATGTATTTCTGTGCTGAGTTTTAAGTCCCTGGAGCATGTAGCTCTAAGGGATTTGGATTTCCTGAGGTGAAGCATGTCCATTAGATCACAGTTGTCAATCCCTGCATGGTGAGATCCACACAGGCTGTAATCAACATGGAACTCAACATGTCAGCCACATCTCCCAAAAAGGTAACCACCTTGCAAAACCTCTCCAAAGCTGACTTTGCAGCCATGAAAACAGGGGTGGATGACTTCACTACACCCATGGCAATGGAAAACAGCTGCATGACTGTGGAATCATGCACATATGCACTGTACAAACAGCTACATGAATGCATGGTACTTGTCAGAGCCAACAGAACCCAGACACTGTCCTCCAAACACTGGGAGACAATGTGATGGTCCCCTGCCATTCTAAAGTGTACATCAGAAGGAGGGCACTGTTGATGAGAAAGGTGGTGTCCCATGACTGTTGAACTTTCTTATTAGCCTCAAACACAACTGTGGATCCCTCATGGAATCCCCTACAGGCATCTATGACAGCAGACATGCAGCAGACACTGACGACAATATTAACAGCCTTTGATATTTACATCAACAACCTCCACAGCATTAAACACAAGTGCCGTGAGTTACTGCACAATGCTAATACCTATTCTGAGACAACAGATATTGGCCACAGTCTTGGCAACACATTCAGTGCCAGATTTACCACTCCCCCCCCCCCACAAGTGAAGTGCTGAGTGAATGTGTTCTCACATGCTGTATCCTGTTTCTGTTCTAGGCATCTGTGTATCACCAGGATGTGACCCTGCAGCAAGACCATGGGGTATGGCAGTGTGTTAACACATCCACCATGTATTAGGCAGGGTATAGCTGTATGTGCATGGTAATCCCCAGTCTGTAACACAGTGATTGCATATGCCTCACATATTATAGGACTGAGGGTTGTACATAGGTATATGTTAATTTTCAACATCTGTTGTAGAGCAGAGAACGGTACATGTTGTGGTTTGGACACACCTATGATTGCTAATAACCACAGCCACAGGGGATATTTATCAACCAAACACTCTGAGATTACTATTCACACACACACACACACACACACACACACACACACACACACACACACACACACACACACATATTTACCAGTACTGAGGTGTGTAGTAGGTGAATGGGTTTGAAGGCTCTACAAGGCTAGCCCAAGGGAATACCCTGCCACAGGCCAAATGACAATAGTCCCCAGTGTGGCTCAGAAGTATAGTCACTGGAGTGGTATCCTGGGGTGGGTATTGTATTCCCCATCCACTCATCAAGATTTCTATTGTGGGTGGTCAGTGATGTGCACTGCTTCACATGTTTGTGATTTATATTCCATAACATGGACAGTGTCTGGGTTGTGCACATGTCCCACATGCATGTTCTTTGAGGTGTGGAAGTGTCTCTGGGTCATGTTGTGTGGGACAGATTTGGTGAGACATGGCTATGTAACTGAGGTAGTGATTACACCTACATAGACAGTATGATACAGGGATTCATTGGCGTTATTGGAGTCTGTCCATTAAAGGCATGTAATTAAAGCATGGTATTCCCTTTGTGGAGTACGTTTGCAGACTCTACAGTTGTTGCAGGTGTCCAGTGGGGAACATGGCAAAAGGGCCACTGTACATCAAAGTACTTTCTGATGCCAGTGGCACTGTTGTGATCAACAGGCAGCTGACTGTCAATCTGTGCTCCCCATTCTGTTATAATAATGACACTGTTCAGTGGACTACCACCAATGTATTACTTCATGTGAGCCACAATGTTCCCAAAGGTAATGGCGGCACATCTCTTGGCATTGCGATGATGTCCAGGGTTCTGAAAACAGTCATAGGTGTCAAGTGGCCTTTGGGCATGATGTCAACATCACATGGATTGGGAATGCTACCACCCACCTTACTGTTGTATGCAAACATTATCAGCCAGGGTGCCTTTGTCTTCTCCTGCACCTCAGAAGAGTAGATCCCAAACATGAGAGGACAATGGTCCATACCCTGTGTGACACCAGTCATGTCTGGTCATCTGTTTGGCATGGAGTCCACTGCAATCACACCGTGGGTACTATCTGTGGGCAATTTGCAGGAGAGCTATTGATATAGTGGTTGCTGCCTAGCCAAGTGTGTTTGTGTATGATTCCTGGGTGGAGAGTGATCTCTGAGTATTAGAAGGGTTGCCTATATTGTTACCTAATCTATACTGTCACATAGTCATTGCATATGGCACTACACATTTAGGACTGTAGATTGTCTACACCAACCTCTATGGTGTTTGACAACTGTTGGCCTTGTAATGTGGACATTGGGACATATACTAGGTCCTCAACATAACAATTTAGCAAAACCCACCCCCAATGGATCCTGTTATTACACACACACACACACACACACACACACACACACACACACTTGTCATTACTGAGCTTTGAGCCCCCTACAATTCTATGTATTACTACTACAATGTTATGCATTTATCACATGCACCATGGAGCTTATAGGATGGATGTTGTCCCAAGGTACTTCTAAAGTGAGGAACATCACCGGCCCTTGTAAATATTAGCATTGGGTGATGTAGTAGGTGAGAGATTTCATAAAATATTTTACCCTACACACACATTTACATTTGCCAGGAGTGAGGTTCGATCGTATATCTAACTATGTTTTCAGACCTTTTTTTTACACATTTACAACACACACCACTGACCTTGCATGGTTTAGGGTTGCCAACAGGTACTTCTAAGGTGAATGATATCTGCAGAACTGCTAAAATCAGACACTGAGAAGTGTACTGGGTGTACATGGGGCCAAAATCTTTAAGGTACGGACATACACACACACACACACACACACACACACACACACACACACACACACACACACACACACACACACGCACACACACGCACACACACGCACACACACGCACACACACACAGTTGCCAGGAATGATATTCAAACCCCTACCTATGTAGTTATTGCTACTACATTGTTATGTATTTATCACATGTGCCACAAAGCGTATAGGTAGAATGGTGTCTAAACATATCTCTAAGGTGAGTGATATCAGCAGCAGCTAAAGGAGGGGTAAGGGAAGTGCAGTTAGAGTGAATGGCTTCAAAATCAGGTTTTTACAAGCACACAAATTTGCATAGTTGCCAGGAGTGGGATTAGAACTCCTACCTAACTAGTTTGATATAGTATAGTAGTGCTCAGTTATTGCAAGCACCACAGAGCTTATATGCTGGACAGCTGTCCAAAGGTATCTTTGAAGGTAACATCAGCAGCAGTGCTAAAGGAGGGGTAAGGGAAGTGTAGTGAGTGTGAATGGCCTCAAAATCAGGTTTCTACAAAGACACACACACATACACACTCTCACACAAACACACACATTTTTACATTTGCCAGGACTGGGATTAGAACTCCTACCTAACTAGTTTGCTATGCTAGAGTATTACACAGTTATTGCAAGTGCCATGGAGCTTATATGTTAGAGGGCTGTCTAAAGGTATCTTTGAAGGTGAGTGACATCAGCAGCAGTGCTAAATGAGGGGTAAGGGAAGTGTACTTAGTATAAATGGCCACAAACTCAGGCCTCTACAAAGACACACACACTCTTTCACACAAATGCACACATTTTTACAGTTGCCAAGACCAAAATTAAGACTCCTACCTAACTAGTTTGCTACACTATAGTATTAGACAGTTATCACAAGTGCTACAAAGTTTATATGTTGAAAAGCTCTCCAAAGGTATCTTTGAAGGTGAGTGGCATCAGCAGCAGTGCTAAAGGAGGGGAAAGGGAAGTGTAGTGAGTGTGAATGGTCACAAAATTAGATCTCTACAAAGACACACACACTCTCACACACAAACACACACATTTGCCAGGACTGGGATTAAAAGTCTTACCTAACTAGTTTGCTACACTATAGTATTACACAGTTATCACAAGCACCATGGAGCTTAAATGTTGGAGGGCTGTCCAAAGTTATCTTTGTAGGTGAGTGACATCAGCAGCAGTGCTAAAGGAGGGGTAAGGGAAGTGTAGTGAGTGTGAATGGCCACAAAATCAAGTCTCTACAAAGACACGCACACTCTCTCACACAAACACACACATTTCCACAGTTGCCAGGACCAGGATTGGAACTCCTACCTAACTAGTTTTCTAAACTGTAGTATTACAGAGTTATCACAAGCCCCACGGCACTTATAAGGTTGCAAGCTGCCCAATGGGTTATTTCAGGGTGACTGACATCAGCAGGAGTGCTAAAGTAGGACAATGGGAAGTGTAATGAGTGTTAATGGCCTCAAACACATTCATCTAGAAACATACACACACACACACACACACACACACACACACACACACACACACTCACACACAGCTTTACATTTGACAGGACTGAGATTATAACTGCTTTAGGGATACTTATTTGTACTATAGTGTTACACAGTTATCACAAGCACCACTGAGACTATAGGGCTGAGGGATAACCAAAGGAATTTCTACACTGAATGACATCAGCAGTCCATGTGATACAGGCCAATGGGATGTGTACTGGGTGGGAAAGGCCTCATAATGGGATTCTTTCTGTCATTGTCTGTATCTCTCTGCCCCAATTGTCTGTATGTGTATGTTTGACATATTATATTATGTTGGCCTTAGATATGTGTGAGTATTCCTAACCAATGTGTGTGTGTGTGAAGTATCAGTGGTGTGCAATTTGGTGTGTGTGCACAGACATCTGTGAATAACGGATATCTATAGTCCACTGTGTTGTCAGACATGGGCTTCATTTCTCTAAGTGTAAAAGCATGCCCAGTATGACCTTCTATGTTGAGTGTGTGCATCCATTCCAGGGAGAGTTGGACTCTAGTTCAGGGTTTTGTGTGTTACAGCTACACCTAGCAACCTGTTTCTACAGGATATTTGCAGATAGGTTGCCAATATGGAGACACAATGGCTGTAACATACAGGGGATACTGTAACTATTGCTGTCTGTGCTGCTTGTGTAACATGCTTGGTTGTAGCATAGATATTTCTGACATATGTACTGTTTTACACTGTGATGTAGCATGTCATCAACTACTGACAGTTATCATTCTTTGCTCACAGTTATTTACCAGGGGAAATACAAGATGATTGAAGCTGAGACCAATATTCTGAGACATATGGACTACACATTTTGGCACACTCCTGACTTTGTGGAGGGGTAGCTACAGACAATAGACTGCTGGTTCTGTGTAAATGGTTCAGCACCTTGTCATTATGCTGGCTGGGGATTCCCTTCTTGTGCTTTTCTCAACTTAATGGAATGGCCATATCCTGCTGGGGCCATACCTCCCAGCTGTACAGATACACCCAGGTTATCCAGAGGCAGGACTCATATATCTGGTCAGTTTGCCTTCACATTGTGGTTTACAAGCAGTTGTGGCTATTCATTCATGGGTTTGCAGTCAGGGGGGTAGTATGGGTGGACATTAAAGTTTCAGACTTCACATACTCCATGACATCCATGCTTCCACGCCCCTCTCTGTTATTCTCTCCTCTTCCTAACATTATGAAAGCAAAATCTCAGAGGTATCCCTATAGTCGGTCCTTTATCCCAGTAGTATTTATGATCTGGTTCACTGTTCTTGCAGTAGGACATGGGAAGGCATGCTACTGGCATTTGTCAACATGGCCTTGCATTTGTTTTCTGTTTACTGTGTTAGGTTGTTAGTTAGGACCCCCTGCCATTCCATACATTGGCACTATGGGTGAGGCATGGGCCATTGCCAGAGGGCTGTAGGCCATTTGAGAGTGCTGCAGGCCATCTGTAGCAGGCCAGTGCATTCTGTCAGTCATACATTTCCAGGCTGCAAGCCAGTGGATTACCCTGGGGTGTTAGTGGTAAGTGGTTGAGGTGTTCCTGTCAATCCATCCTGTTCATACTGATCCACAAGTCTAGATGTGGTCGGGTTGCTGCTTACAGCTAGGGACACACCTGCATTGGACACCTATTCAGCATGCAGCATCGTGTATGTATTCCCATACAGAGATGGGTTCATGCTGTATTCATTCCCTGCAGCAAGGATATGACCTGTAATAAACCTGTGGCTGATGGATTTGGTGAGCTGGGTGCATGTGTGATATGGAAGATACTTGCACCTGACTCACAAATATACCTGGGACATTCCCCTTATGCTGACTTGTGTGTGGACATGGGCAGCCTGTCATTACTTTATAACTGTGCCTTTTGTGGTCTGCCAGTGATTGGCCAGACTACCAATATTCCATACTAGAGGGACAATTAACATGATGCTAACCTCTATGTATAATTCCAAACATGTGTGCAGTTGACAGTTATTTTATATGCACTCTGTGTAGGTTACTTCCACCTGTGTACTGTTTCTATGTATGGGACCCCATTCATGGCATGCCCAACTTTCCGACAGTGACAGATATTGACATCTGGACAATGAGTATGTACAACTGCTGACATGGGTGTAGCTGAGAAGCAGTGTGGTTGGCACTGCAGTTGTTTGAACATGGCCCTGTTGACCACTGTACTTTACCTAGGCCACTGAGACACAATCATCCAGGCTCACATGTTGACCACTTCTAGGCAATATTAAACACACAACAAACTTACCACACTGACTCCTGCATATTGTACACATGCAACAATGTAGACTGGGACAGCTCTGTCAATCTGTGCTCCAGTGATATTACTCCTTAAACTTACATGTTACTGCATTTCTACATGGGGTTGTGGAGGGGGGTGCACACCTGAAGACTTTAAACATTTGCAATGACTGTACTGGTATTTCAGTTACTTGGTTGGCTTCCATTTCATATTGTATTGTGACCTATCATGCAGAAAGGAGGCATATCAGAAGAGTACACATGTTAGATCTTAATGGCATACATTTCAGTTTCAGACTTCTTACCCTTCAGAACTAAAATGCAACTGCCAGACCTCTGTGTAGGTCTGGTGGGGGGGGGGTGTTCAACATTGTCATCATTTGGGGGCCTTAGTCCGGCCTTTCTTTATGGTCATCTACACCTGTCCTGCTGGGTGAGGCTGGTGGTGGGTATGTGACCCTCATTGACATCCATGTGTGTGACCTACTGACACCCACAGTTATTTAGGCCATCACATGTACTGTGGTGGGAGTTGTCACCTTGTGTAGTACTGCCTAGTATGATGACACAAGTGTTTGTTATGGATTTCCCACTGTCCAATATAGCTGTCAGCTGGCTGCTGCTATCCCATTCAGCCACCCAATTCCCTTGCATGCTTGCATCCATATCACACATACAGCTATGATAACATACTACTCCATTCAGTAATTGATAGGAAGGGTGACTTACTTTGTTGCTGGGCCAGTATTGAGGATGGTGCTGGAGGGCTGACTATGTTGGATGTACATATTACACTCTCTATACATGGTAAAGCACAGGTAGTGTCATGTTCGGCATCCCTTTAAGTGTATGTGTGAGTCAGAGAGAGCTATCAGTCCCTGGGTCCCTACAGTGTTAGTGTGTGTGCTATGCATTGCCCCTTTGCCAAGGCATGGGCATACTAGGCACTCCTCCTTCTGCCTACAGGATGTTCCTCCTCGAGTCCCTCTGTGCCTGTGCTGGCCTTGGCAATGGTGGGGGGCTGTGTGGCCCTGCCCCATGCTGTTCCTGCAGCAGCTGTTTCTGCAGGATAATATTATATAGCATGGCACATACTATGAACATTTGTGTACATGTACCTGGAGAATATTGCAAGGCTCCACCGGATATGTGAAAGCAGCAGAACCATGACCTGCTCATCTCAAACACACACTCTACAATGATCCTAGTTTGTGCATGTGCCTCATTGTGATGTTCTTGCTCAGGTGTGTGCATTTCTGATGGATGTCATCATCCATGGCTCCAGTGCATAGCCAGCATCCCCCACTGCATGGCCATATGGGATGTCCCCCCTGGCAAATCCCTGATACAGCTGTGAGCAATGCCAGATGTGGGAGTTGTGATAGCTTCCAGGGCTGCCAGCACACACGTTCATGATAATGCCCTGGGCATCGCACATGACCTGGCAGTTGATGAAGGGGAAGCCCTTGCGGTTTATGTATACCCTACCCCACTCACTGGGTGCTGCTTTGATTTGCATGGAGTCTATAGCACCAACTACCTCAGGGTATTCTGCTATATGGTGGAAGAGACGCATACTTCTGGTCAACGCTTCACGGGGGGGGGGGATATATGTGCACATTGCCATATGGTGTCATGGCATTCAGGAACTTTTGGAGTACCCTGGATGCTGATGCCTGTGAGACCCCCATGATATCCCAATTGGTCTTTGGAAGGTACCTGTGGCTAGTATTCTTAAGCCTACACATACCTTGGTATCCACTGGGATGGGTTCCCCTCTGTTAGTTCTGTGTGTGAGGCATGGCCAGCACAGCTCAATGATTTGCTGTAGAATGTCCCTGTCCACCCTATAGCACTCCACTATCTCCAGCTCATTTAGGCCCTGGTAGGTTACCCTGGGTCTGTAAACTCTTCTCCTTCTTCTCACTGTGGGTCAGTTGTCAGCATTCTCCTCCTCACCACCCTCAATCTCTAGCACATATTGATGGAGTAAATCAGCAGCAGCAGCCTTTAACATTTTTAGTTAGTTTTGCCAGTTAAAAATCTCCATCTGTGTACACTGGTGGTGTAGAGTTTGTGGGAAAAAACAGTCTGTAAGGTGTTTGCATAGATTATAGTAGTGTGCTGGGCTGCTGATGTGTAATTGGCTGATTCTGATACATTCTACCTGCCAGCTATGCTAGTTCTCCTTGATTGCCTTCCTACTGCTGTTTCCCCTTCCCAGTTCCTCCCTATTTAAGCTCCGAGGCACGCCATACATACCCAGTGCTCAAATGTAAACAGGGCTGCCATTTCCTTTTTTTTTATGTTTAAAACTCGCTGTGAGGCGTGCACACCCGTACACCCGTTTAGGCTATGTACACATTGCTCAGGCACATCTGACACACACCCTTTCTTAATTGTGCTTAGTGAAGGACAAACATGGGCTGCAGAGCTCTAATGTGCTTACAGCAAGCATGACACACCCCCTTATGAAGTCATTCAGCTCTTAGACTTGCACTACATGGTTAGGTACAAGCTGACACTTTGAAGAAATATGTGATTCAGTATAACTCCCCTCACTTGCATTCCCCAGTGTGCAGGTCACAAGTTACTGCACTAAAACAGACCCTTTCCCCTTGACAACCAGTGCTCCCTGGTATTGTTTACATTCTGCATGCCACTGACTATAATGGCAAAATGCTGAATTAACTTAAAATTGAGTTTTCACATTTTTTTTTTCGGCACGATCCCTTTTGCGAGCTGCTCCCCTATGCTTAAACGGCCAAGATCAGCCAAAAAAAAGTTTAATTTTCATAATAATTACTTTTTAATGCCAATGGCCTTATATTTGGCCACTGGCATGTCTAATGTACATAATACATGCATTTTTACAAGCTGTCATGCCTCCGTTTTGTCAGGTGCAGAAATGTACTCAGTTATTTTCCGAATACATTTCTGCACTGACACTGTTCTAGCATGGAGACCCGGCAGCTTGGTGGATCACCAAATCACCTCATTTGAAGGGTTTTCACCAGCAAATGAGATGATTTGCATGTCACATGGTTTTCCATGCTGGAACAGTGTAGATCCACTCGTACACGTAAAAACAGCACTATCCTGAATCGCTCTGTGGCCATTTTCCATGCAGGAGCTCCTACACTGTTCCTGCATGGAAAAAAATGGCTTCCTGAATCCCAGGGCACTTGAAACAACTTAGATTGGCATTAAGAAAATCTGCCCACAGGCCATTAAACTGTCACAAGTCACAACATGTCAATGCTGTCTGTAGCTGCTGTGTCACATGTGTTGTGCCGTGTGGATGCCATGTGACAGATGAGGACATGCTTATAAAATAGTAGTTCTCATTTGTCTGAGGCATAGGTAATTCAGTTGTTTTCAGCTATTATGGAGAAACAGTTCATCACTATTTCACCCTTACTCTACCTGACTAAATAAACAATGTTTGTTTTTTTATAGTAGCAGCACCATTAGTTTATGGCATGTAGCAGTTAGCCAATGTATGAATAAGCTAAGGAACGTAATACATATGTGTCTTCAAAGTGACATTAATCACAAAGGGACTCAATGGACACATTTAATTTTATTTTCACATATCTGAATAATAAGAATTGCTTTGAGCAACATCACAGAGTGTTGGGGTACAGAAGCTTCCTTTATCCCCATGACTGTGAAGTCTTGCAGTTAGTATGTTTAGAAACGCAGCCCAGTGAGAGAAAATGTTTTTTTTTTTTTTGCGATATCTGTTAAAGTCAACATTTTTCTTTGTTGTCTTTACAGAGATGGTTTGGGTTAATTACTATAAAATCAGTGAAAAACACTACCTACAGGAAAACATTTCAGATCAACATGCACTTGCCATGTGATTCACTAATATATTTCTCTGAATTTTTGTTCTATATAAGGAGCAAATCATAAACTGTAAATTCTCTTTCCAGATATAGACTGTGAGTTTAGTCTGTGATGTTTAACTTCTATGGGTTCATCAGATTTCCTTCAGTAACAAAACTCTGTTCTGGCTTTGGTGAAGACCATAGTCTCACAAGGAATATATGGCTTATGGAAGACTAGCCGACATAATGACATGCATAAGTACAAGGTTCAAGCCTGATCTCAGATCAATGCCTGTTTGGAGTTTGCATGTTCTCCCTGTGTCTTTGTGGGGCTCCTCCCACTTCTGAAAAACATGCTGAGTGTCTCAAACTCACCAGTGAATGCTCCTGTGGGCAGCAGCACAGACTCTATATGGTGCCCTATAGGGGGAAGATGCCCAGCCTGGGTTATCTAGGATAGCTCTGTTGAAAGCTGGATGTAAAATGCCAAACATGAACTAAGAATTGCTACACTTTGGGTTCACTGATGGAACATGAAGGAGGCTGGACATCCTATATATCCAAAAGACAAGATGGAAGGTCAGGGCAAAGCCACTTGGAATCCTGAGTCAGGAAGGGGACAGGCTAGAAATGGCGTGAGAACTGTGGTGAGAAAAGCTTCAGAAGACAGTGAGGGATATCATCACAATTAGTGACAGACTCAAGGCAATCAGACTCCAATGTAATGATAGGACAGTATTCATAATCTCAGCCTATGCCCCTCAGCAGGGCTGTGATAGTGAGGAAAAGAGTGCATTCTACTCAGGCAGCAGCTACTAGATAAAGCAGGACAGCATGAATTGGTGTTGATAATGGGTGACTTGAATGCACATATCGGGACAGACAGAACAGGGTATGAGGACTGCCTGGGTCCACATGGGTGGGGCCATTCTAGACTTCTGTCTAACAAATGGCTTGCTAGCCATTGTGTGGCTTGATAGTAGCCAACACATGGTTCAGAAAGAGAGACAGTAACAAGATGACATATATGAGTGGCCAACATGCAACTCAGGTAGCATGTAGACTTCCTCCTAGTAAGGAAAAGGAAAGGCACTGAGGAAGAAGCAATGATTGCAAAATCATCCTCAGTGAAAGTCAGTGAAACAGTCAGCCTGCAGCATAAACCACTGATTGCTGCAGTCAGCTGCAAGCAGTGGTCAGCGAAGACTCTGAGGTCAACAGAGACCAGACTGAAGACCTGGAAATTGATGAGAGAAAATACAACAGTTCAAGGAATTACTCAGGGCTCTAGCACCCTGAGAAGAGGAGGAAATAGGTGGAGTTGAAGAAGAATGGCACCTCAAAATAGCATGTGTAAAGACTACAGAACAGATATGTGGCTAAGTCAGGTATGGA
The DNA here is from genome assembly GCF_019279795.1 of Protopterus annectens. Taxonomy (NCBI): domain Eukaryota; kingdom Metazoa; phylum Chordata; order Ceratodontiformes; family Protopteridae; genus Protopterus; species Protopterus annectens. The sequence goes on from NC_056725.1 coordinate 169,309,935, forward strand.
AATAAGGTACATAAGAAAAGCTGATGGTGGAATGCAGAAGTCCAGGAAGTCATCAAAAGAAAGAAGGAGTGCAGGAAAAAGTGGGAGATAGAAAAGACTGACTAAGCTAGGAAGGACTTCTGCCTGGCTAACAAAGAAGCTAAGAAAGGAGTTGCAGTAGCAACGAATAGGGCATCAGAGGCACTCTACCAACTTCTGGAAAGTGACTCATTAGGTGGCACAAAAGAAACTATATCAGGTTGCAAGGCAAAGACAGAAAGCTAAAGTAGATAGTCAGACACCATTCATAAGGGATGCCAGAAACAACCTGCTCACCAGTTCACAGGACATCAAAGGCAGATGGAAGGAGTATTTCCAGCAGCTTATGAATGAAGAAAACCACACAGAAGCTGTACTACCCCAGAAACAGTCTACAATGAGAGAAGAAGAGGAGCTCACCCTAGAAGCCATAAGAGCAGCACTAAGGAAAATGAAGTCAAGAAAAACAGCAGGCTGAGATGAGGTCACAGCAGATATGAGAAAGATGCTGGGTGAGGTTGGGAGAAATGGCTCCTGAGGATAGTCATAGCCCAGATGACTGGAAAATAAGTATACTTATGCCAGTGTACAAGAATAAAGGGGACATCCACAACTATGGGCAATACAGAGGAATCAATCTCCTATCACATAGCATGAAAGTTCTAGAGAGGGTGGTTGATAAACAGATATGCAGAGTAGTGGAATGTAAGATGGGAGAGGAGCAGTTTGGATTCAGATCAGGATGCAGTACAACTGACCTGATGTTTGCAGTGAGACAGATACTTGAGAAGAAGCTAGAGATGAGGAAAGAGTCCAACTGGGCATTCCTAGACTTGGAGAACGCATATGACAAGGTCCCAAGAAAGCTGATCTGTGCAGTCCTGCGGTGGTTCACAGCCCCAGAAACATTGGTAGAATTAGTGCAGGCTATGTACAAGGACCAAATTACTCAAGTATGAACAGTGTTTGGCCTCACAGGGGAGTTCCCAGTGGAAGTGGGTATACACCAGGGTTCAGCTCTGAGCCCACTTCTGTTCATACTGGTGATAGACTACATTAGCAAACATGGTGGAGCAGACAGATCAACAAAGTTACTGTATGCAGATGATGTGGCATCATAGGCAGACTCTGAGCTAGAACCTCAGCAAAGGATAGGAGAATGGAATGCAAAACTGAAGGCACATGGAAAGAAACTAAGCACAGATAAGACAGTGCTAATGGCAACAAACTGGGGAAATAAAAAAAGCTGAGCATTGTGATAGAAGGAAAGATAGTGGAACAAGTAAATAGTTTCAAGTATCTGGGAGGTGTGGTTAAGGAGAAGGGAAGTCTGAATGAAAAGGTTGAAGCTAGAATTAGAGGGGCTGCAGCCAACTGGCATAGAGTCTCAGGTGTAAGCTATGACAGATGAATGCCAAAGAAGCTGAAACATAAGGTCTACAAGACTTTGATGTGACCAGTACTACTGTATGCCACCAAAACCTGGGCAGCAAAGGCTGAACAGCTGAAGAAGCTAGAGGTGATGGAAATGAAGTACCCGAGAAGGGTGGTAGGATGCACTCTGTGGGACAGACGAAGAAATGAGGGCATAAGAACAGAAGCCAAAGTAGCGCCAATTGCAGAAAAGATTAAAAAGAAGATTACAGTGGTTTGGACACATGCAGAAAAGCAGAAGGCAATCTGGTAAAGAAGATTTGGGACAGACAGGAAGAAGGTAAGAGGAAACAAGGACATCCAGCAAAGAGGTGGATGGATTGTGTGAAAGAAGATCTGCAGCAGTCAGGCATGAGTGTCGAAAAAGGCAGGAGTGTGGCATTGAATCGAGAGTGATGGCGACAGTTAACACGAATCCTTGACTGTGTAGAAAATGGAAAAAAGGGGGCTGAAGATGATGATGATGATATCACTTATCTCTGTTTAATTTCTCTAAGTATTTAAATATATTTAATAATATAATGATATCAGTATAATTAGTGTAATAGTATAATTATATTATTATATCATTCCTAAGTAAATGTATGTAAGTATATAATCATAGTTAATAACATCAGTTTTGCTTCAGTCTTTGATGTTTACAGAGAGCGCTGTTTTTTATATATGGGTTCTCTCACTTTTAATTTTTTCAGTCTTTATATATAGAGTGTCTAATTCAGAAATGGACTCCATGCATAAGTCAGGGTATAATTAAAGTTTGTGCAGTTTTTTTATTGCTTCACTCTTTGATGTTTGCTAGCAGTGTATTTCTCAAATGTTTTCTCTCATTCTCCAAGTCATTTGGGTTTCTAATACCATGACAGGAATGGACGCCATTCCAAAGCCAGGGTAAGATTAGATTACATGAAAATAGTATTGTTTCACTGTTTGATGTTTGCCAAGAGCACTTTTTTCAGTACCCACAGTGTGCTCAGAACTGACTCCTGTAATTCATATGGGGTTACATGTACTGGTAACATATCTAAGAACAACTGAAAATTAGTTTTTATGAGACACATTGCTTCTACTACTGCTGAAACTATCTGGGTATCCTTCTTCCACATTGCTCTCATTTCTGCCTGCAAATCCTGGTATTTTATGACTTTGTCTCTCTGTCTCTCTCTGTCTCTCCCTCTCTCCCTCTCTCCATAAGATTCTCTAGTCACTGGGTGTAGCAATTTCAATGATTAAGGCTACTTTTGTCTTCTCTACATGGACTACTATATATGGTTTTCTTGCATCAATTTTTTTAAGATAATAGGCGATCCTATGTAATATAAACTTCATCATTTTCTATAATGCTTTGTAACTCATGTTTCTAATGTTCTCACTTGCTTGAATATTATAATGCTCACACAATCCCCAATGCAACAATCTTGCCACATTATTTTGCCTTTTAGTATACAGTCCTTCTACCATTAGTATATCACACCCAGCAACAAGATGAACAACTGGTTCCAATTCTGGTTTACAAAACCAGTATTATGTCTGTTTGTCCCACATGTTCAATGGATTTTGTAAACCAATATGTATGTATTCCATTGTCCTTGGTTTAAATTCACCTCCCCTTAACCATTCCTACATTCGGTCCTGATCGACATGAGGTTGTTCTAAGAATTTTCTGTATTTGCAACTAGATTTATCAATTTTCCACATTTCTTGCCTTCTCGTCTGATCCGTCACCTTATATTCTGTCTTTTGTTTTTGGCACATTCAGTGCTGCCTGATTGTTATCTACTTCTGGTTGACTTCCTTTCTCACTTGACACTGATATACTTCTGCTAAACTAAGCAGGAAAGTCATCTTAGACTGTCTCCTCATGTTTTAAAACTTTCACTATATTTGGATCTTGTGAGGTCAGCAGATATTTATGCAGTCCTGCGACTGCAGGTATATACATGTAATCAGTTTCAAGAAGGCTCATACCTCCTTCAGAACTGGGAATATATAATATTGGTAGACACTGATTTTTAGAAATCATTTGATAAGCATGAAGCATCCTTCTTGTTTTCCTGTCCAACTGATCCAACGCCTTTCTGGGCCAGTCAATCACTCTAAAACTGCAAGATACGACATGAAGAGTAAGCTGGTTTACATCTTCAGCTTTATTCCTGGATGTCAGTGTTGTTTTAAGCATTAATTTTAGTCTTTTGAAATATTCCTTAATAAATTTTATTTGCATTTCTTCATGTTTTATTGTTGATCCTTCATCAATTCCCAAATATTTTCTTGGTGCTGCAACTTCCCTGCTTTAAAGGTTGCTTTTGCACATTTAGCAAGACCAATTGACATTATTATATAATCTGAGAAAGTTTTGGACTCTTGCAGTTGTGCTTTCAGTTCCTCATTTGATGGACTATACAGTTTTAAATCATCCACAAAAAGAAGATAAGTCTAAACAGTTTGTTGTTTTCTGGGAGCCAAATTGTAGCCATGACCTCATTTAAGTACACAGCTTAATGGGTTAAGGGCAAGACAAAAGAGCAGTGGTGACAAAGAGTCACCCTGAAATATCTCCCTTTGAATTTTTATCCCTTGAGTAATAATTTGTCCCTTATCATGGCTTAACTGCAAACTGGTTTGTTGCTGTTTCATAGTTGCTGTAATGTAATTGATCAGGGTAGGGTGTATCTTATAGATTTGTAAGGAGTCTTTTATCCTTGAATGTGCAATGCTGTCAAATACTTTTTTTGTAGTCTATCCATGCCATATTTAGATTCTTCCCCTTTTTACTGTTCTCCATTATGACTTTATTTAACAACAAATGGTTCTTTGTTCCATATGAGTTTCTTTTGTTACCCTTTTGTTCTATTGCCATGATTGAGTTTTCTTCTAAATGACTATAACCTCTGTCAGCATCAATTCCAGTGTTCAGTTTATACGTCGTCAGAAGGCAAGTTATTGGTCTATAGTTTTTTTAGGCAGGGTCACGCTTAAGGAGGAGTATTGTTTTTTCTGTTGTTAACCAGGTTGGTGTCTGTTTGATTTGTGCATATAAATAGTTCTTACTCATGGCTAAATCTTAATGTAAAGATGTTAATACTTTTAGCCAGAAGTTAGGTGCTGCATCTGGGCCTGCGGTTTCCAGTTAGGAGTTTTTCTTAACTTTGTTTCAACCCCTCTGGCTGTTACTTCATCCCATTTCATATCCTGTACATTTGACCTTCTTATTCATTCTTTTACTTCTTCTATCCATTCAGCATCGTTATGTTCCATAGGATCTTCGTAGATATTTCTCCAGATTGTATCTATTTCTTGTTTGTTTTGGTGGTGTTCCTATTCCTATTGCATTGTTTCCCAATTCCCTATAAAACTTTTTAGGTCAGCAGTAAATTGCTCATTTTGTACTTTTTCTTTATATTTATCTGCATATCTTATAATTTTTTTTTTGCCTGTGTTGATATCTTTAGTGTATTATTTGCAATAGTATATGATAGAGCCTGATCTGTTCTGGTACTGCACTTTGCTTTTATCACATCTATCTTTCTGAATATTTTTATTGATCTGTTCCCTCTTCTGTAGCCTTCTAACAGTGATATTTCTTGTCTTAATTGCTTTATAGTTTTCTCTGTTCAATACTTCCTTGATGGCATTTGATTTCTCCCCTTCCTTTCCTATACTGCCCTGTGTTTTTGTGATAAGACTTTATCTCTATTAATTTTACCACACAGTAATATACCCCGTTTACTTCTGTTATATTGCATGAAACTCTATGAACAGTCCCGATTACTGTGTTCATTTGTTTTATAAAACTTCTAACATTTTGGGTCTTATTGACTTTCTGTAGTCTATTTCTTTCATTGTTCTTCATATGTCTCTCCATCTCTATTAAATCAAGCAACTCCTCCTTAGATCATTTTCTTCTAAACTGAGGGCACATTCTTTGTTCTCCATTTCCCGCAGGCATTCTACAGAAAGTTCCAGGGCATGTTCCTGTGCCACATTCTCTTCAGTTTCATCCTTTTTCATCTGTTGCTCTTTCATATGGGAACTCACTTGCCTGTCACTCTACAACACTGACAGCATCAGAATTGACACAGCTTCCTGTTCCTTCACTTTCTGTGCAACTCCAACTAAACTTTTATACTGGTTTCCTGTTGAAGGCTTCATAGTATCTTCATATGGTAACTTACCAGATGTTTCCCACTCTACTATTTTCTCCTTAATTTGGGGATTCATTAGTCTATCCTACAGTATTGTTATGAGTAAGATTTTCTACACTAAATCCTTCACTTTGCAGTTAACGCATAACCTCAGTTTCTATTTATTTCACTCCTCCATTACTAATCCTCCTTTCTACCTTCCCTCTTTGTTTTCTTATTTTTTGTATTGTAAACTTTTCCATATCAGGATACCTTTGCCTGTATTTCTCTTCAAATATTTTTGCTGCTACACTTTATGTATTGATTAGTTTTGCCTTCTTCTTTGCATAAATATTGCACCATATTAAATCTCTTTTTCTTTCCCATGTCCATCTTGGTGAGATTTTGTAAAAAATAGTGTCCACCTCATAAAGACACTCACCAAGACTTGAGGATGAATTCAGTTCTAGCAATATTACTCTCCTTTGCTTGCTGATTTTATCAGCTCTCCAGTCAGACCTTTATCATCTCTCCATTGTCTGTAGGAATGATATATAGGAATGAACTGATGGAGGAGACAATTCAGGGATTATATAAGGTTAGACAACTAACTCTTTAAAAATCTTTGAGCACAGTGCAGTACATGAGCACATTTACTCAGTGCTGCTCTGTCTCCTTAACATTGTTACATGCTAGGCATGCAGAGCTTTCCTTCCCTTATTTTGAAACATACAGTCAGCATGTTTTGGGGAGATGCACTCTTGAATAAACTGTGGCTGCTTTGTAACCCCTCTATTCAAACAAGCTGGTCTGTGGAAGTGTGACGTAAATGACCATGTTCTTTTGTTATTCAACATAATGTATTTTTGTTGTTCTCATCACTGGATGTTTAGACAGCCCCTTTCTCTGCACCCATATTATGCCACACTGTGGTTAGTTAAGAAAGCACAGCCAGCCTTGAGAACTGACAAACCTGGCATTTTGTTTATGTAAGGCTAAAGCATTTGTTGGGGTACAAATTTCCTTATGATAACAACATAAGCATTACAAATAGTCTGACTGTTGGATTGGGGGGATTGGGGGCACGACTGGTAAGTTTACTTTGTGGGAATTAGGATATCTATGTATTTAAATAGCTAACCCTGCTTAAAAGGAAAGCAAGTGTTTGTGGCAATTGTGGCTAGAATTTTGTGGTTACCACCCCCTCACTGTCACTCCTCTTGCTCACATTAATCAAGGTTATTCTTTACTGGCAGTCTAACTTTATATGACATTATAATTAGTACAGAAAAAACACTCTTCACAAACTTTCTTGTGCACAGGACATCTCAGTACCAGTTTTGCTGTCTTGCTCTTGTGCTACTGTCAAAGCTGCAGCTAATGGCCAAGCTGCCAACATACATGCAGTTAATTTGTCTCTATTACTAGTGACCTTGGGACACCCATGTTCTGTCTGCAGAGGTGTGGCATGAGACATTCTGTAACTTTTCCATGGCCATGACAAGGGGCAACCTGTATTCTGTTTACCTTCTCTCTTAGTGGTAGCCAAGGTCTGGCAATGCTTTATATGGAGGTAGGTTTGAAATGAGGCACTCTACACCCTACTTCCTGTGGAAGGGCCACATTCATTCTCTGTGGAATGCTGTGAAATGGGTTATTGTGTATCTAGGATTAAAGACCAACTGTATTCTGTCTAGAGCTTTTGAGATGAGGAACTGCATAACTGCCTCATGGCAGTGCATAAGGGCTTGCTGTGTTTAATTTGGATGATGCTGTGTGTGATAAGGAATTTTGTTCCTGTTCAGTGGTCAAAGGTGCCTGCTAGCTGTGATTATTCTGGAAGACGATGTGGGATGAATATACATGTCTGAGTTCCACCAGCTATGGTTCACTCTCAAATGCAATTGTGGCATCTATTTTACATCAGATATGTCTGGATGCCTCTTTGATACTGAGAGGCAAAATATGGTACCTGATATGAAAGTCTGCCTATTAATATATTACACTACCATCTTCCCAACAGTACTTTAACATGTGTGATCTCTGAAAAGTTGTGTAGTTATATTTTAATATATTATCTGCAGTTTGGCAGCACATATAAGAACTATCCTTAGGAGCACAAGAGGCCTAAACACTCTTAAACGGTCTTGCTACCCATTGTAAGTACTTAATAGTGCCCACCTCCTAAATCATGTAGGATTTTAAATGATAATCATAGTTTAATTTTACATTAGCAGTGCATGCCCTGTATTAATGATATAACCACATGGTTTGGGTTAATTGCTCCAGCAACACAGACAGGTTAACATGTCCCATCCTCGGTACCACTATGCAGTGTTTTGTATTTCTTTTCAATGACTTAGAAGACTATTTTTATACCTCCTTGGGACATTTCTCAGCTGGTGTTCACAGCGGATTGGCATTGTGTACTAGTTTGTGCACAATGTGCGTGTGAATGCCTGCATATCCACACCCTATGCTAGACTGCCATCAAATCCAGTTTTTATATACATTAATCACAAACAAATAAGATGTTTCACACTAAGCTCGATTAGCTGATTTGTAAAATATATAGATGGACCATCACCCAAACATTCAAAATGACATCCAACCCAGACTTATGCCAAATATCAGTAGACAGGCTGCTCACATGTATTGCTACACAGCAATAATCAGGGATGAATCATCCCAGTAAAATATCTAACCACAAGATGGTATAACTTATATCTGACTGACAGAAGAAAGCATTATGAAATTGCCATGACTAATATTGGTGCAGTTTGTGACTCGGTATAAGAAAGAATAGGTACTTTGTGGAGAACAGACCGGCTTATGTTGGTCATGATTTTTGCAAGACTGTTTCAATACACTGAAGTTATCCAAGAATTTCATTGAAAGAATATAAAATGACTTTTACATCAGTTTTGATGGTGCTTCTTTCCACTTTGGTACACTCATTAAGGATGTATCACAAATGCTGAATTTTGGTATGGAAAATTTTACTGTCAGTTTACAGTTAGGATTCATTTGTCAACTAACTTGAGAAGGGTTGATGATGATAAATTGCAAAGTAAAGATGAGTAAGGTGTCATTTCTCTCACTTTATGCGCAGAAATGTGTGCTGTCAAGAAAAGCTGATATTGCCAAAAATTGTGATCATTTATTAAATGGGATTGTAGTATATTTCATTTATATACAGTGATGGAAAAATATGAATATTTGGGTCAGGGTTTGTCTACCTATCTGTAGATATGAATAAGGTTAAGATATTGTTTCTATAAGAATGCTTGGTGGTAAGTGTACAATTTAGATAATATCATATTTGGAAATATAGTTGATTATGTTCTGAGCTAACCTTGCAATTCATGTATGCTGCATCTATCTGTTACTAGGTAACATGAATATTTGCCTTGATAATGCATAACAACAGAGAGACGTTATGTTAGATATTGGTATGGCCTTAATCTGGTAAGTGTAGTAGTACTGGGAAACTTAGGTTTCTTTGTGCTCCATTCAAATCACCCTGGTTAGTTGTAAGATTTATATTTAAGGGAAACAGATGTTCAGTTTATAGACATATATAACTGGGAGATTAGCTTCTGGTATGATACTGTTAATATATGAGTTGAAGTATCCCTGTGGCTGTGGACAGAGGATGAATGGTGATTGATATACTGTACCCTGAGTCTGCTCATTATAGATTGTATGAATGTAAAGTAACATAGTATTGTCAATATAAATGTATGAGGATAGTGTGGCGTAGTTTTATACTTAATATTTTGGTGGGCTTGATGCTCACATTCCTGCTTGTGCAGGGTTTCCACATATCTTTAACATGGAAGTGCATTAGGTAATGTTATTTAAAAGGACTTGCTTATTGTTTCTCAGTAGTAAGAACAAAAACATTATTATGCTATTGGTTATGATTTGGCTGAATATATAATGATTTTATGAAATATGATTTGGTTTGTAAAGGTAATAACAGTATGTATTTATGAGAAGAATGATACTGTTTGAAAAATCCTGTATAAAATTAGTAAGAAATAAGAATATTACTGCCTGGTCTGAAATATTGGTGTATATTTTCAAGATACTGTATGGTAAATTATGTGAAATAACTTGTTTATGTGAACTGAAGTAGATTATTGAAGATAAGCAGACAAATGACTAGTGCCAAGGCCATGGCTTAAAACTCAGTCCCAAGAAATGTATAATAGTATCTTTTGTGAAGTCAGCCCCCCTAGAAAAAAATATCATTGACAACACACCTTTAAGTGTAGAACCAGTTGCCAGAGATTTGGGTACACATGTAGATAGTAAACTGCTTTCAACCAACATTGGGCTAAATTACTAAGGAAATCCTTCTAATTTGCCCAAATTATAAGCAAGGGCAATGGCATCTAGGTTCAAGGAAGTCATCATTCTATTGTATTCGACCCTCATCTGCCTCCTCATTGAATACAGTGCCCTCTTCAGCATGTACCTGACCAGACACATGCAACAATTGAAATAGCCATAGTTTCCTCACAAAAAGAATCCAAGGTGTAAACAGCATATCCTATGTAGATCGTCTCAAAGCCCTATCTCTATACTCTGTTTCCTACTGACTGAGATGAGATCTATGCCTGGAACACAAGGCAATCTTGGATTCCACTCTGATAGACCTCTTGAGCATCAGCAAAATGAATATCATCAGAATTACTGATTTAGGGATTTAAACTTTGCTTGAGACAAAAATAGGACATGTTGAAAGGACAGTTATGTGCCTCAGAGAATTCCTCTTCTCTGAATAGGCTTCCTATCTACATAAAGCAGAATTTGTCCCTAACCTTACTCAAAGGAAACATGGACTAGTGAATGGGAGATCGAAAATATACCCTGGGTCTGGCACTTGGGTCTCTAATGGACACAGGCAGCCTGTAAACTTGCCCTAGCTTACATATATCCCTTAAAATATCCTGTAAGACACATCAATTTGTGGGATACAGTTGGGATGCTTGGCTAGGCTTATAAAGGCCTCAGTGGTTGTTAGCCTAGTTATACATCTGTGAACCTATAATATGAGCTTCTTGTGTTCTCTTCATATTCAAACCAAGTTTACACATAGCTTGTTTTCACTTTGCTTTCCTGGAGTTATATTAAAGGAATTGCTATCAAATCTATTCTGACAAATAGTGTATCTTAGGAGTAGGTTCTACCAGGGAAACAGTTAACTGTAAGAATATCCTTGACACAAATATGATCAAGGAATATAAAAGAGACATCGGTATATATATATATATATATATATATATATATATATATATATGTGTGTGTGTGTGTGTGTGTGTGTGTGTGTGTGCGTGAGTAAGAGGGTTGTACTTCTGACAGGTTGTTGAATGTAAGGAAATTGTTTGTACTACGAGGACAAATTTATAAAATCATTTTTTAGTTAGTTGATAATAAGGGATCGATTCCAATGAGGAGTGGGTGCATTATACACAGGAAACAAAGATGGCTATTGTTCAAATTAAAGTAGAATCTTTTTATAGTCAAAAACTGATGAGATTTTAACAAGGTAAGGAGTGAATGAATAGGTGATTAGGAGACACACAATACTGTAGTCTGAGGAGAACAGGTTAGGTATTTAGCTGGGATTAGGTGTTACTGGTTTTAATATTAAAATCATAACTTCACTGAGGATGTGGAGTAACATGCTAAAACAGTTGCACATTAGTATTAGTAATGCTTGCATTACTAACATGGGTTTTATAGAAATGCTCCCACCACCACTGAATATAATGAATATTTGAAATAGATTGCTTACAAGAATACTGAATGTGCTGTAGAACACAATGAGCATTTGGAAATGATACAAAGTGGAGAAGCATATGTTTTAACATTGTTCTCTAGTTTGTATTTTAATTAACATGTTTTGTGTGTCCTAAGAAATCTGCTGTCAGTTTTCTATTGTTTCTATTGTTTTAAATTAAGTATTTTACACATCAATGGTACCTTTGTCTTTGTCAGAACAAAATGTTTTCAACTTAGTACAGAAATGTATAAAGGTATAATCTATATTTCACCATTTCCTTTTCACATTCAGATACTGTGCACCATATTAGTTATTTATCCTTTGAGCAACTGTGGTTCCTTTTAAACTAACATGTATTACAGCCTAAACTACACATACTGCACTCACACATGCACACATTTGTCTGGTCACTATCTCTGTGGAGTTTATGTTTCACTCCATACACTTCTCATCAGGCCAATTAAAGAACACTGCAATTTGTTCTATAACTTATTTTGATGCCATTTGGTGTGGCTGGAATAGGTACCAATATTCCTCTCAAAAAGAATGAAATGATATCAAGGCTTGTCTTATAGACAAGGACTACAACATCTGTCTCTCTTCTCTGTATCTTATCATCTTCTTAGAGTTCATCTATGCCTGACATACAGAATATTAAATGACCCATTACTACTTGAAACTTTTGCTTAGAATAACCCCTTGGTGATTGAACACATGAGGATACTTGGCCACAATACAAATATAAAATCAGCTATTCGGTGAAATATCTCAAAACCCCCTATGAATGTACAAAAACATTCCCTGTCATTTAAACTCTTTAATTCATTCAGACCTACAGTGCTAACTGTGATGTTTATTGCTTCATGTCTATAGTGCTAGTTGCTGCGGGCTGCCTTATCGCATTCAAACCTGCAGAGCTTAAAGGACAGATCACACACAGTGTTATCATTGCAGAATAACTCAGTTGCAGTACTGAGCTTGATGTGCTTATTGCTATGCTTAAGCAGTTTAAATCTGATGAAATTATTTCAGCTGAACAAGTAAGGCAAAAAGCCTGATGAAGTCTTTATGGTTCGGATGAAGGCAATTATTCCTGGCACCAGCCAATAAAGTTTTTGACCACATCGCACTTTGTTTGTTTTTAGTTTTCCATATCTGCTATGTTATATAGAAAAAGACCAGTTGCAAGTTTTATACAGCTTTGTACCTTTCACAGCTTTGTTGCATTCTAATCAAAAAGCTGCAGATTTACGTGCAGTTCTAGCAACATGAATATGCAGTCCAAGAAAACCCTGAATGAATTTCACGGCCATAAACATTACCACTCTTCTCTTTTATAAGTTGTGCTAGTAGAAGCGCTGTGTATGACACACAGAGTGTACACTGTATTTATGTGACTGTGCACAATGTTTGTGAATTTGTCCACCCATAAGTAAATCGGTACACATTCTGTAATCGGTACACATTCTGTAATCAAAGGTCATGCATGCTTATTAAGTAGCATATGCTGTGGCTAAAGGGGACATGCACGGTCATGTCCATACAAGCTGTGCACCCTGGCACTGACAGCAGTCACACTTATCAGGACTGCTACTGAGAAACACAGGTAAAGGGAGCACAAAGCACCCTTAGTGGTTCACTGGATGACGGATGTGCTCATGTCCAAAAGCATGTGTTGGGAAGCAAAAACTGAATGGAAAACTCTAACTTCTCAAGCATAAGAGAGGGAGAACATATGATGAAATGGAAAGAAAGTGATGAGACGGACAGATGATCAAAGGTACTGGAGCAAAAAATACTTAGAAAATGCGTTCATAAACCACAAAGAGTTTCCTAAACTGTAAAGCATAACTGTAACCAGGGATCATGTGACTCTGAAAAGTTAAGCTTTTAAGTGAAACTTGAAGTACTTTGTTTTAAATGGTGGCATATGCCTTAAACGTTATACTGGAGGAGAAGGTGGAGACACTGGTTGCAACAGGATTCACTTAGCAGTGATTTATTGTTGGGCAGACTAGCTAGGAGTAAAATGTTGTCTCTGATCTCCATTGTGTGCATGCATTCCTTCTCAGTACACAGCCCTATTATGCAAAGTATCACACTTAGTAGGTAGACCCAATACAAAAGTAATTAGCATATGACACAGTGTACAAATAATTATTCTGCAGTTTTAGATTTCAGGTGTACACTGCAAATATACTAGAATGTCTTGCACTGAGGCAAAAGTGTGCTGCCCTCATGTTAGCAAAAATATAATTATGTGGTTCATAAGGGCAACTATTCCAGGTGGTGCAATCATACCTTTCAGACTGCGAATATTAAAAAAATTAGGTACAAAGGCCATTGAAAGTAGTACATTTAGGGAAAAATCCTGACATCGAAGTATCATAACATTTAAACACCAAATAGTGTGAAACCCACTTCCACGGGGAAAAAAGAGAAAAAAAAATAATGGAAAAATATAAGCTAAAGATTAAACAGACACTGTAAAATCTGTAGACTTTATTGAACTATATTGCAAAATTCAACTGCAGAAGGTCATTTATTTTTGCTTCTGAAAAAGGGAGATGTAAGATGTATGTATTCTTTTCTTAAACTATTAGTGCCACTAGTATGTTGATCAAGTAGCATGGTTTTCTATGTAATAGACAACTTCAAAAAACACATTTTATGAGAGAGATTCAGAAAATTGTATGAAAGGGTAAATCACGCCTGAAAATAGGGACATGTTTCTAAATTAGGGATATCCTAAATCAGGTCTGAAAAGAACAACATTCCTCTAACATAGGGACAATCAACAGGTCTGTTGGCAGTAGTGTTTTAAAGTGTGAGATTTTCAATGGACTGCAATAGCCAAAATTCATGGCAGCACTTAAAATAGCCACTGTCTGTGTTCTGTGGTCTGTTAAGTTGTGTCACACCATCGAAGCCATTTCCACTTACACTGTGCCCAGGATGGGGTAATACTATATTTGACTAAATCAGCTGTTTGCTTGAACATGCTAGCTGTGGCAGGTCAACAATCATAGTTTAGGGTCTGGTAAAATAGTGTTTACCATATTTAAAACATCGATTTCAGCAGCTCCGGTCAGAGGAGTGTGTCTTCTTGGCAACTATTAAAACAGAGACTTAATTGTCAAATTACCTAGTCAGTATCAGTCATATCAGTGTTACAGCTGAAAGAGTGGTCTGTTAATACTAAAACTAGACACTATCAAGAAATAGCATCTCAACATTATCATGCTAATTTCAGTAGAACTATACATTGCATGATCTTGCCAAATAAAAGGTTAAAAGAGTTGCATATGTTTAAACAAACAATGAAAAAAATTAAAGAGTTGTTTATAATTATTGCTATAGAATGTAATCTCACATGGAGATATCATCACAAACAGGGATGTACTACAACACATAATGCCATTTTTATGAAAAGTATATGCACTATAGATTGTAAAAGTACTGTTCTGACATGTATGGGAAACATTTGTATTTACCAAGTGTTTGTGTGAAGCTGTGTGACATCTGATAATGCTATCGCACAGTTCACATGCTGGGTGTCAAACATCAAACCTGCCTGTGCCTCTCCAAGTTAAAATAGCCCTAGTGAATTTCATTTTTTTCCTTTTCTAACTGTAAACTTCTCATATACATAGCTTCTATAAAGATGAACATTCACTAATATGAGACATAAAAAGAAAACACCAACAAATTCTCTTGTTCTCTCTGAAACAGTTTGGTTCATTATTTTTAGAGGTAGTACTACTAATAGAAACTGCTACTTATGATTTTCTAAATAAATAGACATTAGATCCTAAAGAATATAGATGCAGGGGAATTTTAAAAAAGTAGTTGAAATATGACATATTTCCCATTTTGTTTATAGGCAGTAATAGACATGCTTATTTTATTGGTGCTGCTTGCTATGCTACCAATACAAAACGGTTTCTGTTAAAGGCTGACAAAACAAGTGTACAAAATCAGAAGAATGATTAGTAGTTTAGAGGCTGAAATGATCATTGATGAGTATGTTTTTTTCAGTAATTTGATTTTAAGAAGAAGAAGAAGCAGTAGCTGAAAGTTCTGAAAACAGCAAACTTTGGCAGGCAACTATACTGTGCTGCACATTAAGGTGCTCCATGAAACTGCAAACCCAAATAAGTAAATCCATACCTCAAACTGGGGTGCAATGGTATGTAATCCTTTAAAATTATATTATCTAAGTTGTATTCATATATGTGCCTGGTCATTCATAAGGAGTTTCCTTTAAGCTTATGAAAGTTGGATAATATTTATACTGAGTCCCTCTATCTGAGTAGCTGATGGCATTACCAGGTTTAGCAACTGCTAACAAAGACTGTATATGAAATGAATGACACTGACAGGACAGGGGTAGTAAAAGAAGCAGTACTAAAGGGTGAAACTTACATTTTATGGCGTTTTAGTGTTCAAGTCTAGCTTTGCTGAACACGTACACTTTGTTAGTAACAAAATTAAATAAATATTAACACTGAGGGCAGAAAACTCTCAGTAATCAGCAAGATTAGGTATCCTGTCTGTTCATCACAATAGGCATTTTGTTACCAGTCCTATTATTTATCTGAATCCCATACTATTTAATGATAGTGAAGTGTGAGTCCCATGAACTAGGACTTGAATCTCATTTACTGTAGACTAGAGGTGTGTGCATGCGTGAATGACTGAGTACTGCTGCCATGCTGAGTAAAGTGAGAGAAAAGCGGAAAACAATATATTGAAACTGATCTAAATGCTGATGAGAGCTGATTTTTAGCTGTGACAATAAACTGAACTTAGTTTTATATATAGTGTGTGATCTTGAAGATATCCTGAATGACCACTTGGCACTCAAGGATAAGGTGTTTCTCTTATGTTTCCATCTGAGAAATTGTATTCAGATAAAAGCATTCTGCCATCATAGTATCATGCTACAGTTGTCCATACCTTGATTAATTCTTTGCTGAATTATTGCAATGGCCTTTTTCTAGAGCTTCCTTCATCATTTGGTGCCTTATGTCTAGGTATGAGCATATACTTCCACTTTTCAAGGTCTGCAGTGGCGTCCAGTAACTTGAAAGACCCGGTACAAGGGTGTAGCCCTAACATATTTATCCCTGTATGAAATTAATGGCATCTGTCTGAAGAAATCGATGATCCCTTGCCAAACACTTCATCTACATTGCTTAGCTGGTGGGTCAGCTGCTGCTGAGTCCTGGATGGTGTTATAAACATCTAGTCACTGTTCTTTTCTGTCCAAAGCTGCCATTTTAAAGAATTCCCTTGCCAAGTAAGATATAGATGAGGCCATCTCTTTGCTTTTATTAACAGATCCCTCAAAACCCATCAACCCATCTCTCTCTCTCTCTCTCTCAATATATATATATATATATATATATATATATATATATATATATATATATATATATATATATATATATATATATATATATATATATATATATATATATATATATCTTGATACACAGACACACACACACACACACACACACACACACACACACACACACACACACACACACACACACACATGCAGGGCCACCTCAGGTGCAAACAGTAAGGAGATGCGGCCTTTCCCTTTAAGGCCATTCTTCTTTAAGAACACTCTGTCTGTGTATCACTGTGTGCGGCAATGCATGTGTGATGATGTGAGGTATTGCCAGCTATGCCAGGAGAAGTAGGGCAGTAGATATGTAACATATGCCAGCTTAGCTAGCTGGAGTTTTGTAAATAATTATATGTCATTTGTATATCAAACTGATTTGTACAGGTGCTTGTGTTGAAAATGTATTTGTAAATTTATATGTGTCAAAAAATGTACCAACAGTGGGTCTTGTTGGACAGAAAAGAAATACACCTGTATGTTAGACTGCACTGTAACTGTTGAAATGAATATATTGTGCACAGTGGTGCAGTGGTTAACATTATCGCCTCACAGCAAGAGGTTCTCTGGTTTGATTCTCGGCTGGGGTGCCTTCTGTGTGGAGTTTGCATGTTCTCCCTGTGTTCGCGTGGGTTTCCTCCGGGTACTCCGGTTTCCTCCCACATTCCAAAAACATGCATCTGGAGCATTTCTCCCCGGGCCTCCGCTGAAAACAGGCTCTGTGGAACCTAGTCAGACATTCCCGGTCAACAAATGTTAAATAAATAAAATTAAATAAAATTGTAACAGAGGTACTGTAAGAGAATAGGCTAATCTCCATACAGCTGACTTTGAGAAATAGCCTGAAATTAAATTACCTGATTTAGGCCATAAAGAGTGTATCTTTCAGTTCTAATTGCAGCCAGAGACAAAATGTCTGTGAAAACCAGGACTAGAAAGCCTACTGTATTGTCCTTAGGGGGTGAACTAATTGCTACATTGGAAGAGTTCCAGATGCTATAACACATCTTAGTAAAGCTCTATGTGTGTGTATTATGACACATATGTGCTAGATTCTGGTTCAATTTCTAGTGAAGGGGGTAGTGTGGGAACCAGAAGTCAGATGACCAGATGTATGTGATGTCATTCTGTAATCCAGCACTGACATGATGTTTTAATACCAGATGAGACAAATATTGCAGTCTGTTTTTCAAACCTGACAAAGAAGGATCACTCACCCACTTCATCTTGCCTTGCTTTAGTAAGTAACCAGGGAATAGTAATTCTTTAGATCAGTCAGGAAAATATAATGATTATTAAGTACTATGTTTCTGCATCTGTGTGAATCTATCCATCTGTGTTATTTTTAATATTTCCTGTGATTGAAACTCTGGTTTTATTGCATATAGATATTTAGCATTTTCATGTTCTTTCATTATTTTAAACATATTTAAACTTTTCATTGTAGCTGTTTTTTAGAGCATATTTTAACCTTTAAGAGCACTTACATTTATTTGTTGACACTGTGGCTGCTTCAGAAAGCCTTGCTGCAGTGATCAAACACTACAATTTGTAATAGTATTAATTTTACTAAATATAATTGGATATCCTGATAAGATCCTTAGAGTAGCTGGTTTTGGAGTGTTCTGGTGATAGTATCTACTTTATAGCCTGGGCAGAGGAGGCATAACAGATAAATCTGTGCCAGCCTTTCCCAGGGGTGTGTGTGTATGTATGTGTGTGTGTGTGTGTGTGTGTGTGTGTGTGTGTGTGTGTGTGTGTGTGTGTGTGTGTGAGAAAATCAAATCTCAAAGAGGGTGAGTGTCAGCTACTTGGAGCAGGGACACACAGCCATGGTTTCACAGAGAAGGTGGTTGAGGAATTGGCTTGGAACACACTGGTGAGGACTCAACTCTACAGCTGTGGTCAGTGTGGGGTCTTATTTGGGGTCTGGTGAGAGAGAAGGAAACCAGCCCCAGGACATGAGTGTGTTCCCTGTGTGCTTTTTAGGGAAATTCTGCTTGGTGCAGAGACTTGCATCTGGAAATACTGTGTATCTATTTTCTTTCCAAGTGAACATCCCTCACCACTGTCCATGGTGAGGACTGAGTCTCCTTGATAATGGCCCAGAAGAGGGACTTCACAACATGCACCTGTAGCATACTCTTTTTCTGCATTCCATGTGGAATTTAAATGCAAGATGTTCGTGCATGCGCGCGCGTGGGGATGTGGTGTAGGTGTGTGTGAATGTATGTGTGTGTGTCTGTATGTGTGTGTGTGGGTGTGTGTGTGTGTGTGTGTGTGTGTGTGTGTATGCGAGCGGGAGAATCTGTGTGTGGGGGAGAGGGCCCAATCCATTTCCCTGCCTAGGGTCCCTTTTGAAAATGATCTGGTTGTAAACACTTTGTTTCTTCCTGTGGCATGCATCCATGTTTCTATGCATCCATGCGTGAAAAATGTGGTACAAGATTGAAGGAAACTCAGAAGGAAGGAAATACAGACAAGACCAGAGAGAACTGCAGTTATTTTTAAAATTAACAGCAACCTTCTAGTTGTACAGGGCTACAATGCAGTAGAGAGTTTTGCAGTGGAGAAATTTTTTGGTTTCTTTTAGTTTAATTGAACCCAGCAAATTGGATTAATCACAGCAAGTGAATCAGCCAGGGCATTGTGGACTACTGGACTGAAGGTAAGTATTTTTTTAATGTGAATATAACCAAGTCTTCTTTCTTTTTTTTGAGAGGGGGAGTTGGGGTGGCAGCTAAGCGTGTGTGTGTGTGTGTGTGTGTGTGTGTGTGTGTGTGTGTGTGTGTGTGTGTGTGTGTGTGTGTGTGTGTGTGTGTGTTTGTGTGTGTGTTTGCATTTGTTTAAATATTTTAAAGTTTGGCTTGCATATGTGTGTGTATATTTAAATATTTTGAAATTGGATATTTATGTTCTTTTTTTTCTCCATTGTACTCTTCCTCCCTCTTTTTGATTTGGTGGGGGGTGGGTTAGTTAGCTGGGTTGTGAGTTAAAGTAACTTAGCCTTTCATTTGCTCAGCTTAAGTTGTGCAACTAAGTCTGTAAAGGGAATATTTGCCTTAATAAATTGGAATATTTTTCTTCTTCTTTTTTTTTTTTTTTTTTTTTTTTTTGATGGGGGGGGGGTTGGCCAACTGTGCTGTGGATAAATGTAACTTACCCTTTTCACTTGGTTGGTTTCAATTCCACCATTAAGGTGCATTTGTGTGAATAACTCTGAATAGTTATGCTTTTTTTGAGGGGGTGGCAATAACTTTGTCCTTTGCATATTATTTTAAAGTCTGGGTAGTGTGCATTTTTTGTGAAATAAATTGAATTTTTGGGATGGGGAGTGGCTAGCTGCTAGGAGAACTTACCCTCTTCATTTGCTCAGCTTAAAGTCTGGTATTAATGGCTGGGTAGTGCACATTTGTATGAAATAAAATGGAATATTACATGAAACACATTTGAAACCATCACCAGTTTTACAGAATGCTGTTGTATTTGTTTAATATGTTTGGTCTGTAAGTTACTCTAATATTGTTTGCTTAGCTTATAGTCTGCCTTTACATGATTAGTGTGCATTTGTATGATAATATGCTGCAAACTTTAATCTCTCTATCTGGGTGCTGTATTTGTAGCTACAGTTATGGTTGATTTACAGTTATACCTGAGGAAACTTAATTTGAACATCATGTTTTTAGACAAAACTACTAGAGCTGAATTGAAAGATATTCCCAAGAAAAGTAGTATATTTAATCCTCATTACACCCACTTGTTACTGCTTATGAAAAGCTGGTTAAGGAAGATTTATATAAAATATGGGGAGAGAAGAAGAGATTATTTCCAAACTTAAATCCTGAGGAAAGGAACCTTTTAAAGACTTTAAAAGAAGATAAGGGAATATGAATTATGACACCTGATAAAGGTGGTGGGGTGATTTTATATAGTTCAGAGGATTATACAAATGCCATGCAAAACATTTTATTTAATGTAGATAATTATTCTCTATGTTCTAAAAATGAAATACATATCTCATATCATAGACTTGATAGTTACTTGTACGAATATTTAATGTACCAGAGAATATCAAAAGATGATTATGATTTTCTCTTGAATAAGCACCCTAAGATTCCAGTCCTTTTTGGAATACCTAACATACACAAGAACCTGGAAAAGCCACCTTTTAGGCCTATTGTAGCAGCTGCAGGTTCCAAAACACACAATTTAGCAGTGTATGTTGACAAAAAATTAAAACATATAACAAATAAATTCCCCCATCTATTAAAGGATTCCTGGGATTTTTTAGGACAAATTAAGAAGAATGTATGGGCTCCTGATTGTTTCTCCCTAACCACAGATGTTCAGGACCTTTTTTCATGCATCCCCAAAACAGAAGGTTTGTGTTTTTTTGAAGAGGTACTTTTTGCTTATTCATCCTTGACTGCAGATGAAGTCTTGCTTATATGTGAACTTATGAACCTTATATTAGAAAATAATTATATACATTTTGAAGGAGAATATTTTCAACAGCTCAAAGGGGTCGCCATGGGTGCTGCTTGTGCCCCCTTGTATGCTAATCTGGTTCTCCTTGGTTGGGAAATCAAACATATTTTTCAAAATTTTTATCTAATGTCATATATTACGACAGACCTAATTTCCAACAGGCTTGTGTAATACAATACAGTCCCTTGT